>NC_090447.1:668289603-668596911 GCF_031143425.1 Pleurodeles waltl
TTGGGATATCTGGCTTGACTCAAAATGGCTAAGACGTTCTTGGCTATGATTGTCCCGAACTCTTAACAGCCTATGTGCAATATATACACTTGACATTGTGTTGCTAGTCATCCTCAGCATGTCACTACCTGAGACATCTCCCTCCATCCATTACCTTATGTTTTACTCAAATGTTTCACATGTGATTAGCGTTCACTGTTTCAGACTGTTAAAAAGGAGAGGTAGTAGGCAGTGTTTTAGTGATAGGTGTGTTCATTTACATTACTACAGAAATCAATAGTGATACTGGAATAAAACAAAAATAAGTAAGGTGAAGGGATCAGTCACTGTGGATGCAATCAATAGAGTAGAGGTCACATTTGAAGTCCAGTGTCCTACTAGCATGGAAAATGGAAAGCAGTTAAGGAGCAGTCAGAGTAGATTTGTGGCACACAAAGGAGTGACATCAGGAAGTGGTCACTTGCTGGCAGTGGTTGGTGTCTTGCCATCCGCACATCCTGGATGCTTGGCTGGACATCGCCACTTGTGGGGGGATTCAATAACTACAGAGGCGTGGGTGTCTGAGGCAGATGCTTCCCCTGGCAAGGCCTCCCTTCCAGTGGCTGGCACAGATTAAGGGCCTGGTGGAGATATGCCAAAGGAAATGGTGGGATGTTTCTCTCTTTTCAGGGTAGTGTTGATGTCACTCAGTACACCTGTTAGGGAGACTATGTTGGTATTGTGGGCCTCCCACTGTTCACTCAGTTCCTGACGGAAATCCTTCTGTAGCTCCTTGATTTCCCTGAGTTTGGTTAGAACCTGGCCCATCATGCCTTTGGAATGTTGGTAGGCTCCCAAGGCCTGGCTGACGGTACCCTGACCAGGGACATCACCAGCAGCCTCTTGCCGCTGTGCCACACCATCCCTCCCAGGCACCCTACCTTGCGCCCTTGGTGCAGCCTGCCCCCTTCAACTGGTTCCAGGTCCTTCATTGTTTGAGTTGGCTGCCTGTGACTCAGGAATCTGGACTAGGGGCACAAGATGTTGGTGACTGTCCTGGGTGACTGGCTGCCTGCAATGAAGAGGCCACGAGGCTTGGAGTCTGTGGTCAGGTGACCTGGTTGCCCAGATGTACCAGGACCACCCTCAACGTCCAGAGGTCCAGGAGTGGTGTCCTCATTGAGGGCTTCATCCATGGATGTAGTGGCAGTCTCCTCAGGGGTGTCAGTAGTTAGTGACAGCGCTACCTGTTAATGTGAGGTCGACAGTGGTTACATTGTGACATCTTCCTCCAATAGTTGAGAGACATTGGACTAGGGCCATGTTCACATTGGATCTGCTGATTTCCCTCATGTGGCAGCTACACATCTCATTTTGTAAAAACCTGACATGGAAGTCGCATATCAATTCTACTTCAGCGACCTAGCCTCAGACTTTCTGGAATTATTACCTGTTGGAGGGATGGAAATGGACTCATATCTTGCCATCAGTGCACACAGAACAATGGCTGGACAGGATGTTTGAGGCACCTTGAGAGCTAGATGTCTGTCATACAGGCATAGGCTGATCCTTGGATAAAAAGTGATAGTTGTCAGCCTGTGTTCAGTGCATTGTGAACGTAACTAGTGCCATTTCCATACAAAAGACACATCCTGCAGCCTTAGATCTGTCTTAGATGTTCTTTCCAGATATTTTGAGCTGTCCTTACTGTCTACACTCATCTTGGCATAGCATCTCAAGACAGATCTGGGTGTGTGGCCACATCAATGGGTGTACCATGATTTTTATCCTTGTCTCTCCCAGGTGTCAAGTTAATTAGTGGGTTCACAGACAGTGGCACAATGTTATATGGACACTGGCCTGGTGTTTGGGGTTGCGTGGCTGGCCCTCCTAGGATTTTTAGTGACTTTACTCACATCACAACTCAGTTCACATTGTCCTCTGAGGTGAGTAGACTTACATAGCAAATATATGAACAAGGTTATTTGAATGTATGCAGTGTGTGCTGGTTCATTGGATTGGGCAGACAGCCTCCTGCCTTTAGCAGTCATACGACTCCCTGTATTACATGCAGATGTTCAGTGTGACTCACCCTGGTGTGTGTACCTCATGTGTGTATTTCCAGGAAAAAGTATTTTGGCAGGTTACAGTGGACTGTTGCTTGGAGAGAGAGTAAGCATCCTCCAATGGGTTCTAGCCATTTCTCTCCCTGTATCACACAAACTGTAGAGTTGACTTCCTGTCAGGTGAGTATAGTTCAATGGGTGAATAGAGGGAGAACGGTATTTTGTATCAGGGTACCCTGTGTTGGCTTGGGGGGGGGTGACACTAGTATTGCCCCCTGGCCTTGTCATTCCTGGCTGTGCCTGACCTACTCCCACAGACTGTACAATTGTCCCCCTTTCTGGTGAATACTATTTGAGGCAATTACAGCACAAGGTAATTTTGAGCATGGTACAATGTTCTGGTTTTCATTATGGTAGCATCACGAAACAAAATAAAATGATGGACGGAGTGTTGAAACTTTTCAAACCCTCACCCCCAGTCACAGATCTGGGTTCAATCCATTGTTGTTTTGCTCGCCATGTCACCCCAGCTTGGACCCAGCCATATGCAAATCAGTCTTGACTCTGTTCCCCATGGGAAAAGTCCAGCACGAACTGCTAAGCCAGGTCATCCCTGTACAGGAAACAAGCATCTAGGGACCGGTTATAGGGTATCACCCTTAATCAGCCAGGCTAGCTTGAATCCAGTGGCGCAGCGGGCAAGGGACCCACATCTGGGCATACCCCTGCCACTTATGGCGCACAAAGCAACATCACAAAATAAAATGATGGATCCATTGTTGTGCTCGCCACGTCACCCCAGTTTGGATTAAACCCAGATCTGTGACTGGGGGTGAGTGTTTGAAAATTTTCAACACTCCGTCCATCATTTTATTTCATTATGGTAGACCCGTGTCTGCTGGGAATTGTGGTGCTATAATTTCCCTGTGCTACACACAGAATACAGATATGTGGTTTCACCAGGTGAGTCTAGTTTCCATGTAAGATGGCACAGTGGTCATTGGACAGGTGGTGATGGGGCTGGTGAGTGGTTTGACAGTGAGGGTGTGCAAAGGTGATCAGTGAGCATGCATGACACAGCATTTTTGTACCATTTTATTTGTTGTGACTTACCCGACTCACGCAGGTATTCCTGTCAAGCTCTCAGAATGCAGGATGGCCAAGACCACCTTATCCCATGATGTGAGCTGTGGGGGGAAGGTGGGGAGCACTGCCAGTCTTCAGGACTGCGAGGTGGGGCCTGGATGACAAATAATTGAGTTTCTACTCTAATGATTTCATACACCATGACTCTTAACTTCATCTGTGAAACGGGGATGTTTCTGGGGTGACATGGTGGTGATGGGATAAAACTGGTGGGTTCTGGGTGCTAAACAGGTGACGGGAAGTAATTAGAGTGGGGAGGTGCAACTGGGTGTTGTGGATGTGGGCTATGTGGTTGTGATAGTTGGAGGAGTGCTTAATCTAAGGCTTGGAATAACATTTTTGTGTTGTCTTGCTGTGGGAAATGCAAAGGATTGTGGTGTGTGAAGAGGTGTGTTTTATAGTGTGGTTTGCAGGTGTTGGGTGTGTGAATGTGTCCGCTGTAATCTTTTCAAATGCATCCAATGTAGTATAGTGTATTACTGTGATGACCGCCAACCTCCGTGGTGCATTCTGCCATTGGAGGACTGCCGCGGCAGGACCACCATTGTAATTTTTTACTTGTAATGGGTTCGGTGGTTGGTTGACGGGCTGGCGGTGCTGATTGTCAGTACACCTATTTCCCACCCTTCAGAGTCCAGGCATTGCCGTTTTTTTTTTTTGACTTGGTTTTGGCGGTCCTTCCTATGTAACTCGTTTGGCGTTCTATGTGACCGTCAACATGGCGGTCTTTTGGCAGCTGCCACTATGGCGGTCTGACTGATAAACTCGTAACGAGGCTCTCAGTCTTTTTGACCAAGTTTTAGAAACTAGGCCACATCCATATTGGGTACCCACTTCCTTTGATTGTCAAATGCACTGAAATAGTTGTCTGTTGCAATTTCTTTGTATTTGAAAATCTATTTTTCCAGCAAATTAAAGGAGCGATGGGGGCAGTTTTTGCTCCAGATATTGCTAATATCTATACAGTGAATTTTAAATCTCTTTTCATTGAGACTGACAATAATCCATTTCAGTCTCAAATTAACAAATGGATACAATATATTGATCTTTTTAATCTGAAAGACAGTCTTTTTGAGTTCCATGCCTGGATCAACACACACAATCCCAATCTTATTTTTTTCTCTTGGCCATAATATTGCTGAAATGAATTTTCCTGACATTTCCATCAAATCAGAATATAATAAACTATACACTACTTTGTATACCAAACATCAGCTTGCAGTACATTGAGATACAACAGTCTTCACCCTCAATCATTAAAAGATAATCTTCCATTTGGACAGTTCCTTCCCCCCTCCCCCAACCACCCAGAACAATCTGCAGAGTAAACCGACAGCAACAGAAGCCAGGAGCAAAGAAAGCTAGGACACATACCTCTGGTCCACCCACTGTAATCATGTTGGATAACAAGCCCAATTTTAAATAAATATGTACATATTTACAGGCAGGGCCATTGGCCAGTCCAAAGTTTGCAAATGGCCAGAGGGCAACGTCCAAGGCCCAACTTGACTCTTGACAACCTCCGAACTCCAATGAGCAGGGGCATCATGGAGGTGGCAGGCACCCCAGGGGGCTGGGTCCTTGGGCTTGGGTTTGGGAGGGGGTGTTGGGTGTCTGAGTGGGAGCGTTTGTGGGGGGCAGACAGGGTGGGGAAAGACAAACAGTACATCTGGGTGCATGTTGTGGTGCTGTCTGCAAGTGAGGTTGGTGTGCTTCATGAGGTGTTAATGGTGATTGCACATGTGGTGTGTGGATTGCATGTCTGCTGTTGTGGTGACTGGGCAAGGCTGTATAGGTGGCAGGATCTGGCACTGTTGATGTGGTGCATGCAGGTGTGACTGCTGATGTGACTCAGGGAGGAGGAGGGTGGGGAGACAGTGGAGGCAGTGGCTGTTGTATGTGCATCTGTGTTGGCTGTGTGCGCTTGTGGAGTGTGGTGCCTGTGTTTGTCTGCGAGTCCTGTCTGTTGTTTTGGGTGCATGATTGTCAGAATGTGTGCGTGGCATGGGTTGGGGGAGAGGAGATGGGGGCTGGGAAGAGGTAGTTGTAGGGGGGGATGATAGAAATGGCCCCAGCAGCCGTCAGAGGTGGCCAGAGCCTGAAATGATCCATGTAGGGCAGTCTAGCTACCGTGAATGACCTCCAGGTAGGCATTACATTGCTGCATCTGGGATGCCAGCCCCTGGATGACATTCACTATGGTTGATTGCCCTACAGAGATTGATCTTAGGTGGTCAATATCCTCCTCACTGAGGGTAGCAGGGCTGACTGGGGCAGGGCCTGAGGTTCCTGGGGTGAAGGAGACACCCACCCTCCTGAGTGAGTGGGCACGGGCAACTGGGTGTGGGGCTACTGGGAGAGCGGTGCTGGTATTGGGGCTGGTGGAAGATCTTGTAGCTGGGGTGGTCCCAGAGGGGTCCGCCACCACCAGGGAGCTTCCATCGGAGAAGGATTCAAAGTCCGTACCCGCTCCATTCGCCTTCCAACCCACTGGTCCCTTCAGCATCAGTGGCTCTGCCTCCTTGTGCCTGTGGACTGCAGCCCCCCTACTCGCTTAGCCAGATGATGCTAATGCACCCATGGACAGGATGGCAAAAGGAGAGGGTGGGGGAGAAAGAAAGGGAGAAAAGGGTCAATCACACACCAACAGCACAGATGGCATACACATCAATCACTTCCTGGGACTTACATTGCGCAGCATGGACCACAGTAACAAATCATTGCATAGGTACTACAGCAGAAAGGAACACAAACACTACCATCTGCACACCTACTGTGACGAACTAAGCCCTGTCTGCCATGGTATGCTAGCTACCTAACAATACCAATAATGCATACCACCCTACATAGCTAACCAGGACCACGCAGGAATGGCTAAACCGGCATATTGGGGCATCCACTGACTTGAACCTTGCACCCAAATCCCATGCTAGGCAACAAAAAAGTGAATACTACAGTCTGTACTCACCCACTTGTGGCTGCTGTGCTGGCCTCTGGCACCCACCCAACTCTGGATTGGCCACTGCCAGTATGTGCACCATTGGGGGGGTCAGGCTCAGAGGGACACCCCTCCTTTGTTGGGAGGCCATCCCTAGCTGGGCCTCTGCAGTCTTCTGGGCCCAGCATCTTAGGTACTCCCACTGTTTCCTGCAGTGGGTGCTCTGCCGACTATGGACCCCAAGGGGTCCGCACGCCCTTGGTGATGGCACGCTACAACCATGTCACACATGGCTTACATACTGCATTTGCCCCTCATCAAGCGCATACATGGCCCGTTCCCCTGCATTCACATTGCCTGAGGCCATACCCCCCAAATGCAACACTGCTAGCCCAACAGACATCTACATGCAGCCATGTCTCATGTAACGTTCCCATGATATACTCACTTGTTGGTCTGAAGGCTCATTCAACTGCCCATACAGGGGTAGGACCCCATTCACAAGCTTCTCCAACTCCTCCGACGTGAAGGCTGGGGCCTTCCCCTCTGGCACAGGCCATGGCAGGTTCCAGACACAGGTCACAGCAGCACATTTAGTGGAGATGTATCACCGTGGAAGTCAGGAATCAAGCGAAGTTGTAGAATGAAAATGGCGGTCATGGCCGTGGCGGTGAACAGTCACCGCCGGCGTTGATCATTGGTTCCTGTACTCCATAGAGACCCATGTTAGCCAATGAGGAATAGCATGACAGTGCAGACCGCCTACCTCCATGACGCCTAACGCTGGTGGATTGAGGTCATTTCCAACTGTCCCTGCATACAGGACAGGCGGTTGCCATTTTCATACTGCTGGTACTCGTGTTTTGAATTTATATGTGCGTCAGAGGAGTCAAGTGTACAGACCTAGACAAATCTGATGTCCTACATACATTCATACACACTCTGGTGGTCATTCTGACCCTGGCGGTCTTTGACCGCCAGGGCGGAGGACCGCGGGAGCACCGCCGACAGGCCGGCGGTGCTCCAATGGGGATTCCGACCGTGGCGGTAAAGCCGCGGTCGGACCGGCACCACTGGCGGGGTCCCGCCAGTGTACCGCCGCCCCATTGAATCCTCCGCGGCGGCGCAGCTTGCTGCACCGCCGCGGGGATTCCGACCCCCCCTACCGCCATCCAGATCCCGGCGGTCGGACCGCCGAGATCCGGATGGCGGTAGGGGGGGTCGCGGGGCCCCTGGGGGCCCCTGCAGTGCCCATGCCACTGGCATGGGCATTGCAGGGGCCCCCGTAAGAGGGCCCCTACATGTATTTCACTGTCTGCTGCGCAGACAGTGAAATACGCGACGGGTGCAACTGCACCCGTCGCACAGCTTCCACTCCGCCGGCTCGATTCCGAGCCGGCTTCATCGTGGAAGCCTCTTTCCCGCTGGGCTGGCTGGCGGTCTGAAGGCGACCGCCCGCCAGCCCAGCGGGAAAGTCAGAATTACCGCCGCGGTCTTTCGACCGCGGAACGGTAACCTGACGGCGGGACTTTGGCGGGCGGCCTCCGCCGCCCGCCAAGGTCAGAATGAGGGCCTCTGTATACAATAATGTTGTGTGTCCATAGGTCCTGTAGTCACACCCATTTAATTTTTGGGTCACTTAGGTACTAACCACTGCAGAGGAATAGGAGGAGGCAGCAAGCACCCATGAACAGACCCCTTGTGGACTTGGCTACACTGGAGGAATGCACATCATACTCACTTATCGTCTGGACAGTGCCACAATCACATAGCTGTGTGCACAATTAGAGTCTGATCTGCTATCTGTAGCGCCACAGTAATTCCCCCTCTTGTGCAGGTACTGTCAGTGCTCCATTTCCTGGCAACTGGTTCTTTCCAGGTGACTGTGGGCTTGGCTGCAGGAATGTCGCAGCCAATGTTCTCAATTGCGCTTGGAAGGTGTCAGGAATAAGACCATGCGCGGTCCAGGTCCCGCCCGAAACTCCGCTGCGCAGCTCTGCGGCACTTGATGCGCACCACTTGACATCCCCTCTTGTTCCAAAGGTGACCATCAGCGTCGTCTGCCCTGTGGCAAAGCTCCTAGAGCTGCAGGTTCAGGATATTGGTGGACAAGATGCACTTATCAGTGCTATTCTATGAAGGGACTACAATTCCCATGTTTTTAGAGGCAGCAGCCATCTTGGGGTGTGGCAGGCCTATAAAGCCCAGCCACACCCAAGCACGTTGCTCACTATTTTGAAGACTTCGATGCAGTCAGACGTCGTGGGGGTTCCTCTGAAGAAGAGCAGATTTCCTGCATGGCGGATGGACGGCAAATCAGAGTACTTTTGTTTCCATGGTGAATTCAGATAGGAGTGCGTCGTACTCGTAGTGGTAAGGCCTTGATGAGCCAAATCTAGAAGGGAGTTGTATTTCCAAAAGCTAAAGCGCCTCTTAGCACAATGAGCAAAGCGTTTTTCAGTTTTCAGAGTAAGCAGCCTTGGCATGACGATTAAAGCGCTTCAGAGCATAGAAGTAAAGCGCCCCTTAGTACAAAGAGCAAAGCGCTTCAGCCCACATGAGGAAAACATCCTTGGCAGGGTAATTAAAGTGCTTCAGTCCACATGAGTAAAGCGCCCTTGGCACAACAATCAGAGCTCTTCAGCCCACATGAGGAAAGCATCCTTGGCAGGGTAATTAAAGCGCTTCAGTCCATATGAGTAAAGCGCCCTTGGCACAGCAATCAAAGCGCTTCAGTTCACATGAGTAAAGCGCCCTTAGTACAACAATCCAAGCGCTCCAGTCCACATGAGTAAAGCGCTCTTGGCGCGGCAAACAAAGCGATTCAGTCCACATGAGGGAAACACCCTTGGCATAGTAATCAAAGCACTTCAATCCACATGCATAAAAAGTCCTTGCCACCACAATCAAAGTGATCCACTCCACATGAGTAATGTGCCCCTTAGCATGACGAGCATAGCGTAGCGCTTCAGATGAAACAAATGAAAGCGCTATCTGGCATAAGGAACAAAACGCTTCAAGTTCAATGAGTAAAAACTTTCCGGCCTTAATAGTTGTGAATGTGAAAGTATTTTTGGAGATAAGCAAATCATAGTTTTCATAGTTTTTTTGGAAAGCATAATACATAAAAAGCATATTTAATTCTTTGGGATTTTCTAGGTCATGTTACATCTATGCATTCATTTGTAATGAATGCATAGATGTTACAGTATTGATATTCAGAGTATGATCATAGTCCAAAGCTCTTGCCATCTCTTGGTTCTGAGGTTGTAGTTTATTCTTTTTTCATGATTCAAAGGAGGGGCTTTCCCCTCACTTCAAAAGGGGTCTCCATCTGATATCACGGAGACGCATTTAGTCAAGAGTCTATTGATGAGTTATACTGCGATGAATGAGTAAGTGCATATTTGTTGTAACCTTTTCTTTTCAGATCTCTCTCCCTGCTGTTCCCTACCCTAATTCCCTTCCCCCCGACTGGCTTCATCATAACTCTATGCTATAATAGCTTTCTGAGTTGGTGACGGCGAGAGGTGGGCCTTTTGTTCAGCAACGTACAGATCCTGAGGAAAGGACACTGTGATAGAATAGTGAGCCCACAAGTTTATACTTTACTCTTGGTCTGTACGTGAGCTGCGCAAAATGGCCACCCTAGATACCCTTATGCAAGTAGTCACTCAGATGGAAAGGGATTTGACAGACTCAAAATGTTACAGCTGATTTAGTTAATACTGTAACTCAGTTACAGAGCAAGGTGGATGGTTCTGAATCTGAGTCTCGTCCTACGCCTTCCGTACCTACTAGCACAGCTATGAATGTGCCGACACAGATTCCTTTAGCTGCACCAGAGAGGTTTTCTGGGGACCCCAATAAGGTTAAAATGTTTCTCACACAGGTGGAACTACATTTTACGTGTCGGCTCAGTGCCTTTCCGGACACACAATCTAGAATTGCATTCCTTATATCATATCTGAATGGTGATGCAACTACTTGGGCAGTGCCATTAGTCTGATTAGACAGTCCTCTTTTATATAACTGGCGTCGTTTTGTAGAAGAATTTGTAAAGGTATTTGACAGACATGCAGTAACTGTCTGCAGACAAAGAGCTCCTAGAATTATTTCAAGGAAACAAAGACTTGATAACGTATTTGTCACACTTCAACTGGTTAGTAGTGAAAACCACGTGGCCTGAGGAAAAAAGGTCAGCAATATATTATCAAGGGCTAAAAGACGAACTAAAAGATGTATTGGCCCATGTTGAACCACAACAGAAACTTGCACTGATTTAATTAATCTAACCCTACGGATAGATCACAGACTTTCTGAAAGAAAAGGAGTAAGCAAAAAATGGGAAAAAACGAACTAGCAAATGGAAAGATCCAGACACCTTCAACTGTCTTCAGATCCTATGATAGAACCGATGGATATCGGAACTGTTCACCCATCATTGACCAAAGAGGAGAAAGACATGCAACGAAAAAATGATCAGTGTCTGTATTGTGGAAAAAAGGGTAATTTCGTAAAAGAATGTCAAAAGAAACCCAAAAGTAAAATTGATCCAACCTTTGTGATAAAGAAAAAGATAGCGGTTGCTTTGGAAAATTCACAGGAAAACTAAAGTGCCCAAGAAAATACAAAAGGGACCTCTTGGGCAAATTGACAATCCCTTCAGTGTGCTCTTGCACAAATCGTTATGTCAAACATTTTTTAAATTTTAGTACAAATGACTGTGCAGGGAAATAGACATGTATAAGTTCTAATTTATTCAGGGGCAACAGGAAATTTTGTGGACCAACAAACTGCACTAGACTTGCATATGCCCAGTGTTGGAAACTGCCCTTCTGCAGTGTTATCCCCAGACTTTTTGCCTAACTCCTTCTCTTTTTCTGACCTCATTTTTGCTGGTTTTTAGACTCTGTGCACTTTACCACTGCTATCCAGTGCTAAAGTGTATATGCTCTCTCCCTTTAAACATGGTAACTTTGGATCATACCCAATTGGACTATTTAATCTACTTATAAGTCCCTAGTAATGTGCACTATATGTACCTAGGGCCTGTAGATTAAATGCTACTAGTGGGCCTGCAGCACTGGTTGTGCCACCCACTTAAGTAGCCCCTTTCCCTTGTCTCTGGCCTGCCATTGCAGGGCCTGTGTGTGCAGTTTCACTGTCACCTCGACTTGGCATTTAAAAGTACTTGCCATGCCTAAACCTCCCCTTTCTCTACATATAAGTCACCTCTAATGTGGGCCCTAGGTATCCCCTAGAGCAGGGTGCTGTGTGGGTAAAAGGAAGGACATGTACCTGTGTAGTTTACATGTCTTGGTAGTGTAAAACTCCTAAATTCGTTTTTACACTATTGTGAGGCCTGCTCCCTTCATACACTAACATTGGGGCTGCCCTCATACATTATTGAAGTGGTAGCTGCTGATCTGAAGGGAGTAGGAAGGTCATATTTAGTATGGCCAGAATGGTAATACAAAATCCTCCTGAGTGGTGAAGTTGGATTTAATATTACTATTCTAGAAATGCCACTTTTAGAAAGTGAGCATTTCTTTGCACTTAAATCTTTCTGTGCCTTACGATCCACGTCTGGCTGTGCTTAGTTGACAGCTCCTTGTGCATTCACTCAGACACACCCCAAACACAGGGTACTCAACCTCACTTGCATACATCTGCATTTTGAATGGGTCTTCCTGGGCTGGGAGGGTGGAGAGCCTGCTCTGACACAAAGGACTGCCACACCCCCTACTGGGACCCTGGCAGACAGGATTGAACTGAAAGGGGACCTGGTGCACTTCTAAGCCACTCTGCCCCACTTCAAAGGCACATTTGGGTATAAAACAGGGCCTCTGCCCTACCACCTCAGACACTTGCTGGAAAAGAAACCTGAACCAGAACCTGCATCCTGCCAAGAAGAACTGCCTGGCTGCCTAAAGGACTCACCTGACTGCTTTCTACAAAGGACTGCTGCCTTGCTGTTGCCCTGCTGCATTGCTGAACTCTTGCCTTGCTGCAGAAGTGCTCTCCAAGGGCTTAGATAGAGCTTGCCTCCTGTTCCCTGAAGTCTCAGAACCAAAAAGACTTCTCTTTTTCAACTGGACGCCTTGTGTGCCGAAAAATTCACCGCACAGCTTGCTCCGCCGTGAAAAATTCACTGCACGCCAATCTGGAAAGATGCCGCTCGACCCCGCAAGGAAAAGATTGACGTGATGCCTGCGGTGCGACCGGAACTTCGACGCATGGCCCGCCTGGACAACGCCACCTGACTTCCAGAGAGAAAATCGATGCCACACCTGCCGTGAGGGAGAAGATTCCACGCACAGCCCACCGGAACGACGCGCTGCCGTATAACAAGCCCAGGATTCCACCCACAGACCCCGGGACATCTGGTAATCTCGCGACCCATAGAAGGAGACTGTCCACACACCGGAAAACGACGCACGACTTCCCCGCGTGAAAAATAACGACGCGAGTCCATGTGTGAAGGGGCGCAGACACCATTTTTCCACACATCTCCTCCTCTGCGGCCCTTTGCGGAGATTTTCCACTCCAAACCAGGTACTTTGTGCTTGAAAGAGACTTTGTTTGCTTTTTAAAGACTTAAGACACTTCATATCACTTTTCAGTGATATCTCTACAATCTCATATTGCATCTTTTATCGTTTTGACCTGCAAATACCCAGATAAATATTATATATTTTTCTAAACACTGTGTGGTGTATTTTTGTGGTGCTATATTGTGTTATTGTATGATTTATTGCACAAATGCTTTACACATTGCCTTCTAAGTTAAGCCTGACTGCTCAGTGCCAAGCTACCAGAGGGTGGGCACAGGGCAATTTGGATTGTGTGTGACTTACCCTGACTAGAGTGAGGGTCCTTGCTTGGACAGAGGGTAACCTGACTGCCAACCAAAGACTCAATTTCCAACACCCAGTGTCAAGAAAAAGATTCCAGAAGTTGTTTATGCAGTTGATGGTAGTGAGTTGGCAGGAGGTCCTGTTACTAAACAAACCTCACGAATAAAATTATTTGCAAAGATGATGAGAATCAGAACCACTGAGATAATTCGCTTTGATATAATCCAAGTACCTCAATATGATTTTATCTCAGGAAAGCCGTGGTTAATGTTACACAATCCATGCATAGACTGGCGCAACCAGGTTTTGCATTTTTCTTCTTCATCTTGTGCAAAGAAATGTTTTCAGTCAAGACAAAACAAAGAAGGAAATCTCCAACACTCTATTGCTACTGCAGTTGAGAAGGAAATTGATCTGCCATCACAGTATTCAGAATATACTGATGTTTTCTGTAAAAAGAAAGCGAGCTCCTTACCACCTGACAGGCCGTATGATTGTCAGATTGACTTTGTACCTGGTGCCAATATACCAAATTGTAGAATCTATGCACTATCAGAGAAAGAAAATCAAGTCCTATGAGAATACCTTGATCAATGTTTAGCCAACAAGCTAATTCGGCCGTCTCGATATCCAGCCTCTTCTCTACTGTTTTTCGTACCCAAAGCTATTGGCGATTTGAGACTTGTATTGACTTTCGAGCGATAAATAAGATCACAGTTAAAAATAAATATCCACTCCCTCTCATACCAGTCTTGTTAGACCAGGTAAAATCCACCGTTATTTATACCAAACTTGACTTACGAGGTGCTTATCACCTAGTTCGAATTTGAGAGGGAGATGAGTGGAAAACTGCTGTTAAGACTCGTTATGGCCTCTTTAAGTATCTACTGATGCCGTTTGGTCTATGTAATGCCCCAGCAGCCTTTCAATATTTCCTAAACGATGTTCTGAGAGAATATCTAGACATCTGTCATCGTTTATAATGATGATATATTGATTTATTGAAACTCTGAAGATATTCATGAAGAACATGTTAAAAAGGTATTACAAACTCTACAAAAACATAATTTGTTTTGCAAGTTAAGTAAATGTGAATTCCATACCAAAGAAGTTGAATTTCTAGGAGTCATTTTAACACCTGACGGCATGCAAATGACAAATTCAAGCTGTATCCGAATGGCCCACACCAAAATCAGTACGTGATATTCAATGTTTTTTGGGGTTTACGAATTTTTATTGACGCTTCATCCATCACTTCTCCCAAAAGGTGGCACCAATCACCAAATTGCTAAGGAAAAAGGCTGTCTTCAACTGGTCCCAAGAGACAGAGGAAGCATTTCAAGATTTAAAAAAGGCCTTTACTACCGCTCCCATTCTAGCTCACCCCAGTGTGGAGGAACCATTCATTGTGGAAGCCGATGCATCTGATGTTGCTGTTGGGGCCATCCTGTCTCAACATCATTGAGAAACTGGACAATTACACCTGATAGCATATGCGTCAAGAAAATTGAATGAAGCAGAACAGAATTACACCAGCAGAAAAAGAATTACTAGCAATTCGTAATGCTTTTAAAGAATGGAGACATTATCTATTGGGAGCAAAACACACTAACTGTATATTCTGATCATAGAAATTTTCAATTTATGAGTTCTGCCAGACTACTAACTCCTAGACAACTAAGATGGATGCTATTCTTTGCAGAATTTGATTTCATAGTGACTTTTAGACAAGGAGTATATAATCGTGAGGTCGATGCATTGTCTAGACAAGATTCTTCAATCACACCTACTTAACAAAAACTCATGTCTATTATAACGCCTTCAAAAGTGTTGTGTTTAGTAGCTGCCGAGAAATTATTTGATCTCATTTGTAATCATTTTCATATCACCAAGTGGCAAGAGTGGTTACAACAAGACACCAAAAGGTCTATTCAACAAGGCTTACCTCTACATGAATCTCGAGTATTCCTGCCTACTGAGGAGTTAACAGAGACAGCTTTTCATTGGTTACATAGTCATCTTCTGGCAGGTCACCCAGATCCTCAAAAACCAATAGAACTCATGAAAAGGTATGTTTGGTGGCCTACATTCATTCACGACCTTAAGTAAATGCTACAATCATCTGAAGTATGTGCCAGGTGCAAAAGCGAACATAGCAAGCCCAAAGGTCTACTGATACCTCTACCCATTCCCAATCATCCATGGGAACATATCTCTATGGATTTAATTACTGGTCTTCCTCAAATAAAACAATTTACAACCATTCTAGTGGTGGTAGACAGCCTAAGTATGCTCACTTCATTGACTGTAAGGGGCTCCCAATCTCCGACACCTTAGCAACTATCATCTTAGAAAATATAGTTTGTCTTCATGGACTTCCAAGAGTTATCCTCTCTGATAGAGGAACACAATTTTCTGCATGTTTTTGGCAACAATGGTGCAAGGCTTTACGAATTGATTCGACTTAATCTACTAGTTATCATTCACAAACGGATAGTCAAACAGAGAGACTAAACCAAACTCTGAAATAATATTTATGTTACGCAACAAAGTCTCCTAAAACCTGGCTGGATCTTTTGTGGCTTGCAGAACTGGCTTATAACAACTCATCACTCTTCAATAAACTCAACTCCTTTCTATGGTTTATATGGGCGTCATCCGCACATTTTGCCAGTTACGTTACCTGCCTCTACTCAAACCACTCCAGCAGTCATGGACATGCTAACACATGGAAAAAGTACATTCACAATTGCAAACAAATCTTCATCAAGCAAAAGAAAAAATATAAAATGCAATATGACAAAAAACACCAGCCCTGGTCCTCAGTATACAAACAAAGATAGAGTTTGGTTAGCCACGAAAAACGCTGTATTAAAAAATAAATGTTTCATCCAAAATTCACAGGTCCCTATGAAGTACTACAACAAGTAAACCCAGTAACATATAAACTAAAATTACCATAGTCTTCGAAAATTAATCCGGTGTTTCACACTTTGCTTCTTAAACCTGCTTCGCCCTCAAGCGTCACACAACCTGCTCCTCTTAGTCCAAGGTCATTGGGAGTATGAGGTGTGATCTATTTTAGACTCTAGATATAGAAGGGTCTTCCCTTTGGTACTTGGTGTCCTGGAAAGGATACGGACAGGAAAATGACTGTTGGGAACCTGCACAACATGTTTATGTACCACGTTTGGTGCGACAATTTCACCTCCTCCATCCTGATAAACCGGGCCCTGGACCGCGCTTGGGAGAGGGGTGTAATGTCAGAAAAAAGGCCATGTGCGGTACAGGTCCCGCCCAAAACTGTGCTGTGTGCGGCTCTGCGGTGCTTCATGCACACCACTTGTCATCCCCTCTTGTTCCAAAGGTGGCCATCAGCATCATCTGCCCTGTGGCAAAGCTCATAGAGCTGCAGGTTCAGGACATTGGTGGACAAGATGCACTTATCAGTGCTATTTCATGAAGGGACTACAATTCCCATGTTTTTAGAGGCAGCAGCCATCTTGGGGTGTGGCAGGCCTATAAAGCCCAGCCACACCCAAGCACGTTGCTCACTATTTTGAAGACTTCGATGCAATCAGACCTCGTGGGGGTTCCTCTGAAGAAGAGCAGATTTCCTGCATGGAAGAAGGACGGCAAATCAGAGTACCTTTGTTTCCATGGTGAATTCAGATAGGAGTAGGTCGTACTCGTAGCGGTAAGGTCTAGATGAGCCAAATCTAGAGGGAGTTGTATTTCCAAAAGCTAAAGCGCCCCTTAGCACGACGAGCAAAGTGTTTTTCAGTTTGTAGAGTAAGCCGCCTGGAGACGACGATTAAAGTGCTTCAGAGCATACAAGTAAAGAGCCCCCTTAGTACAAAGAGCAAAGCGCTTCAGCCCACATGAGGAAAGAGGCCTTGGCACGGTAATTAAAGCGCTTCAGTCCACATGAGGAAAGCATTCTTGGAACAGTAGTTAAAGCGCTTCAGTCCACATGAGTAAAGCGCCCATGGCACAACAATTAAAGCGCTTCAGTCCACATGAGTAAAGCGCCCTAGGCACAGCAATCAAAGCGCTTCAGTTCACATGAGTAAAGCGGCAATCAAAGCGCTTCAGTTCACATGAGTAAAGCGCCCTTGGTGCGGCAATCAAAGCGCTTCAGTCCACATGAGGAACATGCCTTTGGCACAGTAATCAAAGTGCTTCAATCCTCATACATAAAAAGCCCTTGGCACAACAATCAAAGTGATCCATGCCACATGAGTAAGGCGCCCCTTAGCATAACGAGTGGAGCGTAGCGCTTCAGATGAAACAAATGAAAGTGCTATCTGGCGTAAGGAACAAAGCGCTTCAAGTTCAATGAGTAAATACTTTCCGGCCTTTATAGTTGTGAATGTGAAAGTATTTTTGGAGATAAGCAAATCATAGTTTTCATTGTTTTTTGGAAAGCATAATACCTGAAAAGCATATTTAATTCTTTGAGATTTTCTAGGTCATGATCAAAGGTTTGTTATGAATGCATAGATGTTACAGGATTGATATTCAGAGTATGATCATAGTCCAAAGCTGTTGTCATCTCTTGGTTCTGAAGTTGTAGTTTATTCTTGTTTCATGATTCAAAGAAGGGGCTTTGCCCTCACTTCAAAAGGGGTCTCCATCTGATATCACGGAGACGCATTTAGTTAAGAGTCTATTGATGGGTTATACTGCTATGAATAAGTGCATATTTGTTCTAACCCTTTCTTTTCAGATCTCTCTCCCTGCTGTTCCCTACCCTAATTCCCTTCCTCCCGACTGGCTTCATCATAACTCTCTGTTATAATAGCTTTCTGAGTTGGTGACGCCGGGAGGTGGGCCTTTTGTTCAGAAACGTTCAGATCCCGAGGAAAGGACACTGACAGAAGGGTTTTGGCTGCCTTGCTCAAACACCTGAGCAGCTACATTGTATTCCCCCACGTTGATTTGCCCACTGTGAAGGTTGGATTCTACACAATGGAATGCATTCCACATGCGATTAGTGCCACTGAAGGGACCCATATTGCCTTAGTCCCTCCCAGGGCGAATGAACAGTTGTATAGGAAGAGTTTCCATTCTCTCAATGTCCAGATGGTGTGCCTTGCGGACCAGTACATCTCCCATGTCACTGACAAGTATCCTGGATCTGTGCATGATGGCTCTTGAGGAATAGCAGCGTCCCACAGGCACGACTAATGATGCACAGTGGGGCTCATAGGTGAGCTTGAGTCCCCACCCAATGTATGTTGGTGTATGCCTACTGGAGTCATACCCCATGCCATTGTGCATGGCTAATGTGGGTCCCTCACTTCTTCCAGGTGACTCTGGCTAACCAAACCTGTCCTGGCTGTTGACCCCTGTTAAGAATTTAGACTCTCAAAACTGCAGCGGTCAGACTGCCCACCGCAAGACTGGCAGTCTGAAGACCACCAGACTTGTAATGAGGCTCTAAGGCGGTGATTCCTACCCTGGCGGTCCGAGACCCCCAGGGTAGGGTACCGCGGATGCACCGCCAACAGGCTGGCGGTGCATCCAGGGCAATTCTGACCGCGGCGGTACAGCCGCAGTCAGAAACGGGAAACTGGCGGTGTCCCGCCAGTTTCCCGCTGCCCTGGGGAATCCTCCATGGCGGCGCAGCTTGCTGCGCCGCCATGGGGATTCCGACCCCCATACCGCCATCCTGTTCCTGGTGGTTTCGGCCGCCAGGAACAGGATGGCGGTATGGGGTGTCGTGGGGCCCCTGGGGGCCCCTGCAGTGCCCATGCCAATGGCCTGGGCACTGCAGGGGCCCCCATAAGAGGGCCCCACTTTGAATTTCAGAGTCTGCTTAGCAGACACTGAAATTCGCGACGGGTGCTACTGCACCCGTCGCACCCCTTCCACTCCGCCGGCTCTATTCGGAGCCGGCTTCCTCGTGGAAGGGTGTTTCCCGCTGGGCTGGCGGGCGGCCTTTTGGCGGTCGCCCGCCAGCCCAGCGGGAAACTTAGAATGACCGCCGCAGTCTTTTGACCGCGGTACGGTCTTCTGGCGGTTCCCGCTTGGCGGGCGGCTCCCGCCGCCCACCAAGCTTAGAATCACCCCCTAAATCTTTTAATATTAAAAGATGGCATTTTGTCCTGAAAGACTTTTCTAATTGTAATACGAGCAATGTTATCTATTGTATCATGTGCCCATGTGGCATTCCATATGTTGGCAAAACCACTCAGCAAATCAAGAAACATATTTTGCAACATCAATCAAGATTGAGATGTAGTCAAACATGCGTCTATGGTAGAACATTTTGTACAATTTCACCACACAGAGAATTATATTGCATAGTGGGTAATTGATGTCAAAACTTCACTCAGGTCTACAAACGTAGATCATTTACTAGCTGTGAAGGAAAATCGATGGATTTGGAGTCAGTGGATTAAATTCCTCAGTGTGAATGGTTAACCTTAACAACCCTGTAGATTTCCAAGATACTGTAAACCATTTCCTGATGTTATACATTTTATATGGTATATCATGTAGCTATGTTCTTTGTTTAGTATGCAATGGGTTACTCTGTTTAATAATTTGCAAGTTTATGTTCGCTGATTGATGTAAATGTTCTCCTTATTTACGTATAACTTTGATACGTTTAGATTTATTCTGATCTAATTATTTTGCATTCATTACTATTATTTTTAATGGTGATTCTCACTTGTCGGTGCTAATATTTGTTTAGGACTTAAGGGTTACATTCATCTTTTTTCTTTGGCCATCGCATGCACAATGTTTGTGATTTCCCCAAAGATGATTAGTGTAGGTTAGCGCACTAGCTTTTGCATGCAATTTCTCTTTATTGTCCGTCTCCACGTGGACTTGATCAGTCTCTAACAATGAGACGCTAGTTCTTAAGGATGGGAGATGCTGAATCCCCTTTTCTTTTTTCGGCTCAGTCTTGACTACTATGGTTACTGGTGCATTGATTAAGGTAATGGCAATACTGGTCAGATTTTTAAGTACCATGTTGTCAGGTTACGATGCAGTCCAAAATATCTGTAGCTTTTTCAGTCTTGAGTCTGTGCCTACTTCAATTTATGTGGTTTATTCCACAATGGGTACTGTGCAATATTTGAAACGTGTTCATTATCTATACTATTCAGTGCTCATTATGTGGTCAGTCTCTTCCTGATAGCATCAAGCATCATTTGGTAGTGCGATCATGCTTACAATAGCTTTTCTGGTTTGACATTGCCCAAATTTGCAGAATTACTCATATTAATATGTGCAATAGTGTGAGCTTTGAATAGTGCATATCACAGCTTCACTAGTATTTACTATCTGCCAATGGGGGTTTGGGGGGAGTGAGGGCTTGCCCGGTCTCCCCCTGGGCAGATCGGACATCTGTGGTAGAACACACCACGCAGGTTGTTGATTGGGTAGTTAGGGTGGAAGGGTGGGAGTTAGGGCTTGCCTTTTAAATGAGGGGCAGGGTGTGGGCGGCCTCTTTGGCCGTTTTGCAACACCCGGATAGTCCTTTTTTTTGTATTTGCGAGGTAGGCCTTAGATCGTTTTCCGTGTGATGGAAGTTTCATTAGGAGTTGTTGGCAGTTTGTGAATTATCAGCATGGACAATTCTAGCAAAGTTATTCAGGCTTTGAAAATTTAACAAGATAGTAGATGATCTCCTCCAAGAAGCTGTTAGAACAAGCTTGGGTGAGGTTAAAGAGACCCAAGTGGGCATCATCTGAGGGCATGGCGGCGACGGTAATCACTTGGGCATCACCAGCTCAAAAATCGAAGAAATTTAGGCAGAAAAGTGTTGCCGATAGGAAGATCACAGCTTCACCTGATAGCGTGGTTTTGGTTCAAGATAAGGAAGGCAGTGGCTTACCTGGGTAGATTTTCGCCAGCAGGAGAGGTGGCATGAAGTTCACGCGTCATTCTGGAGCGTCAATTAGGCAGCGTGTGGTTGCTAGGGGAGAGGTATTTTCAGGCAGAATGCGGTAGCTGGAAATGGCTGCTTAGGGGATTGGGCTGTTTGTCGCATGCAGCAACGCACGGAATTGTCGCAGGGGAAAAAACAAGCTCTACTCCCCTAGGGTAGTAATAGTGAGCAAGGGGAGGGAGTTTTAGAGGAAAGGAAGTGGGGAACAGCTCCCAAGATGGCAGCGCCCACTGCAGAACATCTGGATGAAGTTACTGTGGTGTTGGATTGTGAGGAGGAAGAGTACATGGGTGAAGGATGTTTTATTTTAGGTATAGAATTGGTTAATGTTCCTATTTTGAGGCAAGATGGTGGAAGGATGCAATTGGTCCCCAGGTTTAGGCCAATGTTGCATGAGGTGCAAGAATGGGATGTTAATAATCAAACCATTTATCAGACAGGGCAGGATATTGAAGTTGCAGAAAAAGGTGGTGTGGATATGAGAGGTATGGATTTTTGGTAGCCAGGGTCATCAATTCAGTGGCCTGGGTGTGGTGGCACTTATGCATTGGCGGGGGGGGCATGAGGAGCATATTTAATCAGCGTGGTCTGGGCGGCCTGCTAATAATCAAGGGACATTGGTGGGGGTTAGTATACCCTCAAGACACGAGTGAAGAGCGGCCTGTCTGACTTCCGGGGAGGCAATCTTACCTGTACTGCAGGATGTGCAACATTTAGTACATGAATAGCAGTCTACCAGCTGCAGGGCTGATGGTATGGATCGAAGTGTGGTCATGGAAGAAGAACCTTTAGACTACGATGATGGGAATGACTCGGAGGCCGTAGACGTCGTGTAACAAAAGGGAACAGAAGAAAGGCTTGTGCAGAAAAAAATCTAACAGGGGAAGGAGAGCGGTCCGTAGCAATCGTCATGGTGGAGGGAGTCTGATTATCCTTTCGGCTGGAAACTTACCTCAAGGTGAGGAGAGAAGGGAAGGTTTGGTTTTGGGTTGGGGGGGTCACAAACTGAGAGGGTGGTTTTGGCTGCAAAGGCTTTGGTTAAAGACATGGGGGTTCAAGCTGAGATAGCAGAGAAAGATGATTAGATGAATAAAGATTTAACAATTGAGGTAAGTAGTACGGATATGGATTCAGATAAGTCAGAATTGAGTTGTGCTGGGAAAAGTCAAGTTCAAGACAGTAGACCTGATGTTTGCTGGGGGAAGCGTTAAGAATAAAAAGCTTCCTTATATGGGAGTGTCGATGCCATTGGGGGCACATCTCAAACTTTGAAGGACAAAATTTGTAGAGGAGAGTTAATTGATGTGTTGAAGCTACTTCATAGGGAAGGCCAGGCTAAGGAGGGTTCAAAGGAAGAGTGGGAGTTATCGCGTAGGCCCAAGGTACCTACTAAAATTGAGAATTGGACTTCTGCATTTTTTATATATGCAAGTGTTTATTGTGAACGCTATCCAGACAGATGTGTATCTTTATTTAAATACATGGATATTGTGCGGAGGGCTCAAATGGATCATGGCGGTTTTGGTTGGTTTAGGTATGACGAAGCATTTCAGGCTAGGATGGCGGTTTATCCAGATGAGGAATAGGGAGAGATGGTTTATGAGTTATGGATGCAATGGCTGCGTACGGCGAGGAGTGTGCCAGTCATGCATACTGCTAGTGGTTTGCCTTTTCAGTATAAGCCCTTTCAGGGTCGTCCCACCCAATATGGGGTGGGGAGTGCTTCAAGAGGACAGCTGCCTCAAAATGGGGCCTGCTGGTTGTTCAACAGCGGTGTGTGTGCAAGACAACAGTATAAATTCAGACATGACTGCTTCAGCTGTGGAGGTAGACATGCAGTTTTCCAATGTTTGAGGCATTCACTGGGGATGGCAAGGTCCACATGGGAGAGGGAGTGACAGGGGTAGGGGTCACATGCAACAGGGGGCAGGTAAGGGACCCTACGGCTATTAACTTAGATGTCATTCGGTATTGGTTACAATTGTATCCAAAGGTGTCAGAGGCAAAAGTTCTTTTGTGGGTATTTTCTGAAGGTTTTAGGCTTTGCCAATGGCCAAGAATTTGGAGATGGGCAAAAAATTTGAGGTCAGCTTTGGATCAATCGGAAGTAGTGAGGGACAAGTTGCGTAAAGAGCTGGAAATGGGTAGAATTGTAGGC
Organism: Pleurodeles waltl; assembly: GCF_031143425.1. Lineage (NCBI taxonomy): Eukaryota > Metazoa > Chordata > Amphibia > Caudata > Salamandridae > Pleurodeles > Pleurodeles waltl. The sequence goes on from NC_090447.1 coordinate 668,312,660, forward strand.
TCATTTGATTATTGGCCGTTGCAAAATTTGGCGATTTCTCCATTGAGCGTGGTGCCAAAGAAACATGGTGAATTTCGTTTGATACATCATTTGTCACGGGCGGTGGGGGCATCCATTATGATTTTATTGCCCCGGAAGATTCCATGGTGCATTATGCGTCAGTTGAATCAATTTCATTGGTGAAATGATGTGGTGTTGGGGCTGAAATGGCAAAATCTGACATCCAGACCTTGAAGGTGAGAGTTGAGACCTGACTAAATCAAAACAACGCTAAAAGGGAGAGAAAGCTTGACCACAAGTGCTCAAGTCCTAATTGGACCTATCTTCCAAGAACTGACAGCAAATCTGATTAAGATTGATGACTCCCTTCATCCCTAACCCTGGCAACAAAAGGGGCCCAATTTACACAGACCACTGACGAAAAAAATCAAAATGGACAAATGGAGAGTTAGAGCAATGGTTAGAGGACTTGTAGAGCCTCAGGCCTCCAGTTGATGCAGACTAAAAATCCCTGTAGCTTTCAAGATAAGGTAGTGACGATAATGTAGAGACAGAAGGATCAGTAGATTTGTCTGGAAGAACACTTACTCGCTTGGTCTGACTTAAGATAACATGGTGCAGTGACGTTGCGAAATTCTGTTTGTAATTTTTACAGTTGCCATTTCTGTCTCTGCAGTTTGGATGTTAGATGTCCATCTTCCTGGTGGAACTTTTTCTTGTATTCCAGTAAGCAGAGCCATTAGCCAGTGCATGGAGGGAAGGTTTCACACATTCCTCATGCTGAAAGCTTTTATATCTATATTATCTACATTCAGATGTTAGCTTAATATGTGAAAATAAGGCAGGAAGAGGACTGTTATGTCCATTCTTATATCCCAGCCTTTGTAGCTGAAAGGCCTACCTATATTAATCTACCTTTGTCGTATTCTTTGTTATGTGCTGTTTTCCTTAGTTTATTCTATCAGCAAAGCTCCATTTAGCTGTTCTATATTGACTGACAAACCCTTAGAAAATGTACTGATAGTAACTGATACAAATATGTATTTGTGGTCTACGAAGCATGCTTATTGTCCCTTTAAGCCTTTAAATCAAGGGATCAGCATGGGTATATGATGGCATTCTTTATCCCTGTGATTAACTTGAGCGTTACTAACTAAAGCATTCATGATTTAGCTTGCAAAATTAGCAAAGATGAGAGGGTATTTGTAGACAAACTAAATAAAAAGATAGGACTAGATGAAGAGAAAGGGAACAAGAAGGTTAATACGGAGCATGTTTTGGAAAAGGAAAATATATTTTGAAAGAACCACCTCCAATTTTGAACACTAATGTTGCCAAGAAGGGTCCTTCGAATGTGATAAGGAAACAGGAGGGGAATGAGACCGTCAAGATAGTTGCTGAAGTCAGTATGTGTATCGTTATCTAGTGAAGTCTAGAACCTTTGCCGAAAAAGAGGTAGATATCAAGGGTATCTCCTAAGTTTGTTGTAAATCAACTTATTTCCAGTTATCACACAATTGGGTAGGTATTTGTTATGCAGCTTTGGTCTTCCTAGAATCAATCACACTAATAAATTAGATGTGCCCCTTATATAATATAATAAAATGAAAACAAATATATAAAACAACGTAAGCAAGACTTTAAGCAGATCCTTAGCTGTATCTTTGGAGCACTCATACCCTCAGTAGGAATTACATTAAATGTCCTTAGGATTGGAAAGCTGTCAACTAGCCCTCTCCCCCTCATGTTAGGAGTTGTATAAAACCTAGCCCTTAGCATTGGGCACTGGACTCTGCAAGAAAGGTAAAAACATAAGGTGTTTAGTTCTTTCTTTTCTCTTTCTAATTAAGGACTAGCTAGCCCGGATGGGGAAACGAAAATGAGATTGTGGAAGAAGGGGCTCCACTCAGGAGCCCCCCCCAGGCTGATAACTAACTATCTTACCTCTGTAAGGGGTGTCATTGAGTCGGAGACAGGGAGAGTGGAAGCTTCTCTAGAGTCATCCCTTGAGAAAATAGGAAAAGGCGAGGGGAAAGAAAGGACTCCCCATGTAAAATCTCCACTAACTAAGATAAGGACAGGGAACCCTTGAATAATAATGGTTAAGGACCCCCGAGTAGATTTAATTACTTCCATGACCCCTGAGAGTCCACCCTCAAAAAAGAGCAGGCAAGTGATCCCTCCCCATGCTATAGCCTCTTCTTTAGATCCAGCCTTGTCTCCTACAAAATCTTATGAGCCCGAAAAAGATTCAGTAGGAATGGAGAAGAGAAAGGGGAAACGACAATCCAACCCATTAAAAAGAACTATGGGAAAACAGATAAGAGACAGTAAGACTTTGGAGCCTTTTAATGCCCACCTTAGCCAGATTGAGAATCATCTCAGGGATATAAAAAAGTTATGTTCTTTGGTTCTGGTGAAAGTGGCTGTTCTTGAGGAGAAGGTCGACTTTATATCAACGTCAACAAATTCTTCACCATTTAGGGAAGAATCTCAGATCAACCATATTGACTCTGTGCGCCCACCAGCCCCGGCTACTCAGCTATATCAAAATCACAGGCCGAATCCCGTCCAGAACTTAGCTTCTGAGCCCTTGAATCTAGTGGTAACACAAAATTCTATAAATGCACATTCTCGGCGGGATATAGATCAGCGAGAGGACTCTGAGGGCCAGGTGATTATAAGAACCCAAACAACTTACCCAAGCATCCCGTCGGCATGTGCTCCCTATATTTTAATTTTGGAAAACGTTCCCATTCAAGGAAATTCGCATTATGAGTCACATGCATCATTGTTAAATAAAGTGACGCACTGGGTAGGAAAGCACTCGGGGAGAAGGGTAGACTTTTGCAAGGACATTTTAACTGTAAGAAGGGTCCCCTGGGTTGGTTTATCCCCCAAGTCCTCACAAGGGGACTGCATTATTATAAATTTTAGGAGTCCCTGGATAGTTAATGCCTTGCACCATCACTTTTCAACTATAACGCTACCTGCAGGGTCTTTAAGAGCACAACGATTATCCAAGTTTATTCTTTCTTCACCCAATACCTGTCTATCTGATACAATTTACCCTGTAAATCAGAATTTTAGTCACTCTGCTGTCTCTAAACAACTTGATACCACCCTGACGCTGTCTAATAGATTTGAGCTCTTGGCCTCTTTAGACCAGTTAGACTGACCATTAGCAACTGGGACACCCTTACAGGGGACTCCAGAGTTTAGTACACTGCATCAGTCCTCTCTGCAATCTAAGGGAGCCTCTGACATACACGATATACACGATACAACAGTTTCAGAGATTATTTCCTGGAATGTGGCAGGATTAAAATCAAAAATGGGAAACCCTGATTGGCTAAAGTTAGTGACAGAGAATCTTTTTATCTGTTGCCAAGAGACTTGGCTTATAGAGCCTCCATATATTAATGGCTACACCACATATAGTGCCCCTGCAACTAAGACCTCCGTGTATAGGGCTAAGGGAGGTCTGGTCACTTTGGTATCAGTAATGGCAAGGGGGGGTGGATGTGCGTGTTGTGGGCACATCCCCTTTTTTCCTGGCCCTATTTTAGAATTTGCCAGAACCATTTGACATACTGTTGATTAATTATTATAACAATACCTTCGACAATTGGGACACTAGTGTGGTTGGCAACTTGGAGATGATAATACACAAGGCAACAAATATTAGTAAAAAGAACCTAAGAATAATATGGGTTGGTGATTTTAATGCTCATCTATGTGAGTCAGAGTATTTAGATTGTTGTGGGCTCCTCGATAAAAATGATTGTCCTATTCAGCACTTTAAACACTCTCCTTATGAGAATGCTCTTAACAGTGTGATAGCAGCTAATTATCTGCTTTTTCTGATCAAACTATCATTGACTTCATTATTTATTCTAGAGAATTAATCCCCTTTGTCGGGCAGTTTAGGGTGACGACGACTTGTATTAGTGATCATAACCTTCTAACTATTGAAATAAGCTTGGGTTTGAAGAGAGACTTGAGAATAGAGAAATGACACCCAGACCTGAAGTTCTCAGCCCGAAAAGGCCTTACAATTAAATGGGGAAAAATAGATAGTAATGGCTTTTTAAAGATCTAATACAGAACAAATGGACAGATGTTATGACAACTTTGAGTGAAGATATGCCCCCCATGAAATTGTTTATGCATTCTCCTCCTTAACAAAGTACATGGCTAAAAAACTACAGTGCCCAGGCACCAACAAAGTACATGGCCCTCGATGGTTTAATCATGCATGTACTCTATCCCTAAAAAACTCAAGATCGACAAGCAATTAAAACTGCAAGAAAGAGGTATAAGGAAGCACTTGCTAAGAGGAATGCTGAATTAGGTGAGTCTGCCCGGGAGGAACTGATTGAAGCAAGTAAAATTAAAGATATAACCGCATTCTGGCGAGTGGCTAATTCTCCATTGTTGAATGACAAGCATGGGATGACTATGGATACTGTCATTCCAGCTCAAACCTGGGTGAATTATTTTTCAAAAACCTTTGCAATGGAGAACAATGTCCAACAAGTTGATACGAATTGCCTTATGATAATAGGAAATGCTTCAATCAGTTCGGCCTTCAGTTATACTATAAGGGTAGCCAATGTAAAACAGGCTATTCAAGATTGTCCTTCTGAGAAAGCCCCTTGCCCAGACAAAATTCCTGCTGATTTGTATAAAGCGCTTCCAGATTTTTGGGGGCCATTGCTCACTAATGTTCTGAGATCTGTCATGACAGGTCCACTAGTAGACATGTGGAGAGAGGCGATTATCGTCCCGATTTTTAAGAAGGGGGATTGGATAGATCCTTTATGCTATCGACCAATTTCTCTATTGGACAGGTCAGTTAAAATCTTAGGTCGAGTGATTTAAAATAAGTTGGAAAACTGGGCAACTAATTCTCATTGTCTTTCAGAGGCCCAATTTGGCTTTCGGCCTGGGCTGGGCACAGTAGAACAAACACTCAATCTGACTCTCATAGTCCAAAAATATACGAAAGTAAAAGGGGTGTATACATTTAGCATTTATGGATCTGTCCTGTGCATTTGACATAGTCAATAGAGAGAAACTGTGGACGGTCATGTTAAATATGGGAGTGGACAAAGACATTATTGTTCTACTTAGTAGACTTCATGCTTGTACATCGGCTCGAGTTCGCTATTCTCAGGAGGGTGGTTTAACAGAGAAGTTCCCTTCACTAAAGGGGGTTAGACAGGGTTGTGTGCTGGCCCCTTTTCTTTTTCTTCTTTATATAAATGGGCTAGAGAAATTTCTCTGTGAATTGGGGAAGGATCTGTCTATTAATAACTCCCCAATTCCAGTGTTATTGTATGCGGATGATGCCATACTCATCTCAAGGACAGCAAATGGTCTTCAGGTTTTATTGAATGCTTTTAATATATTCATGGGAACTCTTGGTCGTCTCAAAATCAATAGATCTAAGTCATATGTGATGAAGACTGGGCCAAAGTTAGCAAAAACTAAAACATTCGTCTTGGACGGGGAAGAAATAGTTAAGGTCCCACATTTCATGTATCTGGGGGTTCTCATTGATGTAGATTTTAATTGGAAATTTTTTGTAAATATACGTTCAATACAATTCCAGAAAGCCGTAGAAGCAGTTTTTAGATTTGCGAAAAAGTAGCAACATAAACCTGTACAAGAGATGATGACTGTCTTTTCCAGCAAATGTCTCTCTATTGCGACATTTGGATCTGGTGTTTGGGGATATGCAGAATGCTCGAGCCTCCAGATTGTAGAAAATACGTTTTTAAGGAGGCTATTAGCAGTCCCGCAATCAACGTCAGTAATGTTTTGTCACGAAGAAGTAGGCCTGAGATGCATATCCAGCTATATAAAGCTCCAACCCATATTATTATGGATAAAAATTTGGTCCAAACCAGAAGCTTTTTTATGCAGAAGGGTAATACAGGATTGTCTTTTACTATCACGATCATTGGACATACCGTGGCTCAGATATGTCCACTCCTCTTTTCTAGGGGAGTTCTTTTTAAAGCCGGACCTTCTGACAAAGTGGGATATCAAAAAGGTAAAGGAAATACACTGGCAGAAAATGTATGACCTAGAGCCGATTTTGGCCACAAATAGAGTCCAGGCGAGGAACCAGAGACAGCAACTTTACCCAATGTTATATCTGACTACTGTTGGCCTAGATCGACATAGATTTTTACTTACTAGGTTACGTTTGAATACATTACATTACCTGGTAGCATTTCCTACATGTGGAACTTGGTTTAAGAATTTTCCACCATGTTGTTGCGATGGAAAGACATCCCAAAGTACTTTGCACTTGATCATTTTTTGTACTTTTTATGATACCCCAAGAAAAAGGTTTTTACGTCTGTTATTTTTATCTAAAATTATTAGAACTACCCAGCCTGCTTATTTTTATTTACACAGTTTGGGAAATGTAGATATAATACAGGCTGTGTTAAATTTTATATATGCTGCTTTCGGAATTCGAAATACGTATCAATAATGTTTTTATCTCATCATCATGAAATTTGCATGTTTGTATTTACTGTATTTATTGGATGTCTTTTATGGTCTATTTTTGTACCGAATAAAGTTAATTGATGATGATGATGATGAAAGCTGTCAACTTCAGTAGAAAAACTCCCCAATGTTACCGCAGGTGCTTTAACAGTTACTATTAAGGAATTGCTTGCTATGAGAGCTATGATCATGCAGAATCCCCTTGTGTTAGATTTGCTGTTTGTGAAGGAAGGCAGAGTCTGAAAAGTAATTCATGCAAGGATACGTGGTGCATACATTCCAGAAAAAGATAACCAACTATGTTGCTAGCATCACAAATATCACATATGAACTAAAGTAATTGGAAGAAACAGGTGCCTGAGAAGGGATAGGTTCAGTATTTGGATCTCTTGGAAGAGGATTTGCTAAGATAGGTAAATGGTTTGGGAGCATAGGTGGAAGAATACTGAAATTCCTTTTGACTCTTCTTTTGATTATACTAATTGGTGTTTTGCATGTGTGCTCTTTTTCCTAAGATTTTGGAAAGGAATTTCATTAGGCAATGGGTTTGATTGTGGGTTTAAGAAACTGTCAGCAACATGAGGAAGAAAGAGAGAGAATTTATGTAAAGGTTGAAGAGATTCAAAGTGAACTCTATGATACTATGAAGGATTTAGAAGAACTGAAAGAAAAGAAACCCAAGCTGACGAAAGCCGTGTTGTAATAAAGATGTGGCTATTATGATCTAGAAATCACCTGAAGGGTGAGTGTGAACATGTTTTACTTTTCTTAAGCTTATAAGATGTTTGAAATCAAGCTTGAGCGAACATAACCAAAACTGTACTGGCTTCCTTTGTGAAATGACGCCGCAATACACCACATGATTGTTGTTGCATTTTTTTTTTGCCTTCCCAGTCTTTGGCATTAAGATGTATCTAACCAAGGACAATCTACCTGTCTCAGACTGCTCTGTATAAAGTGTTACAATTCTTGTCACCTGACTAGACTTTGGGGACCCCTGAATTCAGTGTAATAGTATTATGAGATTAATGGATTGAGATAATGGATTTTGTAGTAAAATATATCATGTTGCCTGTTCCTCATAGGTGCATATTCTAGGAACCGGATACTCGTATAGTAATATGTGATCTCTTTTGTCTAAAGTCCTATAAAAGGACTAGCATTTCCTCCTTTGACAGAACACACATTTTCCCACTCTTAGTGGGTGAATCTATGCTGGATTTACTATTAAAATTTACTGAGTTCTGTTTACTTATGAGCTGTATTCTTTACTGCTGACCATGCAGATGGTATATTTAATTTATTCTGCCTAATATTTCTTTATATTGTTGTCGAGCCATTTTAGTGATGTCTGTGGGCACGTTATTTTAGAAACTAGGCCTGCTGCTTGTGCCCTTTAGCCTAGTAACATCTCATTTTATTCTTTCAGGTTCGCCCACATTCATGGTGCTGTTTTATTTTCCTTTATCTTCTTGTCCTTTCACCTAGGAAACAATTAAATTTCTTAGCACAACATACTAGGCTGCAGTGAGATAGAACTGTCAGCACAAGTGGTATACTCCACCTCTAACAATCACAGAAACGCACATATTTTTATGTGGTGACACTTTCTCAGAACATCAGTTTTATTATAAAAATATTTCCCTGTCCAATGCACGTTAGAGGGAGGCTCCAGCCAGATGACCACGACCGCATGCTGTCTGACTTCGTTTCAGCTGCTCGCTAAGACCACCGGTTCCCTGGGGTATATGGGGATGGTGTCTCTATAGATAACAGGCTTCCCCACTACTAACCTATTCAGGTATGGGGGATGATGTCTTCCCAGAGGGGAATCCTGAAGGGCGGATTAGGACTTATCCTATTGTGCTCTAACATAGCAGTTGGAGGAATAAATCTTGCATAGTGACAGCATGGTGGGACTTTTCTCGTGTTTCACTTTATGTCACCATTTTGCTTCTAGTATGTTTCATTTGTGGACTTTTTTCCTTATGCAGGGTCATCCCTGGTCTTTTTGCCTACTGCCTCCTATTTTTTCTGACCTGTCGCTGTTGGCTCTAGGACTCTGAGCACTTTATCACTGCTGACCAGTGCTAAAGTACAGGTGCTCTCCCATCTAAAGTTGGTATGATTGGCTTATACTTAATTGGCATATTTAATTTCCTCTAAGTCCCTTGTACAGTGGTATCTCTACACCCAGGCCCTGTAAATTAAATACTACTAGTGGGCCTGCAGCGCTACTTGCACCACCCACTGAAGTAGACTTTCAAACCTGTCCCAGGCCTGCTGGCGCAGGGCCTGTGTACACAGTTTTCTGCCACAGGGACCTGGCACCTAAATTTACTTGCCAGGCCCAGAACTCACCTTTTACTACATGTACGTCACCCCTAAGGTACGCCCTAGCTAGCCCTATGGGCAGGGTGCCATGTATTTAGAAGGCAGGACATGTGCCAGGTTGCTTGGCCTGTCCTGGTAGTGACAAACAGCCTAACGTGTTGTGCCTTCTCATGGGATTGCATTAGAAATGCCCTGCCTTATGTGTAAGGGGTATTGTCTGATTTATGAGGGGTAGCGTAGGCATGTTTGGTATGGCTGTGATGGTGATAATAAATGCTGCTTACTGGTGTAGGTGTATTTTTTATTACTATTACAGAAATGCCACTTCTAGAAAGTATGCATTTCTCTGTGCTTTTGACTCTGGTGTTTTGCAGCTTGACTCCAATCCACATCTGGGCAGAGTAACAGTTGGGGCTTTGTGCATACTTTTCAGACAGCCTGTACACAGGGGGGGTGGAGGTGTCACAGAGGTGCATCTGCATACTGAATAGTCTTCCTGGGCTGAGAGAAGGGAGATGCGGGCATTTTTACAATTTACATTTTAAAGGCTGTGCCCTGGCCTCACACAATAGGGTTGTTTACTCCCCACTGATGTTTGGAGCCTGTGCTGAAGGAGAGAGGGGGCACTCCCAGAACCAGTTGTAACTGATTGGAACATCCTCTCCCTACCATTGTCAAACACTGTAAGGACTGAGTATAAGTACAGGGGAATTTTCCTCACAATTTGGAGACTCTTGGAATCATCTTAGAACTGGACACAAGGGACTGGAAAGACTCACCTGGAACCGCCAAGGACTGCTGCTGTTGTGCTGACCTGTGACCCCCTTGGTCACAGTAAAGGACTTGCCACCTGCTTACATCCTCTGTGCTGGCCTGTTTCTGGGCTCTTCCCTTGTGGGCCTTTTTCTGGGACTCTTGTCCCCACGGGGCAGGGTGCTGTGGCCCCTGACCCCTGCAACGATCTGCAGGCACAAGGAGTGCTTCCACAGATATCTGTGAGAAACGCTGTGGACAGCACTGCTGTTGTACTGTTATTAGCGCTTGAGGAGCGCTCTTCCAGACTGTGGCATGAAAATCACTGCCGCGACCCGGGCTTAGTTTAACAGCCAAGCGCTTTTAAAAGTGCGTCATGGTGGCAGGAATCACCGCCACAACCCGGGGAGGCTGTTCAACTAAAGCACGAGGGAAGCGCACTTTGCAGTGCCCTCGGGGCATGAAAGAAAATCTCTTTGTGAAGACAGGAGCAAGCGTGCTCCTATTGGTGCCCCCGGGGCAAGGTCCGCTCCGTAGAGCTCCCTCGGGGCACCAGAAGGCCCTGCTTCTGGCCTGAAGCCTCGCCGGAAGCAGGAAGGAGAGGAGGACGCCGCTCCTTAGCCTGCCAAGCCCCAGAGGGCTCCTTGTCAATCTGCGGGGGCAGCAGCCTCACCAGAGGCTCTCCCACGCCGCAGGCGCCCTGTTGGCCCCTCATGGGCGAGAATGACCGGGCGGGGACGCCAGTTGACAGGGAAGCCCCCAGTGATTGGGAGTCCCTTGCTGGGTCCAGTGTAAGAAGCAGGGCTATCTCTCATTCCTTGACGCTTGATGAGCTAAGAGATAGGCGGGAAGAGAGAGACCTGAAGTTGCAGTTAGCTCACCTAGCTGTTGAGGAGAGAAGGGCTGAGGTGGAGAAGGCCTTAGTACAGGAGAGGATGGCAGAGAGGGCCTTTGCCAGAGAAAGACTCAGTCTAGAGCGCAGTCTGAAGGTTCTGGACTCACCAGCGCTGCAGGTGGAGTCCACTGGTGGCAGCAATGTAGAGTGCTGTAGCAAAGATGTTCCTCACATACTCATAGATCTGGTACCTAGGTTCCAAGAGGGGGGTGACATACGTCAGTGGTTAAAGGGATATGAGAGGGCTCTGGTAGAGCACAGGATCACTAAGAAGGATTGGGGGACTGGCCTAGGGAGCTATATTCCTGAGGAGGGGAGGGATGCCCAACTGACTCTAGAAGAGAGTGACAGGGAGGGGTACACCACTGTGAAGAACGCACTGATTGTGAAGTATGGTTTTTTCCCTGAGGAATACAGAAAAAGGTTTAGGGGCGGTAAGAAACTGTCCCACCAGTCTTGGGAGGAGTTTGTGGAGGATTGCTGCATTGCACTAGATGGGTGGGTGAAAGGTAGTACAGTAAACAATTTTGAAGGGCTGTTTAATCTGATTGTCAGAGAGCACCTGCTTCGTTATTGTTTTTCCGGGTTACGCCAACACTTGTCAGCGTGTGAGCTCTCTGACCCCAGGGAGCTTGCAAAGGAGGCAGACTTCTGGTTGCGTACCAGAGAGTCTGGTGTGGCATTAGGGGGTGTTCCTAATGAGAGTGGTCTAGGTGTTTCCCAACCAGGTGTGGTGGGAAAGGCTTGTGTCCCAGGTAGGTCCCAGTGTAATGAGAGGGGTTCAGGATCCCATGTCTTGTCTCAGAAGAGAGGGAGTGGGGGTCGGCTGTGTCCCAGGGTGTCCGGGACCCAGTCTCAAAGCTTGGTTGGTTCCATGAGTGGACGCCAGGAGGGGATCCTAGCCTGCGCCGTAGGGCTAGCTGCTCAGAGGGATCCCACTTTGTCAGTAGGACTAGGGCGGGTGGCTGGTGATAGCGTTCCACCGGTTCTGTTGTCTGGTAGTCTCCCTTTGGAGTGGAGGAGGTGGAAATCCGAGCATGGGGTTCAGAGGGGGCTGCGGGCCCCAGTGGAGAACCTTGAGGGTCAGAATGCCCCCCAGGAATGACCTTGGTGAGACCATTTCTTGGCTGGGGGAATCCAGACTCTGTCAGACGGACAGAGGTCAGGAGACCTGCACCATCCAGACTCTTGTGTGGCCCTTGGGGAAGGTGTTTCCCTGGTGGGGGGTAGGTGTGCCCCCCAGGAAGTCCTGGTACGCCAGGCAATGGTTCAACCACATGGTGGTCACTCTGGGTTGGATGATCAGGTTCAGGGGGTAAACTCTGACCTGATGGGGAGTAGGTGTGCTCCCAAGGAAGTCCTGGTGCACCAGGCAGTGGTTCAGCCGCAGGGTTGAGACTCTGGGTTGGATGGTCAAGTTCAGGGGGTGAGCTCTGACCTGGTAGGGGGTAGGTGTGTTCCCAAGGAAGTCCTGGTTTGCCGGGCAATGGTCCAGTCGAAGGGTGTTGTCCCTGGACTAGATAGACAGGTTCAGGGGGTAAACTCTGACCTGATTGGGGGGGGCGGTTAGTGTGCTCATCCCCCCATGTGAAACTTCTGGTGGCTTCTCCCGAGGTGGGGGGACGCAGGACTCTAGAAGTGCGGTCCAGGGAGAGGGAAGCTCGCCCGGACCCTGGTTCAAACCAAAGGTGTCGTCCCTAGGTTGGGTGGTCAGTCGCCAGATAGTGATCCTGGGCTGGCGAGAGAGTTGTGCAGGACTGCTGTACCCAGCACCCTGGCAATTGTGAATTCTGGTGATATCCCTTCTAGGAGAGGAGGCCGGGATCCTAGAAGGAGGAAAGCCTCGCCTCGAGCCCCGGTGGAACCTATGGGTGTGGACCCTAGGTTGGTGGATCAGTGGCAGGGTAGAGTCCCTGAACTGGTTTGAAATGGAGTGGAGACAGGTTGCTTTGCACCTTTCGCTACTGCCCCCCCCCCCCTCGTTATGGTTTCAGAGACCAGAGGCTCCTAGATGGCATGGGACCTGGTTCTGGCCATTGGCAGCTAGGGAGCCCCCGTGGGTTGGTCTAGGTTGCTTGGGAAGCATTGACAGAGAGATCCAACTGGAGTCAGAAAGGTGTAGAACTGGAACATGCCCCTGCTGTTGTGGGCCTGGGTCCTTTTTCTATCGCCCCAATCAAGGAAGCACATCAAGGTATTGATTGTTTTCCCCTGGCTTTAGGCTGGTAGGGGGTCGTGTTGAACTTTTTTCCTCATGCAGGGTCATCCCCAGTCTTTTTGCCTCCTGCCTCCTATTTTTTCTGACCTTTCGCAGTTGGCTCTAGGACTCTGAGCACTTCATCACTGCTGACAAGTGCTAAAGTGCAGGTGTTCTCCGATTGGCTTATACCTAATTGGCATATTTAATTTACCTGTAAGTCCCTTGTACAGTGGTATCTCTATACCCAGGGCCTGTAAATTAAATCCTACTAGTGGGCCTGCAGCGCTGCTTGCACCATCCACTGAAGTAGACTTTCAAACCTGTCTCAGGCCTGTTAGTGCAAGGCCTGTGTGCACAGTTTTCTGCCACAGGGACCTGACAGCTAAATTTACTACATGTAAGTTACCCCTAAAGTACGACCTAGCTTGCCCTATGGGCAGGATGCCATGTAAGTAGAAGGCAGGACATGTGCCAGGTTGAGTGGCCTGTCCTGGTAGTGACAAATAGCCTAACTTGGTGTCTCACTGCTGTGAGTGCTGCCTTCTCATAGGATTGCATTAGAAATGCCCTGCCTTATGTGTAAGGGGTATTGTCTGATTTATGAGGGGCAGCGTAGCCGCATTTGTAATGGCTGTGCCCTGGCCTCACACAATAGGGTTGTTTACCCCCACTGATGTTTGGAGCATGTGCTGAAGGAGAGAGGGGGCACTCCCAGAACCAGTTGTAGCTGGTTGGAACCTCCTCTCCCTACCATTGTAAAACACTGTAAGGACTGAGTATAGGTACAGGGGAATTTTCTCCACAATTTGGAGACTCTTCGAATCATCTTGGATCTGCACACAAAGGACTGGAAGGACTCACCTGGAACTGCCAAGGACTGCTGCTGTTGTGCTGACCTGTGACCTGCCTGGTCACTGTAAAGGACTTGCCACCTGCTTACATCCTCTGTGTTGACCTGTTGCTGGGTCCCTTCCCTTGTGGGCCCTGTTCTAGGACTCTGACCCCTGCAATGATCTGCAGACACGAGGAGTGCTTCCACAGTAGCACTGTGGAGACCGCTGCTGTTGTACTGTTATTATGGCTTGAGGAGCGCTCTTCCAGATTGTGGCATGAAAATCACCGCCCCAACCCGGGCTTAGTTTAATGCCCAAGTGCTTTTAAAGCGCGTTGTGGTGGCAGGATTCACCACAACAGCCGGGGAAGGCTGTTCGACTAAAGCGTGAGGGAAGTGCACTTCGCAGTGCCCCCGGGGCACGAAGGAAGATCTCTTTGTGAATACAGAAGCAAGGGTGCTCTTATTGGTGCCCCTGGGGCAAGGTCCGCTCGGAAGAGCGCCCCCGGGGCACCAGAAGGCCTTCCTTCGGGCAAGAAGCCTCGCCGGAAGCAGGAAGGAGAGGAGGGCGCCTCTCCTTAGCCTGCCAAGCCCCGGAGGGCTCCTTGTCAATCTGTGGGCGGGGTGGCAGACTCACCGGAGGCTCGCCGCACTGCAGGCCCCCTGTTGGCCCCCTCGTGGGCCAGTGAAAGAGTTGTGGTTTCCCCCCCCCGCCTTGGAGGGCCAGTGCAGGCCCGGGGGGACCCCAAGAGATCACGGGCACCAGGAGGGGCCTGTCACCAATTGGAAGGGGTGCATGGCACCCCCTCCCTCCCTTTGCTATTCAGAGGACTTTGGCCCCCCTCGTGAGGGCCAGTTGAGGCCAGGGGGGGTACCCAGTGATCGCAGCTCCCTGGAGGGGCCCAGCCATAGCACAGAGGAGGTGCTTGCCACCCCCTCTGCCTCCATGGATACCAGAGGCCCCCGTTTGGCGGAGAGGAGCGCCGGACCCCACTTTTTGTCTCCAGGCACTGGAAGTGCCTTCATCTTTTTCAGGTACTCCCTAAAGGAACAATATATATATAATGTAAGTTCTTCTTAAAGACTCTGCTAATTTATATATTGCCTACCTGTTTTCTGATGCCTTTATATATGTATGTAAATGTTCCTATTATGGGCATACCATACTAATATGTTTCTATGACTTGCCATATGGTTTATAATGGTCCTACTATAGGCGTTTATGATATGCTTATGACAAGTATTTTGGTGTAATAACGTGTTTCCTGACTACTGCTTATATTGCAGAAAACTGAGTAACCTGTGTGTTATATGTGACTACTGCTAGTTTGCAGAGTAACTAATGTGTAACGTTCTGACAACTGCTAAAGTAGCAGGATACTACTGACATGTGATGTTTGGTATAATAATTACGCTGTGTACAATACAGTATATTTTCATATAACTTGGTGTTGTGTTTTCTTTGTGGTGGGGAGAGTGCGTCACATGTGTTGTGTGTGTTGTGCAAATGCTTTACACATTGCCTCTGGGTTAGGGCTGACTGCTCATGCCAAGCTACCAAGGGGGTGAGCAGGGGTCATCTTGGACGTGTAACTCCCTTGCCCTGACTAGAGTTGGTGGGTTCTGCCTGGCTGAGGTGCCTACCCTAGCCAACCAGAAACCCCATTTCTAACATTCATCATTCTAATTATTGCATTTCATGTTATTTTATCTAAGACAAAGCTGATTCAATAAACCTTATTCGACCATTTCCTGCCTTGGTTTGTCTTTGCATGTGTGAGACTAATGTAAATGAGAGAAAAGGATGAGATCTGATCCACCAGGATTTTCCTGAAAAGTCACAATGTCATGCTCCCAGTTGCCACAAATCTTTCCTGCTCTTAGGCAGAGATGAGGCACTGCTAGCTGGCCGGAAACGGATTAAGAGCACAGTTGTCACATGGTGTGGGATTGGACTCAGTTCCCCCCAATTCAGGTGATGCTGCTGCCCAAATCCAGCAGCCTCATTGGTACAATGGGAGCCATTCTTCCTTCATTACTGGGCCTTACATGAGGTGGGGACCGGTCCAGTCAGGAAGAACAAAAGTCCTTATAGGGACTACACTGCTACCAGTCTGAGACAGAGCACTCAATGTTAAGGTGAAACAGATTTCCATGCGAACTGATAGGGTACCCACAAATTCAGAGAAGTACAAATAACCACTGAGCCTAAACTCAAGTTCAGGTTCAAGTGTTTATTAGAGATTTAGATCTTTCAATGAGATCTACAATATACAAAGTTACATTAAATTGACACAACTTTAAAAAAGTACTACATTTTTTTAAATTTGACAACAAATTAATTCATTAACTGGACGATTTATGATCTCCATTGCAACACTTGCCTTTGAAATGCCAAATTTTTTCAAAATGTGATTGATACATTTTTAAGGCAGGAAGAACAAATATAACATGTTCAGTGGTCTGTACGTCATTATAACATAAGGTGCATATTCTGTCCACCCGGATTCCATTCTGCCATGCATTTGTCACAGTTTTTAATGGTAAGCATTTCAGTCTACATAGCATATTGCATCTTCTAACTCTGTGTTCTAAATTCCAATTCAAATACACTTGGGGAATTGACTGATATGATTGAATTAGACTTTGGAATGAATATGTTGTTCTACTTATCTCTATACCATTTTGCATGAAGCAATTTTTCAAAGTATGTTTTGCATAACATTTGAGATTAACATAAATCATATTCTGGATATCTAGTATAGTTGAAGGAAAATGCTGAAGTGCAGTTAAAACATTAGCTAAAAATGATCCAGGTGCCATGGTGGGAGCAAAACATTCCGAAGCCATAAGACTCCTTAAGGACTTTCTTTAGCATGTAATAGAAAATGATAGCTTTGTAAAATAGCAGCAAGTCCTTTTATAAAAGTGCTCTTCAATCCTAGTTCCCGTCTTAGGGCTTCTATAGAGACCATTGAGTTTAAAGTGCAGAGAGTATGAAGAATATACCCCTCCACCTTATGCAAAATGTGCCACTGATCAGTAATTATTGTTTCTATAGCATATACAAGTGCTAGTGGAATCTTCATTTTGATATACTTTTATAAGCTGATTAAAATGCCTAAGCCAAGTTGCTCCTTAAAGTGCCTTTGGTGCATTTCCATGGGCAAACACATTGATATATGTTCAATGTGCTCGCTGTCAGCTAAGTTTGCAGACATCATTTTTTCCACGATAAGGGTAGGATTTTACTACTTCTATGGTGGAATTAATTTTTAAAAAAAGATGTATACCTTGTATCTATCTGACACCCATTTGGACAAAACCTCATGACTTTGGTTTAATTTATATTTACCTACACGAATTGAGAATCTGAATATGATGACAAAGTATCAAGATGTCTCGGAAGACCTTTAGGAATCAGGTCTAGCAGAACTATATTGTCTGCGTGAATGAGTGTGCCTAGAGGATAAGAGACTAATTTTGGGGCATCACCAGCTACCTTAGTCAATACCTCTGGCAAATCCGTCATATACAGTGAGAAAAGGAGGGGGAACAAAAGGCATCCCTGTTTCAAGCCATTTCTGGTAGGGATTTTTGGAGTTTTACCCTGCCTGCCTCCTAGCATACAACAGACAAAAATCGGGGTGAGCTCTATAAGAGTGAATGGCGCTCTGTTCTCACAAATATCTCTTACCTATTCTATATTCAAAATGGTGCCTCCAACTGGGGCTTCACCCCCAAATGTACCCCATACGATAACCAAAGGCAGTTATCCAATATAAGACAATGTAGTAGCACACGTTTATATCATAAAAATAGTTCCATAACAATAACACAATTGAATGTAAAGTCCATGATAAATCTGTTCCATGTATTGAAGAAATGTTTATTTTGAGTAAAATATTGCATTCCAAATGATAATCCACATCTCCAATCTTCAAATATGTTCCCAAATTCACTTGTTCGTCAATACGTGTTTCGTCAGGGGAATACCCCTTGACTTCCTCAGGACCTCCTATAATAACATTCCCATATGTGACAAATCATTAGAAAAAACATATTACATGGTTACAATCACACCCTTCTTAGTGAATATCAAAAATATACATGCTTTAAAGTGGAAACCGTACCCCAATGGAATTCTAAATTTTTAGCACACTGAATTCACTGTTCCTTGCTTTTATACATCACGTAGGTGTGTGGGACACACAAAATTAATATTGTGCATTTTCTCCCCTCATTTGTGTAGTAAACTAACTCCACTCTGACTATAGACAGTGTAAACAAGTGCAGGATGCCGGAAATTCCAAAGTTCCAATTGACAGCCATAAGATAATGCAATTTGGAGTGTGGCCTGGCGGAGCATGGAGAAGAATGCACTCCTTGTGAGCTCCGGACCCCGGAGGCCTCTTCCCTTCAATGCCAGGACCTGGGCATCTGTTAACCTGACTGGAGCCCGGCTGGCTTCTGTGGGGCCCCTAGCCGATGTGGGGAGCTCTGGTGGTCCCCAAATACCTTGATAGATACACTCTTCCATGCTGCGGCCCAGACTGAGGTGGTAGGGCACAACGCCACCATATTACCTGGGCTGCAGACTTCTGGAGGCCTATTAGGGTGGCCGCGGTGGGACCTGTAGGATTTATGGGGCCCGTCACCCCACTCCCAGAAGAGATACCCAGAGCCACATCATAAGAGCCACCAGATGTGTGGGTCCTCCTGCGAGGAACCTGGGGCCCCAAACTTCATTTTGCACCCACTGCTGGCCCTCACCGCCCATCACTTCATGGAGGCCTACATCACTGCTCTTCCACCTGCCCCTGATTGTAGCCTGGACTTGCATTGTACCTGGGACAACCCTTGGGGCTATGTGCTCACCAGACCTCCATTAAGTGGCCCCCAGCAGTGCATTGTTCTCCTCCTCTGTGGACACTGCTGGGCCTTGGGCTGGGCCCTGGGGGGCCTGACCTGTAGGGCTGGGTCTGCCCCCCTGTTGGATACCGCCTTCCCCTTGAGGCTCCGCTTGCGAAGTTTTAAGACCCAGCCTCCAGTGACTCTGATGGCAGGGGCCTTCCGCCTGAGCGGTCTGGGTCATGTCTGCAGTCCTGCGTCTTGGGCCTTCTCCGTGCCTGCCCTGAGGGCTTCTTTGTATCCTCACCACACAAGAAACTGTAACCAGGGGCTACTTCCTGCACCGCAGACTCCTGCCACACAGGCACTGCGGGGACCCATGTTGGCCCCTGGGTGGGCGCGCCACCTTGCCCTACTGCCAGCACAGGGTTCCCCACACAGGCCCTGATCTGAATGCTGTCCTATAGTTATTGAACTTCCAGATGTTGGGAGGCCTGGCAAACTCCGGAGTTAAGACCCAGCACTGATGCCCAGCCTAGGATCTATGCCTTTTTGGAAGCTGGCCACATGTAGCTGCGTGAGGGGTCCCTCCGCTGTTTAGTGGGGTGCTGGGGGCCCAGGGCTACATAGGAGACGCCCGCTGATTCAACCAGAACTCTTGCCCTGCCTGAACCGGACATCGCAAACTACAATAATCACAGAACCCACTCTTCACACCTGGGCCCCCATGGCAGCTCCAGATTGGCATTTCCACTGGACAATGTGGCCCATACCCATACATCTGTCTCGGGGGTGACTCTTTTGATGGTGGGTACTTAAGCAATGCCATGCAGTAAACTCTCCAAATTGACACCAGGGGCACCGGCCAAAAATACCTCCTCACTTTTTTGTGGCACAGGTCATACCAGCAGACCATGGATCCCCCACCCGAGATGGTGGCTATGTCATCAGAACCCGCTCCCACAGCGCCTCTTACCCAGACCTATATGGACAACTCCCTCAAAGAATTACGTGCCAAAATTGGTTCCCTTAAAACTGAATTCAAATTCTGTATCCACGTAGTTAAAATAGATATTGGTGATCTGGGAGAGAGAATCAACGATATGGAGCAGACCTTGGATGCACAGACGGATGACCTGGAGGCACTATCTTGTCGAGTGGTGACCTTAGAGGAGCAACAACTAGATATCCACCTCAAGCAAGAAGTTTTGGAAAGCAACGACCGGAGGAACAACATCCACATCTGGGGTGTCCCTGAGGGAGTGGAAGGCCCAGACATCATGCCTTTTGTGGCAGACCTTCTACAAGCCATCCGCAGAGATCCTGATACCCCAACCCCCATGCTCGATTGAGCGCACAGAGTGGCGGGCCAACACAACACTCTGCTCTACCCCCCAATATGTTTGCCCGAGTGCACTTCTTTATCGAGAAAGAAGACATCTTACAAGACCCACAGAAAAAGGCAGACCTGATCTATAAGGGGCACAAAATTCAGCTGTTCCCAGACTACCTTGAGGCATCGCAGGGACTTCCACCCCGTTACGAATAGGCTCTGTGAGCTCCACATTCACTACCAACGGGGCCATTCCTTTGCCATCATCTTTGAGTGGGAAGGCAAACCAGAAACTCTTCAATGTTTGAGCGAAGCCTAACGCCTCCTAAACCTGCAGCCGGCTCCTGAGGAGCCAACTTCATCACCGCCAGGCAACCCAGACAGGAGAGTCCTCCACCCTTCTTGGTCCCTGGCCCCTTGTCATCCAACCTCCAAATGTGCCAGCGATCATCAGACATGTGAGGCCAAGCAAGATATCATTCAGCACTTGAAAAACCTGAAAGCCTTTCAGGCGCCCACCGTGGACAAAGCAGCCTCCACCTGAAACTTCCACTTTCCCAGCACTGCTTTAGGGCAGGGGATGATTGGCCCCTCCCCGCACTGTATCCCACTGCACCCTCATGACCGATACAAACTATCTTGACCCGCCGACCTCCAGAGCAAACCAGCTCCAAGTGCCCACCTCACTCATTGACAAACCCCTTGGAGGGGACAGGAGACGCTGACCACCCAGGGTCGACCCCCATCATTGGTGATACTGATGCAGGTACCATTGGACTTCCTTGCACCATGAACTATGTTGGCCCTGGGGTTCCTCTGAGCATCGCTGTCATAGATTATGATTGTATTACACACTGCTGGCCTGTTCCCAAAATCTAGATCCTTGGGGAGTGACGTCCCTTGGTTGGCCAGCACCATAGTGTGCTGTTCCCATATGTATCTGGACTATGTGTTATGGCCCAGTTGGCCCATTGTTTTGTTTTTCTGTTAAGTGCACACTTGTCTGTATGGACCCTCTACCACCCTGGAGTGCCCCTGCTTTACCTCACTTGCCATTTGGACCCCACACAAAGGCTTGCACTACGTCCCTGGAGTTAGGCACGGACTATATATGCCTGATACGCCCAATATTGCCCACCTTCCCCTCTGTGCCCAACCCAGGCCACCCAAGTATGAAAGATATCACACACCAACCATCAACGCCCCATCATGACCTCATCCACTGAAATTAAATTCCTCACACTCAACATATGGGGGCTTCACTCACCAAATAAAAGAAAACAAATTTGGAGATATCTCCTCCACAAAGATGCTGATGTTATATTTTTACAGGAGATGCATCTCCTCCAGCACAACGCTCTGGGCATGAAGAACACCAAATACCCCATTGCTACTGGGCCTCTGCAACTTCCAAAACAGCAGGGGTAGCAATCCTCTGCAAGACATCTTTTTGTTCGAAAACTCCTCCGTGTAGTGCACAATGTAGAGGGCCATTTCCTCAAAATCACTGTGCTGTGGGAAAAGCGCACCCTCACACTTAAATACATACTGTCCGAGTCACCAGATCCTTGTGGTCTGAGCACGTTCCCAACACATCCACCACTGAACAGCTCCAAGACTCTTATAGATAAATCACAGAGACTGAGAGAGTTCAAGAGGGGAAGAGGGGATTAGGAAGGGAACAGCTGGAAAGGAGACCTGTAATAAGAAACAGGTTAGAACACACGATAAGAACAGTATGGGGGTTATTACAACATTGGAGGAGGTGTTAATCCGTCCCAAAAGTGACGGTAAAGTGACGGATATACCACCAGCCGTATTATGAGTCCATTATATCCTATGGAACTCGTAATACGGCTGGTGGTATATCCGTCACTTTACAGTCACTTTTGGGATGGATTAACACCTCCTCCAAAGTTGTAATAACCCCCTATATCTCCTGAAATCAATACTAGACTATGATTCTAAGCCTAGTCACTCTGAAAACATGAACAATCTAAGAGTTAAGTTTAAAATGACTAAGTTTCAAGATGGCCGGATACCTGTAGGGGAATCAAGATGAATTAAATGAAACCTTTCTTATTCAAGTACTTTCCTTTACATGAGAATCAGAAAACCATTCTGACTAAATTTTAAACCAGTCATATAAATCCTGTTTTGAGAATGTATACTAGGACCATACAATATTGCATCTAGAAACTCTGGCCTTCTGTGTACTCTTAAAATGTTTCAACACAAATTGCACATATTACAGTTATATATATATATATATATATATATATTTAACACCATAAAAGGAATGCGCACCATGAATAACACAATATGGATTCAGGAAACAAATCACATAATCACGAATATTATATAATAAATATCTTAGAATAGTGGCATACAATAAACAACATGAATTAAACTCGAGGAGAGAATCGTGTGTCTTGCCGATTCGAGTGTCACCATGTAAAATACCAAGAAATGGTAGCATGGAATGAATATCAAAGTCAAATCATCATTAATCGAATCGCACGTCTTGCCGATTCGTAAAACACAATATAAATGTCAAGAAATAACAGCTCACAATAAATAACAATATCAAAGTACAATTAAACAAATCGCGCTTCTTTTGCCGATTCTTAAACCACCATGTAAATGTCAAGAAATGGTAGCGTGCAATAAACAACAAAGTTAAATCCTCATGAAATGAGTTGCGCGTCTTGCCAATTCGTAAAACATCATGTAAATGTCAAGAAATAGTAGCGCGCAATGGACAACAATGTTTAAACACCATAAAAAGAATCGCGCGTCTTGCCGATTCTTAAGCCACCATGCATGTACTATGAAGGGGGCAACAAGGTAAGTGCCCTCCTAGCATGCAAAGTAAGGCAACACACGCACAAGCCCACATCCTAGGGTTACAGGCAGGGCTAGGTGAATGGGCTACATCAAACTCAGCAAAACAACAAGCTTTCCACAACTACAATCAAACCCTGTACACCAGTGAGGAGGCTTCCCCCGAAGTCATTGCACAATAATTGAAGGACTGCCAGTGGGACCCATTAGATCCTACCCATGCGGCCCTGCTTGAGGTCCCTATCACCTCAGAGGTGCTCTAGGTAAGATGCAGGGTCCCAATGGCCTACCAGCAGCCTTTTTCCATGAATTCCTCCCACAACTACAGGACCACTTATTGGCCCACTACAATATCTTCACCCCTGCCTCTGGGCTTACCCCTACTATTTTGGAGATCTCTCTAATACCGCCCCATAGCGCTCTTGAACACGGATGCCAAATTCTATACCAAACGTTTAGCTAACAGACTAGAACTCTACCTCCCGGCCTTATAGATCCAGACCAGGTCCGTTTTATCCACAATAGACAGGGAGCAGATAAAATCCATCGCCCGGCACACCTAGTGGAGAAAGCACACCAACAAGCCATCCCTGCTTGCGTTCTTTCGCTTCATGCAGAGAAGGCATTTGACAGGGTCAGCTGCCCCTTCTTAGAGGCCGTAATAAAAAAATAGGCCTGGGCTCTAAGATGATCAATAGAATTATGGCCCCCTGCACTTCCCTACTGTGAAAGTCCGAGTCAGTGGAGGCCTACCCTTGCCTATTCACCTGAGAAGAGACACCAGGCAGGGTTGCCCCCCTCGCACCCCTCCTCTTGTCTCTTTGGTGGGTGCCCTCACAAGAGTGCCCTATGTGCAGATGACCTCCTGTTGGCACTCACGCAAGCAAACAGATCGTTACCAGCGGTAGTCCATGCACTCCAAGCCTTTGAAGCAGTCTTAGGCTTTAAGATCAATTTGGTCAAGTCTCAGGCCCTAAATCTAACTGTCGCTCAGGCAGACTTACAGTCAATTTAATCACGTACCCAGTTCCAGTGGACCAGTGGATATATCCAGTGTCTTGGCCTATGCCCTACCCCCAAACTACCAATTTGGTCAGGCACCAACTGGTCAATGTGTCGGAAATATGCTTTGGAGGACCTGCGCTGCTGGAAGCCCCTTCAAGTATTCTGGTTGTGACACCTCAACACAGTTAAGATGTCCCTCCTGCCAAAAATATTATGGCCCTCATTACAACATTGGCGGTAAAAGCCGCGTACCGCCGTGCAGAAGACTGCCAACACACCGCCGCGGAAAACCGCCACAGCTATTATGATCCACAGCATGGAATCCGCCAAAATTCAGACACCCACACAAGTCCGCCACACCAAAGGTCAGTGATAAATTGGCAAAAACAAAACCTCCACCATCACGCCAACAGAAATACGCCCACACCATCACAACACACGAATCCACGCGGTCTTTCAACCGTGGTATTCCATTGGCAGTACACACCGCCGCGCTCAAAATACACACACATATACAAAACACAGCCACATTGGACAATTGGGGGAACTGGGAGGGCTGCTGTGCGACAGGGGGCGGACAGGCCCAGGGAACCCACTCTCCACGAGGCCCTCTCCTCCATCATGGGAGCCTACCACCACTCCCAGGAGACAATGGCAACAGTACTGGCCAAGTTTCAGGAGACCCAGCGCCTGCAGGAGGAACAGTATATGGGCTTCAGTGAGGAACTCGGAACCTCAATTCCACCCTGGGCACCATCGTAGGGGTGCTGAAGGAAGTACTCAACACCAGGAGGGACACTGTGGCACTACAAGGGGCCCCTGACACTAGCCTGGATGATCAACTGCCCACCACCTCCGCCGGCCCTATTGGACAGGAGGCACCGCCACAGGACCACCACACCAGCACCCCACACCCTGCAGAGGGAGAACCACCTCGCAAATGGTCCCTGAGATCCAGGAACAAGACAGAGAACGATGCCAAGGCCCCCACTAAGAAATGAGACCACCCTGATTGTCATCCTACTGTCCCACTTTGTCACCCTGTCCATCCCTAAACTGCCCCAGCTCCACTTCCTATGCCCATTTGGGCAATGCACCTGTGAGACTAATAGACTGGACTCTGCCATGGACATTCCTCTGCCATCACCCCTCACCGTTTTGCTGCCCCCTCCAATTTTGAGCACTAAAATAAATACCCTTAAAGCACAAAACAATCTGGAGTCAGTCTGTGATTTCGGAATACTGTATTAGCAATAACTGTGGCAAAAAGCTCTTTCATTTGTAATGTCAACATACCTATGTCACACAGCTCTAGTCCATGAGGAATCAAAGCAGATGTCACACTGTGGGACCCAGATCTGTGAAATCGTAAGGGAAAATGACAACTCAGTGACCATACACTGGGTGAAAATGACAGACAGTAGAGAGGCAGTAGTGTTTAAGTACATGTAGTGGGCAGGTTTGTATTCTTACCTGTGTTTCACTGGAAATATTGCTGGATCACTGAGTCCCTGTTGTCCATGTCTTCTTCCTCTGCTTCCTCGTCTTCAATGACCACAGGCTCCACAGCTGCAACAACACCACCTTCTGGACCATCCCCCCGCAGAAAAGGCACTTGTCGTCGCAAAGCCAAGTTGTGAAGCATACAGCAGGCCACGATGATCTGGCACACCTTCTTTGGTGAGTAGAATAGGGATCCACCTGTCATACGGAGGCACCTGAACCTGGCCTTCAGGAGCCGGAAGGTCCGCTCGATCACCCTCCTAGTTCACCCATGGGCCTCATTGTAGCGTTTCTCTGCCCTTGTCCTGGGATTCCTCACTGGGGTCAGTAGCCATGACAGGTTGGGGTAACCAGAGTCACCTGCAAATGGCGAGGGACAACTGTTAGACACACACTAACCTGGAGGGTTATCCCCAGACCCAGACAACCATTCCCACTGACTAGCTTCCAGGTGCTCACCTAATAGCCACACATGGTGCCTCTGGAGTTGACCCATCACATAAGGGATGCTGCTACTCCGCAGGATATAGGCATCATGCACTGAGCCAGGGAACATGGCATTCACATGGGAGATGTACTGGTCTGCCAAACATACCATCTGTACATTCATGGAATGATAACTCTTCCGGTTTCTGTACACCTGTTCACTCCTGTGGGGGGGTACCAAAGCCACATGTGTCCCATCAGTCGCACCTATGATGTTGGGGATATGTCCCAGGGCATAGAAATCACCTTTCACCGTAGGCAAATCCTCCACCTGAGGGAAAACGATGTAGCTCCGCATGTGTTTCAGAAGGGCAGACAACACTCTGGACAACACGTTGGAAAATATAGGCTGGGACATTCCTGATGCGATGGCCACTGTAGTTTGAAATGACCCACTTGCAAGGAAATGGAGCACTGACAGCACCTGCACTTGAGGGGGGATTCCTGTGGGATGGCAGATAGCTGACATCAGGTCTGGCTCCAACTGGGTACACAGTTCCTGGATTGTGGCACGGTCAAGCCTGTATGTGATTATCACATGTGTTTCCTCCATTGTCGACAGTTCCACCAACGGTCGGTACACCGGAGGATGCCACCATCTCCTCACATGTCCCAGCAGACGGTGCCTATGAAGGACAACAGCGAGCACAGAGTCAAACAACTCAGAGGTACGTACCCACAGCTTACACAGAACACGATTCATAATCTAAAAAGTAGCCTGTATGTGTGTTGAGTCTAGGCCTAGGTATGTGTGACGCCGTTGAAAATGAAGCCATGTGGGCCCCTGAAATGGCAGCTGCCTAACCTGTAAAGTGGGACAATGGGATGTGAGGTAACTGCGCTGGCGTTGTACACCGTCGCAGTAGGCGGTCGAAGACCGCAGAGCAATGCTGCATTAGTTAACATTGGACCCTATGGGTCCCAGGAGCCAATGACGATGTTTGCCGGCAGTGACGGTACGCACCGCTGCGGACGTGACCGCCATTTTCTATCTGTTCAATCACTCGATACCTGATCTTCGACAGGAGAGGACCTACACTGCAAGTGCTGCTGTGACCTCGGCCTGGAAGAGACAATGGCTCGAGTGTCTGGGGAAAGGGCCCCTGCCTTCACATCGGAGGAGTTGGAGGAACTCGTGGATGAGGTCCTCTCCCAGTACACGCTACTCTACGGTCCTCCAGACAAACAGGTAAGTACACTGGGAGCAGGCTGTATGGGCTATGCCTGTGTGGAGAGGGGTGGATGTAAGAAGTAAGGGGGGAGAGTGCATGAAACGACGGTGAGTGCATGTGCCACATGGCAAGGGTAGGGATGGGGGCCAATCACTTTGACGGTGCAGTTGGTAATAACTTTCTGTTCCCCCTGTCCAATTCATGTAGGTCAGCGCCCACCAGAAAAAATATATTTGTTGTGCCATCGCCAAGGACGTCCGGACCCTGGGGGTCTACCACAGACGGAGTACCCACTGCCAGAAAAGATGGGAGGACATTTGCCGCTGGAGCAAGAAGACGGCGGAGGCTTAGCTGGGGATGGCCTCCCAACGTGGGAGGGGTGGCCGTCGCACCATGACCCCCCTGATGTTCAGGATCCTGGCGGTGGCGTACCTGGAGTTGGATGGGCGCTTGAGGGCATCACAGCAGACACAAGGGGGTGAGTACACTCTCATTCTGCTGATTTTGCACGCAGTGGAGGTGTCTGGGTGGGGGAGGTGGGCTGTGGGTTTCC
The DNA here is from genome assembly GCF_031143425.1 of Pleurodeles waltl. NCBI lineage: Eukaryota > Metazoa > Chordata > Amphibia > Caudata > Salamandridae > Pleurodeles > Pleurodeles waltl. The sequence continues at coordinate 668,339,949 of NC_090447.1, forward strand.
CTAGGCCAGGGCGAGTTCGGTAGGCAAGGTCCCTCCGTAAGGCAGGCCATGTGGCACCCCACCGCACCTCTGTAGATTGCTAAGTACACCTAGTCATGCCCCTGTGTCATACATGTGTGCAGATGTCGTCCATAGCCTAGTAGGCCATTTCCCAGGAATTGAACAGTGAAGCCCAAGAGCGCGGCGTAGTGCAGGGGGCTTCTGTGTCTGTCATGTCCGCCAACGGTAGCGGTAATGCATGCACTCAACATGTCTTTCTTCTGTCGTCATCCCCCTTTTTGTGGTCTCCCTGTTCTTGTGTGCATTAGCATCATCAGGCGGAGAAGCAGTGGCACTAGAGCACGAGGGGGCTGCATCCCACTCCCGCAATGGAGGGCCACACTACGGAATCGGACTTCACCAGTGGGACAGAGGGCGAGGGGAGCTCCATGGCGGGGACAGGAGCTGAGACCAGAGACACGGACTCGTCCTCTGATGGGAGCTCCCTTGTGGTGGCGGCAACATCTGTGCCCCCCCATCTACAGGTACAGCCGCCACCCCCCCTTCCAGCACCGCCCTCCCAGCAGCCCCTTAGCCTTTGCCCTGTGCCTGCTCACCCGGGAGGGTGGGCATCCCTTTCACCCCAGGTACCTCAGGCCCTGCCCCAATCACCCCTGCTGCCCTCAGTGAGGAGGCCATTGACCTCCTCAGGTCCCTCACTGGGCAGTCTACCATTTTGAATGCCATCAAGGGTGTAGAAAGGCAGTTGCAACAAACAAATGCATTCCTGGAGGGCATTCATTCTGGTCAGGCGGCCCTTCAGCAAGCTTTTCAGACACTGGCCTCAGCAATGATGGCAGCCATTGTCCTCGTCTCTAGCCTCCCCCTCCAACTTCCTCCACCCAGACCCAATCCCTTGTACCCCAGCCTATCACAAGCACACCTACAGACCAGCATGTACACACGTCAACACACAAGGGAAGCTCAGGCAAACAGAAGCACCACACATCTCACAGGCACTCACGCAAGCATCACACACATGCAGACACACCAACATCCACTGCCTCCACTGTGTCCCCCTCCTCCTCGTCTCCCTCCTCCCTCTCAGCCTTGTCTACACTCACACCTGCATGCACTATCTCTACATCCACTACTACCATCACCACCACACCCACTACCACACCCGCTCACGTGCAGTCACCACCCCCACTACCATTCACACGTCCCCTGTGTTCTCTCCCAGTGTGTCTGTGACGCCCCCTCCCAAGATACACAAACGCAGGCACACACCCATCCAACAGCCATCCACCTCAGGACAGCCTCAAGCCCATGCACCTTCACCCAAAGTCACCAAACGAACACCTCCTACAACCACAACCTCTTCCTCCACTCCCAAACCCCCTCCAGCTACCCGTCCCAGTGTCTCCAAAAACCTTTTCCTGTCCAACCTTGACCTCTTTCCCACACCTCCCCCACCCCGTCCGTCTCCTAGGTCCCGAACTAGTACCTCAGCCACAACATCTCCAGGACCAGTGGTGCCTGTAGTCACCGGAATCTGGAGTGCACCGGCCACCAGGGCAGCCAGTGTGGCACGGAGCCACAGCACAGACAGTCCCCCATCTGTGAAGCATCAGAAGTTGGCCAGTGCCCGGCGGGAGAGGGGGAAGAATCCAGCCACCAAAGCGGCTCCCAGGGGTACAGGTGGGAGTATGGAGTCAGCTGTGACACCTTCCAAGGTGGGGAAGGGGCACAAGAAACTCAGCAAGTCTGGGAAGAGCAGCACAGCGGAGAAGACTGCCATCATCCCCGCTGCCCAGGAGACTACCGCCACCAGCCCAGCTGCCCAGGAGGCCACCGCCAGCACCAGCCCAGCTGCCCAGGAGGCCACCACCACGAGCCCTGCTGCCCAGGTGGCCACCGCTACCAGCCCTGCTACCCAGGAGGCCACCGTCACCACCAGCCCCGCTGGGACAGAGAGGACCGCCAGCACAAGCCCTACTGGGACAGAGAGGACTGAAGCACAAGCCCTGCTGGGCCATGAAGGACAGCCAGCAAAAGCCCTGCTGGGCCATGAAGGACCGCCAGCAAAAGCCCCGCTGGGACAGAGAGGTCAGCCAGCACAAGCCCCGCTGGGCCATGAAGGACTGCCAGCACCAGCCCCGCTGGGACAGAGAGGACCGCCAGCACAAGCCCCGCTGGGACAGAGAGGACTGCCAGCACAAGCTCCGCTGGGCCATGAAGAACCACCAGCAAAAGCCCCGCTGGGACAGAGAGGACCGCCAGCACAAGCCCCGCTGGGCCATGAAGGACTGCCAGCAAAAGCCCCGCTGGGCCATGAAGGACCGCCAGCAGCTGAGTCACTGCAAAGGAGACCGCCGCTCTAGCGACCGCTGAACAGGGCACCGCCGTCCAAAGCACCGCTGAACAGGGCACCGCCGTCTCAAGCACCGCTGAACAGGGCACCGCCGTCTCAAGCACCGCTGGCCCATGAGCGCCAAGGGCACTGAATCTACTGAGTCCGTCACAGGCAGAATGAAGCACTCTGGGCACCATGCCCCCTCCGGAACCAGTGGAGAGATCCATCCACTACCTCTGTCCTTAGCAGGATGAAGCACTCTGGGCACCATGCCCCCTCCAGAACCAGTGACGAGATCCATCCACTACCTCTGTCCTTAGCAGGATGAAGCACTCTGGGCAACATGCCCCCTCCAGAGCCAGTGGAGAGATCCATCCACTACCTCTGTCCTTAGCAGGATGAATCACTCTGGGCACAAGGTCCCCTCCAGAACCAGTGGAGAGATCCATCCACTACCTCGGTCCTTAGCAGGATGAAGCACTCTGGGCACCATGCCCCCTCCAGAACCAGTGGAGACTGTTATCCACTTGAGAGACTGTGGCTTTGCACTCCCCAGGATGGAACAGTGGGCAAACCACCCACTGGAGAGACTGAGAGACTGTGGCTTTGCACTCCCCAGGATGGAACAGTGGGCAAACCACCCACTGGAGAGACTGAGAGACTATGGCTTTGCACTCCCCAGGATGGAACAGTGGGCAAACCACCCACTGTAGAAACTTGAGAGACTGTGGCTTTGCACTCCCCAGGATGGAACAGTGGGCAAACCACCCACTGTAGAAACTTGAGAGACTGTGGCTTTGCACTCCCCAGGATGGAACAGTGGGCAAACCACCCACTGGAGAGACTTGAGAGTCTGTGGCTTTGCACTCCCCAGGATGGAACAGTGGGCATGTGGCCCTCTCGTGGATTTGGCCTTGTGCACTCAACCGGCTGAGGTGCCCCCCCTTTCCCTCCCCCTGAGGTGCCTGTTTTGTTGCTCTCTGATGCCCCTGCAGTGTTGGGGATCTTGTGTAGGCCTCGCCCATACCGTGTGGGCCCAGTGTTCCACAGACTTAATTGGGGCACTACCTGGACTACTATGCTTGGTATATATTTTGTACATGGTGTATATATATATGTTTTTGCCTACTTGATTTTAATATATTACAATGATTACACTCATTTTCTATTGTCTTTGCATTCTTCTGGGCGGGTAGGGGGGTGTAACTGTGATGTATCAATATTGTGAGAGTCACCAAATCCTCGGTGTCTGCGTCGTTCCCAACACGTCCACCACTGAACAGCTCCAAGACTCTGATAAATAAATCACAGAGGCTAAGAGAGTTCAAGAGGAGAAGAGGAGATTAGGAAGGGAACAGATGGGAAGGAGACCTATAGTAAGAAAAAAGGTTAAAACTCACAATATAAAAAAAATACCTCTCATGAACTCAGTACTAGAATATGCCTCTAAGCATTGTTGTTGTTTCAAGATGACCAGATAGCTGTAAGGGAATCAAGATGGATTAAATGGAACTTTCAAATGCAAGTATTTTCCTTTACATGAGAATCAAGAAAACATTCTGAATAGGTTCCAAGCCAGTCATATGAAACCTTTCTTTAAAATGTATATTAAGACCATACAATAGTGTTTCTAAAAACTCTGGCCATTTGTGTTCTCTTAAAAGGTTTCAACACTAATTGTGCACATTGCGGATTTTTATATATATATATATATAGAGTAATCACTATGGAAGAATTGTGCACCATGAATAACACAATATGAATTCAAGAAATAAATCACTCAATTTGTCAAATCGAATACTTCCAAATAAATGTCTAAAAATAGTGGCATACAATGAACAACATGAATTAAGCTTGAGAAGAGAATCTTGCGTCTTACCGATTTGGAAATCACCATGTAAATGTACAAAAAGGGTAGAGTTTAATGAATAACAATGTTAAATCAACATGAAATGAATAGCGCTTCTTGCCGATTCGGGAACCACCATGTAAATGTTCTGAAATGGTAGCGCGTAATAAATAACACTGTTAAATCCACATGAAATGAATCGCGCGTCCTGACGATTCGGAAAACACCACTTAAATGTCCTCAAATGTTAGAGCATAATAAATAACAAAGTTAAATACACAAGAAATGAATCGCTCTTCTTGCCAATTCGGAAAACACTGTTTAAATATCCTCAAATGTTAGAGCTTAATAAATACCAAGGTTAAATAAACATGAAATGAATCGCGTTTATTGTCGATTGGGATAACACCATTTAAATGTCCTCAAATGTTAGCACGTAATAAATAACAAAGTTAAATAAACATAAAATGAATCACCCTTCTTGCCGATTCGGAAACCACCATTTAAATGTCACTAAACACTCAAATGTACATTTTACTCACGCAATGTAATTTGCCAAAAACAAAGAATTAGGCACAAGAACATTGGATGTCTCAACAACGGCGTCGGGGGTTTAAGCCCAAACACCGTCATACCGCCCAGAAACGAAGATCATCAATGAAAGATGAAAGGTAGAGGCCTGGAAGATGAAATAGGCCACCAGGACAGGAGCTCAAGAAGTAGCTGCTGCTCTGCACCGGGACCTCTGAATAGTGAGCACTGGGAGTTGGGCTGGCTCTCTTTTATAGAGTCTTAGCCCAGCCCAGAACCACGCCCAGGCATGTTGCAGTGAAAGTCTCGGGAAGGCCCTGGAAAGGGGCCACACCCTAACACACTCTGAAAACCTGCAGCAATACATTGCAAAGGAACAGTATTTGTAAGCATATTACAAATAAGTTTTCAGGATTGAACTCTGCAATGCAAAAGGTTAAACCACAACATATCAGCACAATGCATAAATTACGTTGTTTTGAGAGTGCTGGGTTTTTCCATTTTTTGTCGCCAATAGAGCGCATACTGCTCTGGTGTTGACAGTACTCCCCTCTCCCGGACGCACTCTAGGGCCTGGTTTGCTTGGATTAAGACGATGAAAGCGTCTCACAAGTACTGGAGCATGAACATCAGATGCGGAAACCCATGAGTTATTTTCAGGACCATAACCTTTCCATGAAATTAAGTACCATAGATTACGCCGTCTCAGTTTAGAATCCAACACTTTCTTGACTTAGTATTCTTCTTCCCCTTGTACTAGAACAGGAGCTGGATGAGGGTGGACCTTATGGACTGCCTTTTTCAAGAGGGAAGTGTGGAACACTGGATGAATCCGTAAGGATCCGGGCAATTGTAGTTTATAGGTCACTGGATTGATTTGCTGAAGGACAGTATAAGGACCTATGAATTTGGGGTTAAACATGTGCTTCTTCTTGAAGTTTATGGGGGTCATTCTGACCCTGGCGTCAACGACCGCGGGAGCACCGCCAACAGGCTGGCGGTGCTCCCAAGGGCATTCTGACCGCGGCGGTATGGCCGCGGTCAGAAATGGAAAACCGGCGGTTTCTCTGCGGTTTTCCGCTGCCCTGAGGAATCCTCCATGGCGGCGCAGCTTGCTGCGCCGCCATGGGGATTCCGACCCCCTCACCGCCATCCTGTTCCTGACGCTTTTCACCGCCAGGAACAGGATGGCGGTGAGGGGTGTCGTGGGGCCCCTGGGATGGCATGGGCACTGCAGGGGCACCCGTAAGAGGGCCCCAAAAAGATTTTCAGTGTCTGCATGGCAACTGCACCCGTCGCACCCTTCCCACTCCGCCGGCTCCATTCGGAGCCGGCTTCCTCGTGGGAAGGGGTTTCCCGCTGGGCTGGCGGGCGGCCTTCTGGCGGTCGCCCGCCAGCCCAGCGGGAAACACAGAATTACCACGGCGGTCTTCTGACCGCGTAGCGGTATTCTGTTGGGGGAACTTTGGCGGGCGGCCTCCGCCGCCCGTCAAAGTTGGAATCACCCCCTATATGTTTTGTGGAAAGCCACACTTGTCACCTGGTTGATATTGCGGTCCCTCACAATGTTTCTTGTCATAATGCCTTTTATATTTTTGTTTGGCTTTTTCTAAATGCTGTTGAATCAGTTTCTGGGTTTGATGGAAATGCTGAATGGTTTCTGACACAGCTGGAGTAAGAGAACTTACTTGAGGAATTGTGATGGGCAAGGTGTCAGGATTATAGCCAAATAAACCAAAAAAGGGTGTATCGCCAATAGAAGTGTGCAATGAGTTATTGTAAGCTAACTCAGCTAACCAGAGCATAGATGTCCGAGAATGAAGTGCCTTTTCAGTGTAGGCACATAGGTATTGTTTCAAAGTCTGACTTAGGGGGTCATTCCAACCCTGGTGGTCGGTGTTAAAGCAGCGGCCAACCCGCCAACAGGCAGGCGGCCAAAAAAATGGAATTCTGACCCTGGCGGGAACCGCCACCAGAGACCGCCACTTTAACACTCCGACCGCCATGGCGGAACAAACAAACAGCGCGGCGGTCACCGCCAACACACAGGCAGCAGACAATGTACCGCCCACCCTATAACAACTCACCAATCCGCCACCTTTTCCGGGGCGGGAGCCCCGCCGATAAAAACACGGCGGAAACAGACAACGAACGGGAAAACGCTCACCTCTACACACTCCACGAGGAATCTGGACAGCATGGAACCCGAACTACACATCCTACCAGCAATTGTCTACCTGCTCCTCTACCAGGAGCACGAACGCCGGCGCAGAAGACTACGGTGAGTACTGCACCTACGACACAGGGGAGGGGGGAGGAGAAAAGGTAACGGGCACATACATACGCGACACCGCCCCCCCCAACTACCTACACACCAATGCAGAGCAACAACTCAGAGTAACACCCCCCAAACCCCACGGAAGAATGCAAAGACAAAAAAATATGATATCGAAAACCAAATATATTGTAAGCCTAAGTAAATAAGTAAGTCGGACATCCAATAACTATATACACATGTGTAAATGGTCCCGTAAAAATTGGCTTACAGTCATTGTACGTGGGCCAATGGTCCTCAACACATGGACAAAGCCAACACCGGAGACCCGAATCCATTGGAGAGAACACTGCAGGGGCATCAGATAGGAAAACTACAGGCACCTCAGGGGGAAGGAAAGGGGGGGCACCTCAGCCACATGAGTCCACGACGCTAGATCCACGAGGGGCCTCCATGGCCACTGTGCCATCCTGGGGAGTGCAAAGCCACAGTCTCACAAGTCTCTACAGTGGGTGGCCTGCCCACTGTGCCATCCTGGAGAGTGCAAAGCCACAGTCTCACAAGTCTCTACAGTGGGTGGCCTGCTCACTGTGCCATCCTGGGGAGTGCAAAGCCACAGTCTCACAAGTCTCTACAGTGGGTGGCCTGCCCACTGTGCCATCCTGGGGAGGGCAAAGCCACAGTCTCTCAAGTGGATGACAGACTCCACTGGTACTGGAGGCGTCTTGGTGGCCAGAGTGTATCGTGCAGCCCTGCCCAACACTGATACGGGCCGCCCCTTCTGCCAATGGGCCAGCGGTGCTTGAGATGAAGGGCCCAGCGGAGCGGTGCTTGAGACGGCGGTGCCCAGCGGAGCAGTGCTTGAGATGAAGGGCCCAGCGGAGCGGGGCTTGAGATGAAGGGGCCAGCGGAGCGGTGCTTGAGATGAAGGGCCCAGCGGAGCGGGGCTTGAGAGGAAGGGCCCAGCGGAGCGGTGCTTGAGACGGCGGTGCACAGCGGAGCGGTGCTTGAGATGAAGGGCCCAGCAGAGCAGTGCTTGAGATGAAGGGCCCAGCGGAGCGGTGCTTGAGAGGAAGGGCCCAGCAGAGCGGTGCTTGAGACGGCGGTGCACAGCGGAGCGGTGCTTGAGATGAAGGGCCCAGCGGAGCGGTGCTTGAGATGAAGGGCCCAGCGGAGCGGTGCTTGAGAGGAAGGGCCCAGCAGAGCGGTGCTTGAGACGGCGGTGCACAGCGGAGCGGTGCTTGAGATGAAGGGCCCAGCGGAGCGGTGCTTGAGATGAAGGGCCCAGCGGAGCGGTGCTTGAGATGAAGGGCCCAGTGGAGCGGTGCTTGAGAGGAAGGGCCCAGCGGAGCGGTGCTTGAGACGGCTGTGCCCTGTTCAGCGGTTCTTGAGACGGCGGTGCCCTGTTCAGTGGTGCTGGTTTTGAAGGGTCCTGTTCAGCAGTTCTTGAGACGGCGGTGCCCTGTTCAGAGGTGCTGGTCTTGAAGGGCCCTGTTCAGCGGTGCTGGTCTTGAAGGGCCCTGTTCAGCGGTTCTTGAGACGGCGGTGCCCTGTTCAGCGGTGCTGGTCTTGAAGGGCCCTGTTCAGCGGTGCTTGAGACGGCGGTGCCCTGTTCAGCGGTGCTGGTCTTGAAGGGCCCTGTTCAGCGGTGCTTGAGACGGCGGTGCCCTGTTCAGCGGTGCTGGTCTTGAAGGGCCCTGTTCAGCGGTGCTGGTCTTGAAGGGCCCTGTTCAGCGGTTCTTGAGACGGCGGTGCCCTGTTCAGCGGTGCTGGTCTTGAAGGGCCCTGTTCAGCGGTTCTTGAGACGGCGGTGCCCTGTTCAGCAGTGCTGGTCTTGAAGGGCCCTGTTCAGCGGTTCTTGAGACGGCGGTGCCCTGTTCAGCGGTGCTGGTCTTGAAGGGCCCTGTTCAGCGGTTCTTGAGACGGCGGTGCCCTGTTCAGCAGTGCTGGTCTTGAAGGGCCCTGTTCAGCGGTTCTTGAGACGGCGGTGCCCTGTTCAGCGGTGCTGGTCTTGAAGGGCCCTGTTCAGCGGTTCTTGAGACGGCGGTGCCCTGTTCAGCGGTGCTGGTCTTGAAGGGCCCTGTTCAGCGGTGCTGGTCTTGAAGGGCCCTGTTCAGCAGTGCTTGAGACGGCGGTGCCCTGTTCAGCGGTGCTGGTCTTGAAGGGCCCTGTTCAGCGGTTGTTGAGACGGCGGTGCCAAATCCGGACAATAGATGGTGTTCATTCGCCATCAGACTTCTTGCTTGCTGGGCCCTCCTGTGCTGGTGTCCCGTGCCCGTGGGTGTCCTCCTTCATCCCAGGAATGGGGCTGGTTGGGCCCTTCTGGGCTGCTCGCCTGCTGCCGGACTCGTCTGCCGTGCTGCCCTTGCCATCTTTCCTTGAGTCTCTGTGGCCCTTGCCTCCCTTTGTAGATGTGCCAGGTGGCACCCCACTTCCTGACGGGGCCAGGGTGGTGGCTGTGGAGCCTGCCGTCTCTGTCCTCTCGTGCCGGGCCTTCCCTTTTTTAGACTTTTTCCCAGGGGGTGGGCTGGCTGTCCCTTTACTGCTGGCCGATGTAGCTGCCCTCGAAGGTGGTGGAGTCCAAAATCCCTGGACGATGGTCCTTGTAGGTCTAGGGGTTGTGGTGGCTGAGGTGCTGATTGGACTTTTACGAGATGGAGGGGGTGGGTCAGGTGATGGAAAGAGGTTCAATTTTGAGAGGAAAAGCTTTTTCTGAGCAATGGGAAGGGTAGGTGGAGTGGGTATGGGAGTGGAGGAAGAGGACGTGGTCGTAGGAGAGTCAAGTGTGCTGTCTTTGGGTGCAGGTGCTTGTGACGGAGGCTGTCGTGAGGTGGATGGCTGTTGGGTGGGTGGCTGCCTGCGTTTGTGTGGTTTGGATGAGGGGGTGACAGACACAGTGGGAGAGGATACAGGGGACGTGTAAATGGCAGTGGGGGTGGTGATTGCACGTGTGCCAAGTGTTCTGGTGGGTGTGCTTGTGATGGACGTAGTGGCTGATGATGTTGTGCATGCAAGTGTGAGTGGAGACGTCACAGGGAGGGAGGAGGCAGACGAGGAGGAGGGGGACACAGAGGAGGCAGTGGCTGTTGGCATGTCTGCATGTGGATGTTGCTTGTGTGAATGCTTGTGGGATGTGTGGTGATTATGTCTGGATGAGCTGCCCTTGGGTGTTGAGGTGTGTGCAGGCTGGTCTGTAGGTGTGTCTGGGATAGGCAGAGGAACAGGGGAGTGGGACTGGGTGGAGGGAGTTGGAGGAGGGAGGCTGGAGACAGGGACAATGGCTGCCGTCAGTGCTGAGGCCAGAGCGTTGAACGATCACTGATGGGCAGCCTGACCCGAATGAATGCCCTCGAGGTATGCATTGCTCCGATGCACCTCCCTTTCTACCCCCTGGATGGCATTCAAAAGGGTAGACTGCCCAACAATGAGCGTCCGGAGGAGGTCAAAGACCTCCTCACTGAGGCCAGCAGGGGTAACTGGGGCAGGGCCTGAGGTGCCTGGGGCGAAGGAGATGCCCGCCTTGGTGTGCGAGCGGGCACGGGGCGAACGCTGAAGGGCTGCTTGGAGGGCGGAGCTGGTGCGCTGGGTGGCGGCTGTACCTGTTGTTGCGGTGGGCACGGATGTTGCCGCCACCACAAGGGAGCTCCCTTCCAAGGATGTGTCGGTGTCGCTGATGTCTCCACGTGTCCCCGTTGTGGAGCCCCCCTCGCCCTCCGTCTCACTGGTCAAATCCGAGTCCGTTGCATGGCCCTCCGGGGCCATGTGAGATGCAGCTCCCTCGTGCTCCAATGCCACTTCTCCTCCGCCAGATGATGCTAATGCACACATAAACAGGAAGAGCAGAAAAAAAAGTGGGGGGACATAAAGACATGTTGAGTGCATGCATTGGTAACACGGTTGGTGGAGAGGACAGACACAGAAACCCCCTGCACTACGCCGCGCACTTGGGGTACACTACGCAATCAGTGAGACCTGGCCTACAAGCCAATGGACGAAAACTGCACACATAGGTGACACAGGGCCATGGATAGCTGTACTTGGCACCCTACAGAGGTGGGGGGCGGGGACACAGGGCCATGCCTTACGGAGGGGACTAGCCTACAGAAATCGCCCTGGCCTACGGATACCCACATCCCTCCTCCCCCACCCAGACACCTCCACTGCGCGCTAAGATAGCAGAATGTGCTTGTACTCACCCCCTTGTGTCTGCTGTGATGTCCTCACGCGCCCATCCAAATCGGGGTAGGCCACCGCCAGGATCCGGGACATCAGGGGGGTCAATAGACGACTGGCACCCCTCCTACGTTGGGAGGCCATCCCCAGCAGAGCCTCCGCGGTCTTTCTGCTCCCGCGGCGGATGTCCTCCCACCTCTTGCGGCAGTGGGTGCCCCATCTGTTGTGGACCCCCAGGGTTCGGACGTCCTTGGCGATGGCACGCCATATGTCTATTTTCTTATGGGCGCTGACCTATGTGACACGTACAGGGAGAGACAAGAAATATATCAACATTTTCTGCATGCTCGATGTGAGTGGCCCCCCCCCCCACCCTTGCCATGTGGCACATGCTCTCATCTGTTGTTTGATGCATGCCTCATTCGCTCCCCTCCGCACCGTCGTTCATTCACACCACTCAACCCAGGCATAGGCCACAAAACATGGTCCCAGTGTACTTACCTGTTGGTCTGGAGGACCGTAGAGTAGCGCATACTGGGGGAGGACCCCATCCACAAGTTTTTCCAATTCTTCAGAATTCAATTCAATTCCCCAGTCGCAGCAGCCATTGTCTCTTCCAGACCGAGGTCACAGCAGCACTTGCAGTATAGGTCCTCTCCTGTGGATGATCAGGTCTCGAGTGATTAAGCAGATAGAAAATGGCGGTCACGGCCGCGGCAGTGCGTACCGCGACCGCCGGCGCACATCCTCATTGGCTCCTGAAACCCATAGGGTTCAATGTTAACCAATGTGGCTTTGCACCGCGGTCTTCGACCGCCTACCGCCACGGTGTGCCACGCCAGTGCATTGACCTCACATCCCATTGTCACACTTCACAGGTCAGGCAGCCGCCATTTCAAGGGCCCACATGGCTTAATTTCTACTGCGTCACACAGGCCTAGGCCTTGCATTGCCACTCATACAAGCCTTTCAATGCATAGAGAATCGTGTACTGTGCAAGCTGTGTAAACGTACCTGTGGGTTGCTTGACTCTGTGCTCCATGTTGTCCTTCCTAGGCACCGTCCGCTGGGACTTGCGAGGAGATGGAGGAATCCTCCGGTGTACAGACCGCTGGTGGACCTGTCGACAATGGAAGAAAGACATGTCGTACAGACATATAGGGGGTGATTCTGATTCTGGCGGGCGGCGGAGGCCGCCCGCCAGAATTCCGCCCCCATTATACCGCTCCGCGGTCAGAAGACCGCGGAGGGTATTATGAGTTTTTCCCTGGGCTGGCGGGCGGTCTCCAAAAGACCGCCCGCCAGCCCAGGGAAAAACTCCCTTCCCACGAGGATGCCGGCTCGTAATCGAGCCGGCGGAGTGGGAAGGTGCGACGGGTGCAGTGGCACCCGTCGCGTATTTCAGTGTCTGCAAGGCAGACACTGAAATACTTTGCGGGGCCCTCTTACGGGGGCCCCTGCCGTGCCCATGCCATTGGCATGGGCACGGCAGGGGCCCCCAGGGGCCACGCGACCCCCCCTACCGCCATCCTGTTCATGGCGGCTTTCCCGCCATGAACAGGATGGCGGTAGGGGGGGTCAGAATCCTCATGGCGGCGGAGTGCGCTCCGCCGCCATGAAGGATTCCCCCGAGCAGCGGTAAGTCAGCGGGAGCCCGCCGACTTGCCGCTTCTAACCGCGGCTGAACCGCCGCGGTCAGAATGCTCGTGGGAGCACCGCCAGCCTGTTGGCGGTGCTCCCGTGGTCGGTGGCCCTGGCGGCCACCGGCCGCCAGGGTCAGAATGACCCCCATAGACTTGACCGTGCCACTATACAGGAACTGTGTGCCCAGCTGGAGCCAGACCTGATGTCACCCATCCGCCAACCCACAGGGATCCCCCTCTAGAGCAGGTACTGTCAGTACTCCATTTTTTGGCAAGTGGGTCATTTCAATCTACAGTGGCCATTTCATCAGGGATGTCCCAGCCTATGTTTTCTAAGGTATTGTCCAGAGTGTTGTCTGCCCTGATGAAATACATGCGGAGCTACATTATTTTCCCTGAGGTGGGCGATTTGGCTACAGTGAAGGGTGATTTCTATGCCCTTGGACATATTCCCAACATCATTGGTGCCATTGATGGGACCCATGTGGCTTTGGTTCCCTCCAGAGGAAGTGAACAGGTGTACAGGAACAGAAAAAGTTATCATTCGATGAATGTCCAGGTGGTCTGTTTGGCAGACCAGTACATCTCCCATGTAAATGCCAAGTTCCCTGGGTCAGTGCATGACGCGTACATCATGCGAAATAGCAGCATCCCTTATGTGATGGAACAGCTACAGAGACACCGTGTGTGGCTAATAGGTGACTCTGGTTACCCCAACCTGTCCTGGCTACTGACCCCAGTAAGGAATCCCAGGACCAGGGCAGAGGAACGGTACAATGAGGCCCATGGGCGTACTAGGAGGGTGATCGAGCGGACCTTCGGCCTCCTGAAGGTCAGGTTTAGGTGCCTGCATATGGCAGGTGGATCCCTAATGTACTCACCAAAGAAGGTGTGTCATATCATCGTGGCCTGCTGTATGCTTCACAACTTGGCTTTGCAACGCCAGGTGCCTTTCCTGCAGGAGGATGGTCCAGATGGTGGTGTTGTGGCAGCGGTGGAACCTGTGGAGAGTGAAGAGGAGGAAGACGACGGGGACGACACAGACAACAGGGACAGAGTTATACTACAGTATTTTCAATAACACACAGGTAAGATTCAACACCGGCATTTTACGATTACTTACAGTCTCCTGCCTCTCCACTGTCTGGCCTATTCCCCCAGTGTATGTTAACTGATTTGTGACTTTCCCTTTAAATTTCAGCGATGTGGCCCCCACTGCGTGACCTCTGCTTGGTTTACCCATGGACTACAGCTGTGTGACAATGGTATGTTCTCATCACTGTGTAACTGGACATTTTGGCAGCGTTATGTCTGATACATTTGTTCACAATACAGGCAGACTCCAGATGATTTTTGTGCAATAAGTGTTTTTATTAAAGTGCAGGAAATGGGGACATGGTTGCAAATCGGTGATGGGTGATGGTGGAGGAATGTCCATGGCAGAGTCCAGCTTTTCAGTCTCACAGGTGCATTGTCCATATGCCTGTGGAAGGTGGAGCAGGGGCAGTTAAAGGTTGGACAGGGTGACAATGTGGGACAGTGGGATGACATCAGGGGGTATCCTTTGCTGGCGGGGGTCTTGGCATCCTACTCTGTCTTCTTACGAGATCTCAGGCCCCGCTTGCGGGGTGGTTCTTCTTCTGCAGGAGGTGGGGTTCTGGTGGCCTCCTGTCCACTAGCGCCGGCGGAGGTGGTTGCCTGTTCTTGGTCCATGCTAGTGACAGGGGCCCTTTGTGGTGCCACATGGTCCCGCAATGTGGTGACAATCTGGTTGAGTGCCCCGACGATGGTGCCCATTGCGGAACTGATGCTTTGAAGTTCTTCCCTGAACCCCATGTACTGTTGCTCCTGCATGACCTGGATCTCCTGGAACCTGGCCAGTACCGTCGCCATCGTCTCCTGGGAGTGGTGGTATGCTCCCATGATGGAGGAGAGGGCCTCGTGGAGAATGGGTTTCCTGGGCCTGTCCCCCCCCTGTCGCACAGCAGCCCTCCCAGTTCCCCTGTTTCCCTGGGACTCTGTCCCCTGGACCATGTGCCCACTACCACTGCCCCCAGGTCCCTGTTGTTGTTGGGGTGGTTGGTTAACCTGGGTGATCTGTAGTGGTGGGCACACCGCTGAATGACGTGTCCTGGAGACAGAGGTATGGGCCCGCTGGGTGGGAGCTGTGCTGGTGTTCCCAGAGGGGGTTGGGTCTGCTGTGGCCAGTGGCTGTGTGAGGGGAACCGACTGTCCCGAGGTCCCCGATGGGCCGGGCTGGTCATCTGGGTCCAGGGAGACAGAGCTGCTGTCATCACTGGTGGCCTCTTCTGGGGGTGGGATGGACATTTCTGGACCCTCCTGGGCGGTGTGGTGGCATTCGGGTCCTGCAGGGGTATAGAGGTATGGTTATTGCTTCAGTGTGTGCCATATCGGGCAATGGGTGGGTGCCCGTGTAGCCCATGGTTGGCATTCCTGTGTGGGGGCTTTTGTGAGGGTGGCTTGTGGGGGAGATGTGTATGTGCAGTGGGCATGCTTTGGTGATGGGTGTCCATGCTTTGTGGACGCATGCAGGGCTAGGTGTTGGGATGGGTGGGTTGTGATGGTGAGACATTTGCAGGGAGTAGGTGTGATGGGGTGGGGGTGAGGGTGGGGGTATGATTTGGGATGCAGGTGGGGTGGGGGGATGAAGTAGTTAAGATTTGACTTACCAGAGTCCATTCCTCCAGATACTCCTGCGAGGCCTTCAGGATGCAGGATGTGCAAGACTTCCTCCTCCCATGCTGTAAATTCTGGGGGAGTAGGTGGGGGTCCGCCGCCAGTCTTCTGCACCGCGATGTTGTGCCTTGATACCATGGAACGCACCTTCCCCCGTAGGTCGTTCCACCGCTTCCTGATGTCATCCCGATTTCGTGGATGCTGTCCCACAGCGTTGACCCTGTCGACTATCCTTTGCCATAGCTCCATCTTCCTGGCAATGGTGGTGTTCTGCACCTGTGTCTCGAAGAGCTGGGGCTCTACCCAAACTATTTCCTCCACCATGACCTGGAGTTCGGCATCTGAAAACCGGGGGTGCCTTTGGGGTGCCATAGGGTGGTGTGGATGAGGTGTGGGGTGGTGTATGTGTTGTAGAGTGTGGTGAGTGTGGTGATGTGTGGTGTTTTGTGCGTGGATATTGTGTGGGTGATGGTGTGGTTTGCCTCTGTGTGATGGTGTTATCTAATCAGTGCTGTCTGTCTCTGGCTTTCTGTCGTTTTTTTTGGTCGTAAGGGTTTGTGGGTGATGTGGATGTGTGTTTTATATTGTGTTGGGTGTGTGGGAGTGGTGTGTGTATGTGTATCAGGTGGGTGTATTTCGAATTGTCCAATGTGGCAGTGTTTTGGAGCCGTGTGTGTATTTTGACCGCGGCGGTGTGTACCGCCAATGGAATACCGCGGTTGAAAGACCGCCGCATGGATTCGTGGGTCGGAATGGAATGGGCGTATTTTTGTTGGCGTGACGGTGGAGGTTTGGTCATCGCCAGTTTCCCGCTGGCCGTTGGTGTGGCGGACTTTTGTGGATGTCGGGTTTTTGGTGGTTTGCCAGTTGCGGGTCAGAATGACCGTGGCGGTTTGCCGCGGCGGTGTTATGGCGGTCGCCTTTTACCGCCGAGGTCAGAATGACCCCCAAAGTCTCTCCGTTTGACCATCTGTTTGAGGATGGTGACTAGTAGATAGCGTAGATGTCACTTGGAGTGTTTTACACCATGTCTTCCAGAAATTGGAGGAAAATTGTGACCCCCGATTGGAGAGGATAACCTTTGGCAGTCCATGATAACGAACCACTCTGTTCAGTAAAATAGTTGCCAATTCACTAGAAGTGGGCAATTTTTTACAGGCAATGAAATGTCCATATTTCGTGAGACTATCTACTACCACCAGAATAACTGAATGCTGTTGAACCACTGGCAGACCGGTAATAAAGTCTAAAGAAATGTGCTCCCATGGACGACTTGGGGTTGGGAGTGGATGTAACAACCCTTTTGGTTTTGAATGACTTGTTTTAATGCGAGAACAAACTTCACAGTTGTTTACCATTGCTTTTACATCTTTTGTTAGGGTAGGCCACCAAAAATAGTGTTGGATCAGTTCAAGAGTTTTAGGAGTACCTGGGTGACCTGCCGTAGGTATAACATGCAACCAATGAAACACTATCTTGCGAAGTTTGGTAGTGGGTATGAACAAACGAGCGTCATGAAAGGGTAAATCTTGCTTGATTGACCTTTTGGGATCTGCTTGGGCCCATGTTTGCCATTTTTCAACAGTGAAAGAGTTGTGAATTCCTTCAAAGAAATCTTCAGTTTTTATGATACATAGAACCTTGTCAGGAGCAATGATAGCTCTGGAGGCTGGAAATGCAGGCAACGTGGTAGACTCTTGACGGGACAAGGCCGGTAGGTTACTACAAAATCAAATTCGGCAAAAAAAAGCATCCAGCGTAATTGCAGAGGGGTCAAAAGTCTGGCGGAACTCATGAATTGAAGATTATGATGATCAGTATATACTGTAACAGTGTATTTGGCACCCAACAAATGATGTCTCCGTTCTTTAAAGGCGTCACAAATCGCCAGAAGCTCTTTTTCAGCAATGACATAGTTCTGTTCGGCTTCGTTCAACTTCCGAGACATATAAGCTACAGGATGAAGTTGACCAGTGTCTTTATTTCGTTGTGATAAGACGGCTCCTATTGCTACATCTGAAGCATCAGCTTCCACTATGAAAGGTTGATTTGCATCAGGATGAGTTAAGACTGGGGCAGTGGAGAAAGCTTTCTTCAAAGTTGATAAGGCTTGATCAGCTTCTGGGGACCATACAAATGTTTCTTTCTTTCTTAGTAGCTTAGTGATTGAAGCCACTGTCTGGGAGAAATGATTTATGAACCTCCGGTAAAGATTTGCAACCCCAGGAAACATTGTACATCACAAACAGTTTTTGGGGTGGGCCAATCAGATACGGCTTTTACTTTCTTTTCTGCCATCACCATAACTTGAGGGGTAAGAATAACCCCTAAAAACTCAACTGTGGTAACATGAAACTCACACTTGGTTAGTTTGCAATATAAATGGTGTTTTCGAAGGGCTGCAAGAATTTTCTTGACATGTTGGACATGTTCGTTTTCATTGTCTGAGTAGATCAAAATGTCATTGATGTAGACTATGGCAAATATGTTGAGGTACTCTCTAAGAACGTCATTCAAGAAAAATTGAAATGCTGCTGGAGCATTAAACAGACCAAAAGGCATGACGGTGTATTAAAAAAAGGCCATATCTTGTCTTGAACGCTGTTTTCCATTTATCACCCTCTCTCATTCTGACTAAATGATAAGCACCTCGAAGGTCAAGCTTTGTGTAGATTTTTGCTCTCTTTACTTGTTCCAATAAGACCGGAATTAGGGGTAAAGGATATTTATTCTTGATGGTGACTTTGTTCAAACCCCTATAGTCAATGCAAGCTCGAAGTTCTCCATTAGCTTTGAAACAAAAAACAAAGGCGAAGCTGCAGGAGACTTAGAGGGGCGAATTAAGCCATTCTCCAAAAATTGATCTAGGTATTTTCGTAAATGTTGATTTTCATGTTCTGACAGGGCATATACACGACAGTTGGGAAGTATCGCACCTGGGGCTAGATCAATTTGACAGTCATAAGATCTATGAGGAGGTAGAGTCTCTGCTCCTTTCTCCTCAAATACATCTTTGTAAGATGAATACTGTTTGGGCAGCTGAATATCTTTCTCCGCGTCAGTATCTATGTAAGAGTTGCAAACTTTTGGTACTTGAATCTTTTGGAGACATTGTTCGTTACATAGCGCAGATGAGAACACGATTTTTCATTCTGCCTAATTGATCTCCGGGTTGTGATGAGTTAACCATGGCAAGCCGAAGATAATCCCATATTGGGGAGCATGGATCACGTCTAGGATGATTTTCTCTTCATGTTTCTTTCTTTGAATCTTATCTTCACAAATCATCGACAAGGGGATAGTCTGAAGAGTTACCAGACCTCCAGGCAAGAGTTTTCCATCGACTGCCTGGATGATTTCTGGGGTCTTCTTTTCAATACATGGGATCCCCCATGCACGAACCAATTGGACATCAACAAAATTGCCAGTAGCCCCAGAATTGACTAGAGCTTTTTTTAAATAGATCTTTTTCTTGACCTGAACTCTTATTTCCAGTTTAAGATGTCTAGATTGCGAAGGGTCCACTATAACACCCAAGAGCAACCCTTCTCTGCATCTCAGGTGTTTTAGTTTTCCAACTCGACTGGTGCATTGGCTGGACCTTCTGAACTGGACCTTGCTTGTTCTTTGGTTTGATTGGACAATCTTTGGCAAAATGTCTGTTTCGCCTACAATAAGGACATTGTCCATTTTTTCTGCGTAGGTCCTTTTCATCTTTTGTCAAAGGTCTTCTGATGGTTCCAATTCCCATCGGTTCCGGCGTTCTTTCTTTCGGAGTTCTTGAGTCTCTGTTATCATAAACGCGTCATGAATATTTTTCAATCTTTTTGCGCATTTCTATACGTTCTGCTAAACGATGATCAAGTCTCAAGACAAGATTTATTCATTCTTGACAGTCTGTAGGTTGTGGATCGATTTGCGCTAAGATATCTTTTAATTCCTCTTTGAGTCTCTTGTAAAACAAGACCGCTTGTTTTTCCTCAGGCCAGGATGTCTCGGCAACCAGCCGGTTAAAGTTGGCTAAATACGACACTAGGTCTTGATTCCCTTGGCGTAAATCTAATAATTCACGATCTGCTGACTGTGTTACAGTTCTACGATCAAAAACTCTCTCAAATTCACAAACAAAATTTCTCCAGTTGTACAATAAGGGACTATTTTTACGCACAAGGGGAATTGCCCAAGTAGCTGCATCTCCAGACAGATATGATAACAAGAAAGCTACTTTGGACTGGGCATCGGGGAAAGTATTTGGTCTGGAGGTGAAGTGTAGTTCCACTTGAACCAGGAAAGATTGTGCTTTCAAAGGGTCACCAGAGAAACGTTCTGGGGGAGCTAAAGGAATTGCAGAAGGAACATTTAGGGAAATCGGATTACTTCCAGAAGCCTGAGAAGAAGTACCTGGCCAAGACACACCTGTGGGACTTTGTTCCTTCTTCTCTACCTTATCTTGCAACTGACTCACTCTCTCTGCTAAGCTAGTTGTCGATTCCTTGGATGATACCACCTCTGCTTGGAGCTGGGTGATAGCCTTGACTAACTCGTCTAGTGTGGCCATGCTGAGAACATACATAAGCCAGGAGGAGAATAATTTGTGGGCTCACTATTCTGTCAGAGTCACCAGATCCTCGGGGTCTGTGCACGTTCCCAACACGTCCACCACTGAACAGCTCCAAGACTCTGATAGATAAATCACAGAGACTGAGGGAGTTCAAGAGGGGAAGCGGGGATTAGGAAGGGAACAGCTAGGAAGGAGACCTGTAGTAAGAAAAATGTTAGAACACACAATAAGAAAATTATATCTCCTGAAATCAATACTAGACTATGATTCTAAGCCTAGTCACTCTGAAAAGATGAACAATCTAAGAGTTAAGTTTAAAATGACTAAGTTTCAAGATGGACGGATACCTGTTGGGGAAT
This sequence comes from Pleurodeles waltl, assembly GCF_031143425.1. NCBI lineage: Eukaryota > Metazoa > Chordata > Amphibia > Caudata > Salamandridae > Pleurodeles > Pleurodeles waltl. The sequence goes on from NC_090447.1 coordinate 668,360,372, forward strand.
CAAGATGAATTAAATGAAAACTTTCCTATTCAAGTACTTTCCTTTACATGAGAATCAGAAAAACATTCTGACTAAATTTTAAACCAGTCATATAAATACTGTTTTGAGAATGTATACTAGGACCATTCAATATTGCATCTAGAAACTCTGGCCTTCTGTGTACTCTTAAAATGTTTCAACACAAATTTCACATACTGCAGAAATATATATAAATATAAATATATATATATATATATATATATATATATATATACATATATATATATATATATATATATATAGTAAACACCATAAAAGGATTGTGCATCATGAATAACACAATATGGATTCAGGAAACAAATCACAGAACTTGTCAACTAGAATATTATATAATAAATATCTTAGAATAGTGGCATACAATAAACAACATGAATTAAACTCGAGGAGAGAATCGTGTGTCTTGCCGATTCGAGTGTCACCATGTAAAATACCAAGAAATGGTAGCACGCAATGAATATCAAAGTCAAATCGTCATTAATCGAATCGCGCGTCTTGCCGATTCGTAAAACACGATATAAATGTCAAGAAATAACAGCTCACAATAAATAACAATATCAAAGTACAATGAAACGAATCGCGCTTCTTTTGCCGATTCTTAAGCCTCCATGTAAATGTCAAGAAATGGTAGCGCGCAATAAACAACAAAGTTAAATCCTCATGAAACGAGTTGCGCGTCTTGCCAATTCGTAAAACATCATGTAAATGTCAAGAAATAGTAGCGCGCAATGGACAACAATGTTTAAACACTATAAAACGAATTGCGCGGCTTGCCGATTCTTAAGCCACCATGCCAATGTCAAGAAATGGTAGCACGCAATGAATAACAAAGTCAGACCTTTATGAAACAAATCGCGCGTCTTGCCTATTTGTAAACTACCATATAAATGTCAAGAAATGGTAGCGCGCAAGTAATCTGTTACTCATTTAAGAATTAAACCAAGAATATGAAAATTCTAAATAACGGTGTCTGGATAGTCCAACCACCGTCTTACCTCCTGGAACAATGATCACCAATGAATGATGAAGGGCAGAAGACTGGAAGATCCAAATAGGCCGCCGGGACAGGAGCTCAGGAAGAAGCTGCTGCTCTGCACCGGGACCTCTGAATAGTGAGCACTGGGAGTTGGGCTGGCTCTCCTTTATAGAGTCTTGGCCCAGCACAGAACCACGCCCAGTCATGTTGCAGAGAAAGTCTCTGGAAGTCCCTGGAAAGGGACCACACCCTAACACACTCTGAAAACCTGCAGCAATACATTGCAAAGGAACAGTATTTGTAAGCATATTAAAAATAAGTTTTCAGGATTGAACTCTGCAATGCAAAGGGTTAAACCACAACATAGCAGCATAATGCATAAATTACGATGTTTTGAGAGTGCTGGGTTCTTGCATTTTTGTCGCCAATAGAGCGCGTACTGCTCTGATGTTGACACATATGCCCCAAACCAAGCTCAGGATGCCTTCCTCCGATCCTTGCTCCCGGAACAATTATTCAGAGAGAAAGGGGACATCATCTTGGCAGGAGAATTCAGCCTGGCCTGGGACCCTACATTAAACCGCAGTTCATCCCCCTTCCAGATCATGGGTGCCATGTCGGCAGCCCTCATGTGCAACATAACAGATATGGGATTGCTAGATGCCTGGAGGGATCATAGTCTGTATACGAGAGGCTACTCATTCTTCTCACATGTCCATCAGTCATATTCACGCATTGACTACTTCTTTCTTATACACACCATTCTAATGACCCTAATATCCTACCTCTTCTCTGACATCTCAATCTCCAATCATGCACACGTAGAACTGACCTTGAAAGGGTAGGCGAGTTATTCCCTGCCCCCCCATGCTGGCACCTCCACCTATCCATACAGTGAGACCCTGTGGATGTTGAGATGGTCTGTACTGCTGTACCTAACTAATTCGACCTGAATGCCATCCAGACGTCTCAACGCATATTCTCTGGGATGGATTTAAGGCCACCGTCAGTGGTGAGATCACCTCTGTTTCTTTCACTCACAGGACAGAGGTCAACCTGGTAGATTAAGGGTCTGACCACAGAAATCAAAGACCTGGAACATCAGGATCATGCAACCCCTCCAGGTGCATCAAACGTCAAATAGCTGCTGTGCGGGGTCAATTACCCCCCCCATCCACACCAACAAGACTGAGCACACTCTCCAGGTGTTTACACAACGGTACTATGAAGGGGGCAACAAGGTAAGTGCCCTCCTAGCGTGCAAAGTAAGGCAACACACACACAAGCCCACATCCTGGGGTTACAGGCAGGGCTAGTTGAATGGGCTACATCAAACTCAGCAAAACAACAAGCTTTCCACAACTACAATCAAACCCTATACACCAGTGAGGAGGCTTCCCCCGAAGTCATCGCACAATAATTGATGGACTGCCAGTGGGACCCATTAGATCCTACCCATGCGGCCCTGCTGGAGGTCCCTATCACCTGAGAGGAGCTCCGGAAAGCCCTGAAAGGCCTTACCTCTAGGTAAGACGCAGGGTCCCAAAGGCCTACCAGCAGCTTTTTTCCATGAATTCCTCCCACAACTACAGGACCACTTATTGGGCCACTACAATATCTTCACCCCTGCCTCTGGGCTTACCCCTACTATGTCGGAGATCTCTCTAATACCGCCCCATAGCGCTCTTGAACACGGATGCCAAATTCTATACCAAACGTTTAGCTAACAGACTAGAACTCTACCTACCAGCCTTATAGATCCAGACCAGGTCCGTTTTATCCACAATAGACAGGGAGCAGATAACATCCTTCGCCCGGCACACCTAGTGGAGAAAGCACACCAACAAGCCATCCCTGCTTGCGTTCTTTCGCTTCATGCAGAGAAGGCATTTCACAGGGTCAACTGCCCCTTCTTAGAGGCCGTAATAAAAAAATAGGCCTGGGCTCTAAGATGATCAATAGAATTATGGCCCCCTGCACTTCCCTACTGTGAAAGTCCGAGTCAGTGGAGGCCTACCCTTGCCTATTCACCTGAGAAGAGACACCAGGCAGGGTTGCCCCCCTCTCAACCCTCCTCTTGTCTCTTTGGTGGGTGCCCTCACAAGAGTGCCCTATGTGCAGATGACCTCCTGTTGGCACTCACGCAAGCAAACAGATTGTTACCAGCGTTAGTCCATGCACTCTAAGCCTTTGAAGCAGTCTTAGGCTTTAAGATCAATTTGGTCAAGTCTCAGGCCCTAAATCTAACTGTCGCTCAGGCAGACTTACAGTCAATTTAATCACGTACCCAGTTCCAGTGGACCAGCGGATATATCCAGTGTCTTGGCCTATGCCTTACCCCCAAACTACCAATTTGGTCAGGCACCAACTGGTCAGTGTGTCGGAAATATGCTTTGGAGGACCTGCGCTGCTGGAAGCCCCTTCAAGTATCCTGGTTGTGACACCTCAACACAATTAAGATGTCCCTCCTGCCAAAAATATTATGGCCCTCATTACAACATTGGCAGTAAAAGCCGCGTACCGCCGTGCAGAAGACCGCCAACACACCGCCGCGGAAAACCGCCACAGCTATTATGACCCACAGCACGGAATCCGCCAAAATTCAGACACCCACACAAGTCCACCACACCAAAGGTCAGTGATAAACTGGCGAAAACAAAACCTCCACCGTCACCCCAACAGAAATACGCCCACACTATCACGACAAACGAATCCACGCAGCGGTCTTTCAACCACGGTATTCCATTGGCAGTACACACCGCCGCGCTCAAAATACACACACATATAAAAAACACAGCCACATTGGACAATTCGAAATACACACACATGATACCCATACACACACCACTCCCACACACCCAATACTATATAAAACACACACCCACATCACCCACAAACCCTTACGACAACAAATCACGAAAAAAGGCCAGAGAGAGACACCACATCAACAATACAAGCATCCACAGGCACACAACACCATCACCTACATAACTTCCACGCACTGCACACTACACTCCACTACATATCAGCACACACTTATCACCCCACACACCACCCCACACATCACTTACACCATCCCATGGCACGGCAACAACACCCCAGGTTCTCAGAGGAGGAGCTCAGGGTCATGGTGGAGAAAATCGTCCGGGTAGAGCCACAGCTATTCGGAGCACAGGTGCATCACACCTCAATTGCAAGGAAGATGGAGCTATGGCGAAGAATAGTGGACAGGGTCAACGCAGTGGGACAGCACCCAAGATATCGGGAGGACATCAGGAAGAGGTGGAACAACCTACGGGGAAGGTGCATTCCGTGGTCTCAAGACACCACCTGGCGGTTCAGCGGACTGGCGGTGGACCCCCACCTCCTCCCCCACAACTAACAACATGGGAGGAGCAGTTCTTGGCGATTCTGCATCCTGAGGGCCTCGCAGGAGTAGGTGGAGGAATAGACTCTGGTAAGTCAAATCTTAACTATTACATCCCCCACCCTACCTGCATGCCAGCACATACCCCTACCCTCACCCTCACCTCCATCACTCTAACTCCTCACAAATGTCCCAGCATCACAAACCACACATCCTAACCCCAAGCCTTGCATGCAACAGCAAAGCATGGACACCCATCACTAAAGCATGCCCACTGCACATACCCATACACCCCCCTAAACCATCATCACACAAGGTCCCACACAGGAATGCAATCACTGGGGTACACGGTCACCCACCCATTGCACACCATGCCACACACAGATGTAATAAACATCCTTTTATACCCCTGCAGGACCCCTACCCAGCGTCACCGGACAGGAGGGTCCACACATGTCCACACCACCAACAGAAGAGGCCCACAGTGATGACAGCACCTCTGTCCAACTTGATCTAGATGACCAGCCCGGCCCATCGGGGACCTCGGGACAGTCGGTTCCTCACACCCAGTCACAGGCCACCATAGAGCTCCCCCCCTCTGGAAACACCAGCACAGCACCCACCCAGCGGGCCCATACCTCCGTCCCCAGGACACGTCAATCACCAGTGTGTCCACCACTACAGGGAACCCAGGCTAACCCACCACCCCAACAACAACAGGGACCTGGGGGCAGTGGTAGTGGGCACACAGTCCAGGGGACGGAGGCCCAGGAACACAGGGGAACTGGGAGGGCTGCTGTGCGACATGGGGCGGACAGGCCCAGGGAACCCACTCTCCACAAGGCCCTCTCCTCCATCATGGGAGCCTACCACCACTCCCAGGAGACGACGGCAATGGTACTGGCCAAGTTTCAGGACACCCAGCGACTGCAGGAGGAACAGTATGTGGGCTTCAGGGAGGAACTCTGAACTATCAATTCCACCCTGGGTACCATCATAGGGGTGCTGAAGGAAGTACTCAACACCAGGAGGGACACTGTGGCACTACAAGGGGCCCCTGACACTAGCCTGGACGATGAACTGTCCACCACCTCCGCCGGCGCTAGTGGACAGGAGGCACCGCCACAGGACCAACACCCCAGCACCCCATCCCCTGCAGAGGGAGAACCACCTCGCAAACGGTCCCTGAGATCCAGGAACAAGACAGAGAACGATGCCAAGGCCCCCGCCAAGAAATGAGACCACCCTGATTGTCATCCTACTGTCCCACTTTGTCACCCTGTCCATCCTTAAACTGCCCCAGCTCCACTTCCTATGCCCATTTGGGCAATGCACCTGTGAAACTAATAGACTGGACTCTGCCATGGACATTCCTCCGCCATCACCCCTCACCGTTTTGCTACCCCTCCCAATTTTGAGCACTAAAATAAACACCCTTAAAGGACAAAACAATTTGGAGTCAGTCTGTGATTTTCAGAATACTGTATTAGCAATAACTGTGGCAAAAAGCTATTTCATTTGTAATGTCAACATACCTATGTCACACAGCTCTAGTCCATGGGGAATCAAAGCAGATGTCACACTGTGGGACCCAGATCTGTGAAATCGTAAGGGAAAGTGACAACTCAGTGACCATACACTGGGTGAAAATGACAGACAGTAGAGAGGTAGTAGTGTTTAAGTACATGTAGAAGCAAGGTTTGTATTCTTACCTGTGTTTCACTGGAAATATTGCTGGATCACTGAGTCCCTGTTGTCCATGTCTTCTTCCTCTGCTTCCTCGTCTTCACTGTCCACAGGCTCCACAGCTGCAACAACACCACCATCTGGACCATCCTCCTGCAGAAAAGGCACCTGTTGTCGCAAAGCCAAGTTGTGAAGCACACAGCAGGCCACGATGATCTGGCACACCTTCTTTGGTGAGTAGAATAGGGATCCACCTGTCATATGGAGGCACCTGAACCTGGCCTTCAGGAGCCGGAAGGTCCGCTCGCTCACCCTCCTAGTTCGCCCATGGGCCTCATTGTAGCATTCCTCTGCCCTTGTCCTGGGATTCCTTGCTGGGGTCAGTAGCCATGACAGGTTGGGGTAACCAGAGTCACCTGCAAATGGCGAGGGACAACTGTTAGACACACACTAACCTGGAGGGTTATCCCCAGACCCAGACAACCATTCCCACTGACTAGCTTCCAGGTGCTCACCTAATAGCCACACACGGTGCCTCTGGAGTTGACCCATCACATAAGGGATGCTGTTACTCCGCAGGATGTAGGCGTCATGCACTGAGCCAGGGAACATGGCATTCACATGGGAGATGTACTGGTCTGCCAAACATACCATCTGTACATTCATGGAATGATAACTCTTCCGGTTTCTGTGCACCTGTTCACTCCTGTGGGGGGGTACCAAAGCCACATGTGTCCCATCAATGGCACCTATGATGTTGGGGATATGTCCCAGGGCTTAGAAATCGCCTTTCACTGTAGGCAAATCCTCCACCTGAGGGAAAACGATGTAGCTCCGCATGTGTTTCAGCAGGGCAGACAACCCTCTAGACAACACGTTGGAAAACATAGGCTGGGACATCCCTGATGCAATGGCCACTGTAGTTTGAAATGACCCACTTGCAAGGAAATGGAGCACTAACAGCACCTGCACTTGAGGGGGGATTCCTGTGGGATGGCGGATAGCTGACATCAGGTCTGGATCCAGCTGGGTATACAGTTCCTGGATTGTGGCACGGTCAAGCCTGTATGTGATTATCACATGTCTTTCCTCCATTGTCGACAGATCCACCAATGGTCGGTACACCGGAGGATGCCGCCATCTCCTCACATGTCCCAGCAGACGGTGCCTATGAAGGACAACAGCGAGCACAGAGTCAAACAACTCAGAGGTACGTACCCACAGCTTACACAGAACATGATTCATAATCTAAAAAGTGGCCTGTATGTGTGTTGAGTCTAGGCCTAGGTATGTGTGACGCAGTTGAAAATGAAGCCATGTGGGCCCCTGAAATGGCAGCTGCCTGACCTGTAAAGTGGGACAATTGGATGTGAGGTAACTGCGCTGGCATTGTACACCGTCGCTGTAGGCGGTCGAAGACCGCGGCGCAATGCTGCATTGGTTAACATTGGACCCTATGGGTCCCAGGAGCCAATGACGATGTACGCCGGCAGTGACGGTACACACCGCCGCGGATGTGACCGCCATTTTCTATCTGTTCAATCACTCGATACCTGATCTTCGACAGGAGAGGACCTACACTGCAAGTGCTGCTGTGACCTCCATCTGGAAGAGACAATGGCTCGAGTGTCTGGGGATAGGGCCCCTGCCTTCACATCGGAGGAGTTGGAGGAACTCGTGGATGGGGTCCTCCCCCAGTACACGCTACTCTACGTTCCTCCAGACAAACAGGTAAGTACACTGGGAGCATGCTGTATGGGCTATGCCTGTGTGGAGAGGGGTGGATGTAAGAAGGAAGGGGGGAGAGTGCGGCGTGCATGAAACAACGGTGAGTGCATGTGCCACATGGCAAGGGTAGGGATGGGGGCCAATCACTTTGACGGTGCAGTTGGTAATAACTTTCTGTTCCCCCTGTCCAATTGATGTAGGTCAGCGCCCACCAAAAAAAATATATTTGTTGTGCCATCGCCAAGGACGTCCAGACCCTGGGGGTCTACCACAGACGGAGCACCCACTACCGGTAAAGATGGGAGGACATTCGCCGCTGGAGCAAGAAGACGGGGACGCTCAGCTGGGGCTGGTCTCCCAACGTGGGAGGAGTGGCCGTCGCACCATGACCCCCCTGATGTTCAGGATCCTGGCAGTGGCATACCCGGAGTTGGATGGGCGCTTGAGGGCATCACAGCAGACACAAGGGGGTGAGTACACTCTCATTCTGCTGATTTTGCGTGCAGTGGAGGTGTCTGGGTGGGGGAGGTGGGCTGTGGGTTTCCCTAGGCCAGGGCGAGTTCCGTAGGCAAGGTCCCTCCGTAAGGCAGGCCATGTGGCACCCCACTGCACCTCTGTAGAGTGCCAAGTACACCTAGTCATGCTCCTGTGTCATCCATGTGTGCAGTTGTCGTCCATAGCCTAGTAGGCCATTTCTCAGGAATTGAACAGTGGAGCCCAAGAGCGCATGGTAGTGCAGGGGGCTTCTGTGTCTGTTGTGTCCGCCAACGGTAGCGGTAATGCATGCACTCAACATGTCTTTCTTCTGTCGTCCCCCCCCTTTTTGTGGTCTCCCAGTTCTTGTGTGCATTAGCATCATCAGGCGGAGGAGCAGTGGCACCTGAGCACGAGGGGGCTGCATCCCACATGGCAATGGAGGGCCACACTACGGAATCGGACTTCACCAGTGGGACAGAGGGCGAGGGGAGCTCCACGGCTGGGACAGGAGCTGAGACCAGTGACACGGACTCGTCCTCTGATGGGAGCTCCCTTGTTGTGACGGCAACATCTGTGCCCCCTATCTACAGGTACAGCCGCCACCCCCCCTTCCAGCACCGCGCTCCCAGCAGCCCCTCATACTTTGACCCGTGCCTGCTCACCCGGGAGGGTGGGCATCACCTTCGCCCCAGGCACCTCAGGCCCTGCCCCAGTCACCCCTGCTGCCCTCAGTGAGGAGGCCATTGGCTTCCTCAGGTCCCTCACTGTTGGGCAGTCTACCATTTTGAATGCCATCCAGGGTGTAGAAAGGCAGTTGCAACAAACAAATGCATTCCTGGAGGGCATTCATTCTGGTCAGGTGGCCCTTCAGCAAGCTTTTCAGACACTGGCCTCAGCACTGATGGCAGCCATTGTCCCCGTCTCTAGCCTCCCCCCTCCAACTTCCTCCACCCAGACCCAATCCCCTGTACCCCAGCCTATCACAAGCACACCAACAGACCAGCATGCACACACGTCAACACACAAGGGAAGCTCAAGCAAACATAAGCACCACACATCTCACAGGCACACACACAAGCATCACACACATGCAGACACACCAACGTCCACTGCCTCCACTGTGTCCCCCTCCTCCTCGTCTCCCTCCTCCCTCCCAGTCTCGTCTACACTCACACCTGCATGCACTACCTCTACATCCACTACTACCATCACCAGCACACCCACCACCACACCCGCTCATGGGCAGTCACCACCCCCACTACCATTCACACGTCCCCTGTGTCCTCTCCCAATGTGTCTGTGACGCCCCCTCCCAAGATACACAAACGCAGGCACACACCCACTCAACAGCCATCCACCTCACGACAGCCTCCAGCCCATGCACCTTCACCCAAAGTCACCAAACGAACACCTCCTACAACCACAACCTCTTCCTCCACTCCCAAACCCCCTCCAGCTACCCATCCCAGTGTCTCCCAAAAACTTTTCCTGTCCAACCTTGACCTCTTTCCCACACCTCCCCCACTCCATCCGTCTCCTAGGTCCCGAACTAGTACCTCAGCCACAACATCTCTGGGACCAGTGGTGCCTGTAGTCACCAGAATCTGGAGTGCACCTGCCACTAGGGCAGCCATTGTGGCACGGAGCCACAGCACAGACAGTCCCCCACCTGTGAAGCATCAGAAGTTGGCCGGTGCCCGGCGGGAGAGGGGGAAGACTCCAGCCACCAAAGCGGCTCCAAGGAGTACAGGTGGAGTCAGCTGCGACACCTTCCAAGCTGGGGAAGGGGCACAAGAAACTCAGCAAGTCTGGGAAGAGCAGCACGGCGGAGAAGACCACCATCATCCCCGCTGCCCAGGAGACTACTGCCACCAGCCCAGCTGCCCAGGAGGCCAGCACCAGCCCAGCTGCCCAGGATGCCACCACCACCAGCCCTGCTGCCCAGGAGGCCACCGCCACCAGCCCAGCTGCCCAGGTGGCCACCGCCACTAGCCCTGCTACCCAGGAGGCCACCGCCACCACCAGCCCAGCTGGGACAGAGAGGACCGCCAGCACAAGCCCCACTGGGACAGAGAGGACTGCCAGCACAAGCCCCGCTGGGCCATGAAGGACCCCCAGCAAATGCCCCGCTGGGCCATGAAGGACCGCCAGCAAAAGCGCCACTGGGACAGAGAGGTCTGCCAGCACAAGCCCCGTTGGGCCATGAAGGACCGCCAGCACCAGCCCCGCTGGGACAGAGAGGACCGCCAGCACAAGCCCTCTGGGACAGTAAGGACTGCCAGCACAAGCCCCGCTGGGCCATGAAGGACCGCCAGCAAAAGCCCCGCTGGGGCAGAGAGGACCGCCAGCACAAGCCCCGCTGGGCCATGAAGGACCGCCAGCAAAAGCCCCACTGGGCCATGAAGGACCGCCAGCAGCTGAGTCACTGCAAAGGAGACCGCAGCTCCAAGGACCGCTGAACAGGGCACCGCCGTCTAAAGCACCGCTGAACAGGGCACCACCGTCTCAAGCACCGCTGAACAGGGCACGACCGTCTCATGCACCACTGGCCCATGAGCGCCAAGGGCACTGATGCTACTGAGTGCGTCACGGGCAGAATAAAGCACTCTGGGCACCATGCCCCCTCCGGAACCAGTGGAGAGATCCATCCACTACCTCTGTCCTTAGCAGGATGAAGCACTCTGGGCCCCATGCCCCCTCTAGAACCAGTGGAGAGATTCATCCACTACCTCTGTCCTTAGCAGGAGGAAGCACTCTGGGCACCATGCCCCCTCCAGAACCAGTGGAGAGATCCATCCACTACCTCAGTCCTTAGCAGGATGAAGCACTCTGGGCACAAGGCCCCCTCCAGAACCAGTGGAGAGATCCATCCACTACCTCTGTCCTTAGCAGGATGAAGCACTCTGGGCACCATGCCCCCTCCAGAACCAGTGGAGACTGTTATCCACTTGAGAGACTGTGGCTTTGCACTCCCCAGGATGGAACAGTGGGCAAACCACCCACTGGAGAGACTGAGAGACTATGGCTTTGCACTCCCCAGGATGGAACAGTGGGCAAACCACCCACTGTAGAAACTTGAGAGACTGTGGCTTTGCACTCCCCAGGATGGAACAGTGGGCAAACCACCCACTGGAGAGACTTGAGAGACTGTGGCTTTGCACTCCCCAGGATGGAACAGTGGGCATGTGGCCCTCGCGTGGATTTGGCCTCGTGCCCTCAACCGGCTGAGGTGCCCCCCCTTTCCCTCCCCCTGAGGTGCCTGTTTTGTTGCTCTCTGATGCCCCTGCAGTGTTCTCTCTGTCATGGTTGGGGATCTTGTGTGGGCCTCGCCCATACCGTGTGGGCCCAGTGTTTCACTGACTTAATTAGAGCACTACCTGGACTACTATGCTTGGTATATATTTTGTACATGGTGTATATATATGTTTTTGCCTACTTGATTTTAATATATTACAATGATTACACTCATTTTCTTTTGTCTTTGCATTCTTCCGGGGGGGGGGGGGGTTGGGGGGTGTAACTATGATATATCAATATTGTCAGAGTCACCAAATCCTCGGGTTCTGTGCACATTCCCAACACGTCCACCGCTGAACAGCTCCAAGACTCTGATAAATAAATCACAGAGGTTAAGAGAGTTCAAGAGGATAAGAGGGGATTAAAAAGGGAACAGCTGGGAAGGAGACCTATAGTAAGAAAAAAGGTTAAAACTCACAATATAAAAAAAATACCTCTCATGAACTCAGTACTAGAATATGCCTCTAAGCATTGTTGTTGTTTCAAGATGACCAGATAGCTGTAAGGGAATCAAGATGGATTGAATGGAACTTTCAAATGCAAGTATTTTCCTTTACATGAGAATCAAGAAAACATTCTGAATAGGTTCTAAGCCAGTCATATGAAACCTTTCTTTAAAATGTATATTAAGACCATACAATAGTGTATCTAAAAACTCTGGCCATTTCTGTTCTCTTAAAAGGTTTCAACACTAATTGTGCACATTGCGGATTTTTATATATATATATATATATATATATATATATATATATAGAGTAATCACTATGGAAGAATTGTGCACCATGAATAACACAATATGAATTCAAGAAATAAATCATTCAATTTGTCAAATCGAATACTTCCAAATAAATGTCTAAAAATAGTGGCATACAATGAACAACATGAATTAAGCTTGAGAAGAGAATCTTGCATCTTACCGATTTGGAAATCACCATGTAAATGTCCAGAAAGGGCAGAGTTTAATGAATAACAATGTTAAATCAACATGAACTGAATCGCGCTTCTTGACGATTCGGGAACCACCATGTAAATGTTCTGAAATGGTAGCGCGTAATAAATAACACTGTTAAATCTACATGAAATGAATCGCTCGTCCTGCCGATTCGGAAAACACCACTTAAATGTCCTCAAATGTTAGAGCGTAATAAATAACAAAGTTAAATACACATGAAATGAATCGCGCTTCTTGCCGATTCGGAAAACACTGTTTAAATATCCTCAAATGTTAGAGCGTAATAAATACCAAGGTTAAATAAACATGAAATGAATCGCGCTTCTTGCCGATTCGGAAAACACCATTTAAATGTCCTCAAATGTCAGCGCGTAGTAAATAACAAAGTTAAATAAACATAAAATTAATCGCGCTTCTTGCCGATTCGGAAACCACCATTTAAATGTCACTAAATACTCAAATGTACATTTTACTCACTCAACGTAATTTGTCAAAAACAAGGAATTAGGCACAAGAACATTGGATGTCTCAACAACGGCGTCGGGGGTTTAAGCCCAAACACCGTCTTACCGCCCAGAAACGAAGATCATCAATGAAAGATGAAAGGTAGAGGCCTGGAAGATGAAATAGGCCACCGGGACAGGAGCTCAAGAAGTAGCGTCTGCTCTACACCGGGACCTCTGAATAGTGAGCACTGGGAGTTGGGCTGGCTCTCTTTTATAGAGTCTTGGCCCAGCCCAGAACCACGCCCAGGCATGATGCAGGGAAAGTCTCTGGAAGGCCCTGGAAAGGGGCCACACCCTAACACACTCTGAAAACCTGCAGCAATACATTGCAAAGGAACAGTAATTGTAAGCATATTAAAAATAAGTTTTCAGGATTGAACTCTGCAATGCAAAATGTTAAACCACAACATATCAGCAGACTGCATAAATTACGTTGTTTTGAGAGTGCTGGGTTTTTGCATTTTTGTCGCCAATAGAGCACGTACTGCTCTGGTGTTGACAAATATGTATTGGTGTGTGTGTTGTGGTGGGTGAGGGTGGGGGTGGTGGTGTTGCGTGTGTGTGTTCCTGTTTTTTCCCTCCCCCTCCCCTGTGTCGTAGGTGCAGTACTCACCGTGGTCTTCACCGCCGGCGTTCATGCTCCTGGTAGAGGAGCAGGAAGACAATCGCAGGGAGAATTTGGAGTTCCGGGTCCATGGTGTCCTAGATCCTCGTGGGGTGTGTAGAGGTGAGTGTTTTCCCTTTGAAATCCTGTTTCCGCCGTGTTTTTATCTGCGGTGAATCCGCCCCAGAAAAGGTGGTAGATTGGCCTGTTGTGATACTGTGGGCGGTACTTTGTCCTCCACCTGTCTGTTGGCGGTGACGGCTGCGCTGTTTGTTTGTACTGCCATGGCGGTCGGAGTGTTAAAGTGCCTGTCTTTGTTGGCGGTTTCCACCACGTCGTAATTGCAAATTTTTTACCGCTGGCCTGTTGGCGGTTTTACCGCCGCTTTAACACCAACCGCCAGGGTTGTAATGACCACCTATATCTCTTCCAATGCCTCCCAACACCTATTGCACAGGATGAGATCCTGTGCCTCCAACAGGATATCCAATCCTTTATTTAGGGGGAAAATGGCCCGCTTCTCCAATGCCATACTGATGTTCCCTCGTGACCGGGGAGGACTGGAATGCCCTAATCTTCTCAAATAGTATTGGACAGCTCACCTCCGCTTTGTCTCAGAGTGGGTAGTACGTGAAAGTGAGAAACACTGGCTACATATGGACCTCACCATGGCCTGTCACCCACTCTGGGACGTAGCATGGCTCCCCAAACATGCGAGACCTAGGAGAGCCACTCGTATGAAAACAGTCTTAGACACATGGGACAAAATTACAGTAAAACAAGGTCTCTCTACCTTTCCCTCCTCCAATACACCTTTAGAGCCCAACTCTCACTCCCCCCTGTGCTGCAACCCAAGTCATACAGCCACAGACGCGAGGGTGATTGCCTCACTCTTCACAATTTATTCGATGGTGAGTCCTTCAAAACCTTCGAGCAATGTCGAAGAGTGTTCAAGCTTCCTGACTCTGCTAGTCTTCAATATAATTAACTCTGCCATTGGACCCTTCTCCCAGCTAACACACAGGAGACTACATGCAAATTGACAGCCTTTGAGGCACTAATTTGGGCCTACAATGGATCCCGGGGACTCATTTCACACACATACCAAGTCCTCCAACACCCAACTCCTACACCCCTGTCAAGCCCAATGGCACTCAGACATGGGCAACAAACAATCCACAAAACAATAGAAGTGCCTGTGATGGGAGATCCCCAAAATCCCTAAAAACATACCTCTAAAGGAAACAGCTTATAAGGTCATGACACACTGGTAACTTAACCCGACACAACTCCATACAATAGTCCCTTCAACCTCTTCCCAATGCTGGCACTGCTCCTTGACCATGGGGGACTTTATACATATCTGATGGTCATAACCAGGCATTACCACCTTCTAGAAGGAAATTCTCAGCCACATAAAGGGAACAATAGGTTATCCACTCCCAGACTCCTTCACGATAGCACTACTGGGTGTCCAACCACTCCCTCTGCAAGTGATGACCCATACAGAATGGCGCCTAAACTCCCAAATGTTGGGAGCACCCAAACAACTTATTCCACTATATTGGAAAGAACCTACCACCCCTCCTACAGCCCTATGGTTCACATATCTCTGCCACATCCTAAGCATGGAACAACTCTTGCACAGATTGACCCATATGGGGAGAAATTTACCAGCATCTGGTAACCTCTCCCAGTTAGAATACACATGCTTTGCACCACCTATACTCAAAGCTCTTCGATAGTCACCCACTTTCTTGAGCGAGACTCAGCCACCCTCCTTCGCCCCTCCTACCCCTGTTGTGTTCTATGCCTGCTTCAGAGACATATGGTATTCATGAAATATTATCTGTTAGCCCATACAACCTAATCGCCCTTCTATACACAGTGTGCTTTTGTTTTTCTTCTTGCTGTTTTGGTTTTCTCTTCCTCCCCCCTCCCCCTTGTTCATTTGTCAGGGGAGAAACCCTCCATTAACAATGCACTGCTACACATACTCTACTCGTCGGCTAATAGACCTCCTGGTCATTACGCATGTACTCGAACACTGTACTTAACACTTGGAGACTGATGTCAATTAAATGTATTTGATTACTGTAGCCTTGCCACACTCAAGGCAAATCAAATCAAATCAAATCATAAACATTTATAAAGCGCGCTACTCACCCGTGGCAGTAAAGCTGTTGTCCTTCCTTTTTTATCTAATATTCTAATGAAGAGAGTTCTTAGAAAAAAAGATAATGCAGTACTTCCTGTTTAGACAGAAGCGAAAGGAGAGTACTTCTCCCAACTAATATCTCACCTAGCAAGGCCGAACTGCTGTTGCTATCCATCTGATTATTCAAAACATAGAGAGAAGTTTATTATTATTTATTATTTTTGTGGATCGTTCTTCTCACAAAAACAGGTCCAGAACTCCATCCATTTGCACAGGGCAGATAGGTTAGTAAGTGGTATTTTCACCTAACTACATCAAACCCATATGTGTGTGTGTACATGTTGTAAATGTGTGTCATCTCCATTTTAGGCATTGAAATAGATATCTGTAACTCACTTTTTAAACAAGTATTGTCTGTGACATCAACAGATGACTACAACTACCATGATGCCCCGTTTTTGAATCTGCAAAACAATAATACAATCTAATTTTGCTCGACCTTCCTTTACTTCCATATGTGCAGACATCTCACAAACGTATGCATTTGACAGTCACAATATCATGCTATAGATTAAAATGCAACCTGTGTATCTCAAGCATGTTGACACCTACTCATAGATATACTGAAGTGATGGAAATGTTCACATAACTCTCAGTCTTCTGAATCCCAAATTTCCAACAATGTGATATGGCATCCTGAATAGGATTAGTAGTCACACACAATGTACTTTGCACTGTACATATAATGACCCATGACAGTTACAATATTAAGGTAAACCACAGTTTTCCTAAAGTATTGTAGCCTGCTAGGCCTTGGAATGATCCAGTACTCTAATCTACTCACCACTGTGTTGGGCTGAACGTCTCCTGCATGTACTGTACAAATCAGAAATAACACTTTTGCATTTTAGGACAGCTCTACAATGTCATCACTGGAGTTGGCATCTGTGTAAATCAGGCTGCCGGTGTAAAACAATGAAAATCACACAAAGGACTAATCAGTCTATCAGTTTGTTTTTACTCTTTTAAGTTGTCCCTGCACCTGTACCTCCCTCCTCCCTGGTCATCCGGACTGCCGGGAGAGGATGGCAAGACTTCCACTACCACCTTCGAGAGATGCAGATCCTAATTTCCTCCAATGTGTGTCTACCATTCAATCTGTGGTCTATTTCAGGGATGCGTTTACCTTTTCTCAGGACAGTTGTATTTTGAATTCCAAACTGATTTGTTTTTGGCTCTACTACCATGCTTTCCTCCATTCGCAGCTGCTGCCAGGAAGGGTTGATGGGGCAGCGCACGGAGCGGTGGACAAAAATAATAATTTTAAAAAAAACACCTACCTTCTGCTGCCGCCTTGGTGCTTCTGTGCTTGCCTAGCTCTCCTCCCTCGCTCTCCTCCCCGCCCAATCCAGACATTTCTCTCATGCCATTACACAGCATGAGAGGTGCGCCAGGATTGTTCTGACTGGGTTGAAATACAGCTGAGTGAGAGCCTGTGCTTGGTCTCCACCCTGCTGTGCAACACAGCCCGGGTGGGGAGTTCTAAGTGTGCATGTCGGTTTGGCTGGCCTAAGATGCCGGCCAAATCAACATGCACACTTAGAGTGCACCTACCACTCCTCCTTGCTGACGCCGAGGATGTTGGTCCCACCCTAGCTAATTGGAAAAATGAAATTATAATAAAATACTTTTGTTATCACTTTATTTTTCTGCTGCCTTTGAGCAGTGGGGTGTTACTCGTCCGCCATAGCAGAGGTATACCCCCACTTTGATCCATCATGATAGACTTTTTTTGTTTTATTTTCACTTTTTGGCTCACTTTTCTGTTCTTTTGTGTCATGCAAATAAATGATATGGACACAAACGACAAGCCTCTTGTTGCATTTATTGTGGTATGTCATTTGTCATATCTGTCTTTCACCATCACGTTGTCAAATCTTTTGAACATGTATTTGCAAAGGAAAATTAGAAATGTTAAAGAGGTACTGTGCTACCCATTTCGTTCAATCAAAAAAAAACTAAATTACAATGCATTGGCAGCATACATATGTAGGTAAAAAGATCTTGAAGAAATCAGAGCTGAGTTTCACCACCTATACCTAACCCCTGTAGCCTGTGCCATTTAGAGATGGATACACCACAACCTTGACACCATGGAAGAAAGGGAACATTGCATGGAAGCAAATCAAATAGACAAACTATCATTGATGCATGACCTCAGTTGGAGCAATACATCCTGCCTTCACAATAGGAATCCTACTTCAATAACACAATTAGTCTACATCATGGCAGTACAACAATTTGAGACCACATGACCATTACAGGGCACTGCGGCGGTATCCGGTGCAATGTTACAACCACCATTCAGTGTTGTTCTAAAAAAAAGTCCCATCAACTATGAGATGACACTTCAACAACTACCTCCGCTGAACACAAATTGAAGATTTAGTCAATGTGAAGGAAGAACAGAATGCTATGGCTCGACATACACATGTGGTTTGAGAGATTAAGTGGCACATATTGCCTTGATGGCAATAACACACAGAAAGCAGGTCTGCTCTAATCACCAGAACTTCCATCCAATCACAGTACAGGTTGTCTCTGTACAAGATCTGTCCAGTCCAAGTGGGTGCCTGTCCCAGGATCAACACATGTTCCCTTGTACTTTCCATCAGCAACATATCATGGCAAATGTCACAACTTTGAAATGTTCAAATAAAGATGGCATGGCGAAGGACCATTAGTTATCCTTTGATAATATCAAAGGATAACTAATGATTCCACATAACAAATTTAAATCAAATAACAAGTTAGGAGGACACACATACTTAGCACAAGCAAAGTTAATCTACGGCAACAAACACAGTAGTCAAAATAGGTAAACTCTGATCTACTAACATCTTTGTCTTGAACTTTTCTGAATTGACCATTCCTACCAAATTACCATTGCAAATTGATATGCTCCCTATGTCACAAGCTGTACTAACACTGGAGATGACAATATGTAGTGATATAGTTACACTCAGGTGAAGAAATGGTGAATAACATTCTGATATAGGTAAATTACTTCTTCTTCACCACTGTCATCCTCATTTGGCATTTCAACATCCTCACCCAGTTCCTCTTTACAGTCTCCCTCCTCTGTGATTATTGGGATGTTCTGTCGCAGGGTGATATTGTGGAGCATTCAGCAGGCTACCATGATTTGGCACACCTTATTGAGTGAATATAGGAAGGCTCCACCGGGCTTGTCCAGGCACCTAGACTTGGACTTGAGGAGCCCAAAAGCCCACTCCACTGGCCTCTTCATTCTTCCATGGGCCTCGGTGAAGTAGACCTCCCCTGGCATAGTTGGAATCCTCAGCGGTGCCAACAACCATGGTCAGTTTGGATATTCTGAGTCTCCTAAATGAAAGCTTAATCAAAAGATCAAATCAAAAGATTAATAGCAAAGTGAGCCATTGCCCCTTCTTAAACTGCATTCAGGAAAAAGATCCTCAAGTGATATTGTACCTCCCAACAAGCCAGACCCTCTCAGGTTCAAGTTGTGACATTTGCAGGGGTATGGTGCTGTTCTATAGTGCAAACAAATCGTGTGTTGACCCAGGAAAGCGGGCACACACATGTGAGATGTACAAATCCAGTAAGCAGACATCTTGCTCATTGATGGAATGAAAGTTCTTCTGATTGCGGTAGCCCTATTCCCTTGTGTGTGGTGGCACCAAGGCAATATGCGTACCATCTATTGCTCCACCCACATGTGGTCGTCGACCCAAAGCATAAAATTCTCCCTTCACAGTGGCCAAATCCTGTTGTCATGGAAACTGGACGTAGCTGTTGATGTGTCTCAGCAGTGAGACAAGGACTTTTTGTAGCACACCAATGAAAGTTGGTTGGGACATGCCCCCAGTTACCTCCATAGTATACTGAAAAGAGCCAGTGGCCGCAAAATATAGTAGTGCCATGAGTTTCACTATTGGTATAATTGGTGTTGGATTCATATTGTGAGGCAGGAGATAAGGCTCCAGCTGGTGACACAAATCCAGGATAGTTTGCTTATTTAGTCGAAATATCTTAATCACATCCCTTTCCTCCATGGTGGCATGGTGATGAAGGCCTGTGATGTGGCATCCTGAATAGAAGTAGTAGCACACACAATGCACTTTGCACTGTCCACATAATGACCAATAACAGTTACATTATTAAGTTGAGCCACAGTTTTTCTAATGTATTGTAGCCTGCTAGGCCTTCAAATGGTCCAGTACTTTAATCTACTCACCACTCTGTTAGGTTGAATGTTTGCTATGTGTAATATACAATGAGAAATAACACTTTTATATTTGAGGACATCTTTACAGCCTCCATAGTGGCTGGAAATAGCCTGAAGACAAAAGGCAGTTATATCCTACCTGGTTCAAAGGTATACATGTATGGAAAATAAAATAGCTTAACTGGTCATACCACACCTTGATAATCAACACACATCTGATATATGTGTGAAATAATGAATCTCATTGTGACATATATGTAATACAATGTTCACAAATAGTTTCTGGAGTCAAAACACTTTTTTCAATGTTCCTTTTTCTATATTATGTGCAAATAATGCATTTAAAATGTATTATTTGCACATTCTTTTTTCTTCTAAATACCGTCAATGGAGGTATTACTTCCCCCATGGCACTATCAATGTCAAACACAGTCACTGTTCACTTTTAATGTGTCATAGCTTGCCAAAACCAGTGTCGTTCATAACTGACATTTGCCCTAGCCATCAATTAGAGTGCTGGTGACAAACTAACAATTTTAAAATGCACGGCATCACACCCTAAAATGGTGGCTGCTTTGTTGGATGAAGTTGACTACATATTAGGTGGTACCCTCCACGACGGTCCCTGTCACAGGCTAACGTGTTTGACGTGTACACATGCAAGCCAATGGCTGTGTCCGTCTCCATCACAGATCATGACCACCATGTTCTTGTATATGGTGTATTGAAAAAAGGTCACTTACCTCCTAACCCTGCAGCCAATAAGACCTCCTCGTTTTTTTGCGTTTTTTTGCTGTTACCGAACTGTGGGAGCCAGGATGCCAGGCAAAGCATGTGAAAGGGCCCGGCTCCTGCCTTCAGCACAGAGGAGCTGGAGCTCCTTGCCAGGGAGGTCCTGTCCCTGTACAGCCAGCTATATGGAACCCCAGAGAAACAGGTACATGTCTCATTGGGAAAAGTCTGACTAACTTTCTTATTTCGTTTTTGTCCACAGCCTAATTTGTCCCTTTTTCCTCTTAGTTGAAGTATTGTGTTTGGAGTGGAGTGAAGTGATTGATTTTGCTGGGGACAGAATGTTGTTTTCCACTGTTAGAAATGTCTGTGCATGGAAATGTAGTCACCTGAAAAGAGAGGATTTAATATCTGTCCATGTAGCTCACGATTCCAGGTTCTTCAGACAAACTGCAGGCCCCTTACTAACAGTGACAAGTAGAAGGTGTGCCAGTAGTATGAGTGACAACATACAGTTGATATCAAAATGAGTGTTACATCACAGAAAATGTTATGAAGTTGTGTAGTTACCTGATGTTGTCCTGTTAAGTGGGATTCCAGCCCTTGTTTTGGAATAGGATGCCCTCTAGGGTTGTATACATGTCATAATGCCACATAAAGGGAAACATATTTACTGTGCTGCAAGTTCAAATCCTACAGGCTCTCAATCATCCACATAAGTATGTCCCATACCTATACACATGTGTTCATGCATCCACCAGATCCTTGCTCTCGCTGACACATAGTTACCCTTCCATATTTCCCTTATTCACTGTATGTGATGCAAACCATGGGTACTGAATCATAGGATTTTGGCCTAAGGCCAATGTAGCTGTACGTGGGGTTATGTGCAAAGATTGTACACTTTGGTTAGCCTATGGTAGACCATAATAATTGTGGGCAATCAGGAGTGGGTCTCACAACAGGAACTGTTTCACAGCCCTGGCTTAGATTATGTTTTTGGCCTGAATTGGTAACATGGGGAGATAGTGTTGAGGGAGCTCAAACCAACACTGCAAATCAGTATTTCCTAGGAACCTCTAAAGGTTCTTGGAAACATTGGAGTTACTGTTTGGTGAATGCATGTGAGCAATGCTACAAAATTGTGTCACAGCACTACAGACAAAACAAATCACTCAGCGGCCACGTCGGCAGGGAAGAAGCTGACCACTGTGGTGTGGACACCACAAACACTGAGGGAGTCAGTGGTTTGGGAAGTGAGGGGACTGACACGGTGGCTCTACATCTTCTTTGGAGGCCTCCAATGTAGACCAGTCCCTAGTGGTGGTGGACCCTGTAGCATCTGTGACACCTGTATCTCTTCTTGTTGGTTTCTATAATCTTTGCAGGTCAACACCTAACAAAAATGGGAAATACAGAAGGCAATTGCCAAGAAGGTGCGGACCCTGGGTGTCCATAAGCAGCACAACCTACATTGTCGGAAGAGGTGGGAGGACCTTCAATGCTTGATGCACAAGTCTGCAGAAGGTGAGCTCGGGCAGTCCTCTCAATGTTCCAAGCATGTGTGCTGCACCCTGACTCTCCCTTAAGGCCTGCTTCCTTGCAGAGGCCTACCCGGAGCTTTATGGCCAGTTAAAGGCCCAACAGTAGCATCAACGGGGTAAGGTATTGTCTGTAGATATTTTTGTTGTTTAACTTTTTTAATTTCCAGTAATGTTGTGTAGCATCCACACAATGGTTTCCACACACTCAATGCATATGAGGATTTCTGGAGGTGAAAGTCAATCATACAGTGTCTGATACTATGTTCAGTGAGTTGCTTTGTGCTGCAGCTTGCCACTAGATTCATCATCACACTGTTTTGAGCAGACACATGGCTACATGCAAACAAAGGGGGACCTGCATTTTCTCTATGTCATGATGGGCAGTTGGACCAAACTTGCCCCTTTTAGTGATTGGGTCAGGTGGAATGCTCCATCACCAAATTGAGTAGGTCATGTAGAACCTGTTACTGGGGACATGGCAAACTGCACCCTTATGATGCAGTTAATGTATCAGACTTTACATTGGTAAGTTGGTGCTACAGCATAATGATAATGAGCATCTGCTCCAAAAGGACTGGAAACATGTACAGTGGCATCATTCCTCATCTAGAACTTTATGAAACCTATTTGTTCAGCAAACTTCTATTCAGTTCATGTTGACAGTAGCAGGTTGGCAAGATGTTTTAGTCCTTCACAAATGTGCATGTAAAGCAATGTGTGTGTGTGTGTGTGTGTGTGTGTGTGTGTGTTTGGGTGAAACAAAGGGAAATTGTATTCCAAAATGAATTTATTGCAACAGATGGGAATGTGTCCACACTGGTGAGAGAGTTACACATCCCCAAACAGCATTTTGGTGTCCTTAGTTCTGTCTAGATGAAAAATCAATGATAGTGAGAACTGTAATACTTAAAGGAACATTTGCAGTTGGAAGATTACATCACATAGATGTTGTGGGATTTTATCTTGAGAAGCCAATTTCAAGCCCAACACATGGCTCTTTTGGATACATCATTATATATTTTAGCTCTATACTGCAGTAGGTTAGAAATGTCTCATGGCCTATGGGTTTATTTATATTGCCAAAGCCCTTTGTCATAGAGAGGACTACAAGTGGATAAAAGACAAAGGCATACATGGTGTAGGAGCTGGCATGGGGAATTTCTAGACTTTGAGCAACTGTTGTGTGATCCACGTTCATGTACAGTTGTATTTGCACAGATACCCTCAAACTGTTGTGTCTGCCTTTTCAGCATCATCTAGGCAAGGCGAAGGTGACAGCGGCCATGTCGGCGGGGAGGACGTTGCCCACTGTGTTGTGGACACCACAGACACTGAGGGAGTTAGTGGCATGGAGAGTGAGGGGACTGGCACAGAGGCCAACAGTGGTTCTACATCTTCGGAGGCCTCCAATGAAGACCAGTTCCTAGTGGTGGTGGACCCTGTAGTATCTGTGACACCTGCATTGTTGCCTACCACCCACTTTCTATCTCCACCCTCCCGCTTGCTTCCCCCGCAGATGGCCTGTAGTTGCCCCTGTAAAAGGGGTAATTCACCTTTGCTCCAGGCACCTCTTTCCCTGCCCCAGTGTCCCAAGCTGCACTCAATCATGAGGCTGTTGATCTTTTAAGGCCAGACCGCCTCACTGACTGCCATCCAGGGGCTGGCCGGCCAGAATACCCAGATGCTGGCTTACATGGATGCATTCATGGTGCCCTGTCTGGCCTACAGCTGCCATTGCAGGGTCTGGCCTCTTCTTTGTGCTCAGCATCCCACCCACCCCAACCTCCTTCCCAGACTCCCACTGCTTCTCAATTTCAAATCCCTCCACCCAGCCCTATTTTAAGTACTCAAAAATGTGCACACCCCCACTACAATCACCACAAGCAGAACATCCTCACACTGACATAACAAAAAACACAGACACACACATGCAGACTCCACACACCTCACCATCACAACCACCAGAAGCATACCTACATTCAATATGCCCACTATGACAAACACACACACCCACCACCAGCACACCTGCAGACACCACACCCACCATGGCACTGCCATTCACACTTACTGCCTGCACACCCACAGTCTGTGGTGGGTGTGCTGCCCACCACTACACCAACACCCACCCACACACACCAACAGCACACCCACAGATACCACAACAACACAAACCCCTTCACAACAGACACATCCACACACACTCATACTGAGCACAAACACCCACACTCACCCACCCAACAGACAATCAGTAAAAACACAAATCAAAACATATAGCACATATACCAGCCCCTCAGGCATCCTCCCCTTCAATAAACACATGCAAAAAGACATAGCCACTCCCTCTACCTCCCAATCTGAACTCCCTGCCAGCCACCCTACCCATTTTCCAATGGAGGACGTACTTTTTGCCCTGGCCCTGACCCTTTCCAAATCCCAAACCACCACTCCCAAACGTCTTTCCACCCCTTCTATATCCCAAACCACCCCTTCCACATCCCACACCACCTTCCCAAACTTAAATCAACACTTCCCAAACGTCTTTCCACCCTTTACAAACCCCAACCCATCCCTTCCAAATCCTAACCCACTCTTTCCAAATCCCAACCCACCCCTACCAAACCCAAATATACACCTTCCAAACCCAAAAATGCCCCTTCCAAATCCAAACACAGCCCTTCAAAACCCAAGTACCCCCCTTGCCAGTGACATAATTGAGGTGCCTGCTCTCTTCCCCATAGATGCCCCTTCCAGAGGAGGTTTATTTTGGTAGTAACATTAGGAGACAAGTTGTGGGAATGCACCTAAATGGTGGACTACAGACCTAGTGTCTTCTTTTCTTATGTACAGCTTATTTAATTTGTTTATGAGAGAATTTGCTCATTTTTATGAAACAGGTGTTTATTTTGAGAGTTTGTTGATAATGTAATTTCTGCTAAAGTGTGTGCCATGCACTTACTCTCCTTTGTGGCAGTGACCAGCACAGTTTGTAGAAGTCTTTTGTTGTTATTGCATACAATAGTGTTGTATGTTTGTGAAGGACATTTTTATTTTGGTGCAAGCATTCATGTTGTTACTGAACACTCACACCCAAAATAAATGTGTTTCTGTTATTGTGACAGGAGAATGCATGTGTGATTATTTTGACATGATGTGTCAATGATATGCACATATGTATTACACGGGGAATCTTCCACTTTACAGTTAAGTGGCTTCTAATGCTTGTGATATATTGCACACACAACATGTGACCTTCATACATGTCTGCCATGTTTACAGTTTAGAGGTAAGATTGGTAGTACATTCTGTGTACACCCACTTGTAGCATGTTGTAGTGGAATTGCTATATTATCATGGGATTGTTTAGTTCCTATTGGGTATACTGTTTCAGTTAATGCTTTTGATTTTATTGGGGAATTATTGCACACACCTGTGTGGAAAAGTTTTTTTTTGTGATTGCTGTGACTTTTTGTGTAGGTATCCATTACCATGAGGCAGTTTGTAACGATTTGGGGGGGTGCTGCTTATATGTTGAGGTCTAATCTAATACATTTTCTAAGTACAACATTACATAAATAAGCACTGCACATCATTGTAGGTTTGTTTGCCAAACATATTTACCCATGCAAGAGTCCAGTGCTACTGTGAAGCAACAATTCACCTTCTGTTCCGGTGACAACAGAGTTGATTTCAATCTTGCCCCATGAGCAAAGGCAGGCCCATGACCAGGTTCACGGCGGCAGGAAATGTAGAAAAAGTCAAAAAGGTGAGTTTTGTCCTTTTATCCTTCCTAATCTTAGGTGTGGAGGTTTAGTCACCACAGTTCCGTCTGCAGGAATGCACATTGTGATTGACTCGGCAGGAAAAGGAGCTGGCGTCCTGTCACTAGCTGCTTTAGCCTACAGCGCCATCGATGGGGGTGGAGATTCTTGGTGGTGACGGCGGACCACTGACGGTCTTTCGCCTATGCTCCTGCTAACATCTAAATAGGGCGGGCGGACAGTCATGGCGGCAGACGGGTTTTCAAATGGAAAAGCAATGGCAGGACTCTTATCACCAAGATCTAAATCAGGCCCTTAGTCTATAATATCTTACCATTCACAGCATTAAATAACACATCACAATCAGGGATCTGCCATGAATGAAATCGTCAACTTTCCCATTGATAGTAAGAAATAAAATATTGTGGTCACCCCTAATATTGATAATCACCTTTCGTTCAGAAAAATGGGGAAAAACATGTATGAACTAATAACATAATCAATTATCGTAGTAGATTTTGGTGTGACATGAGTAGGATGAGCTGGTATATAACGCTAAAATCTCCCATTAGATTAAACCATGCTCCCTGCGAGCCTCCAGGAGCAGCATTCCTCTTTGATTTGCACTAGAGCAGGGAGGGAACACAGAGGCCGGTATATTAATAGCCTCTTCCTATTCTTTGTCTACAAATAAAGTGAGTGAGTCATTAAAGACAGTAGCATTAACATTCCCCTTTATTAGGACCTTTGTAATACCTACTTTCCACATGATCATATTTATATAATGAAAATATTTGCTTAGCAAATGGTTATTTTCTTCACCAGGTGATATATAGAGGTTAACCAAAATAAAAGACAACACAGAGCAGTAACCCAAGTTCTGCTCTGGGGACAGAATGCAATGCAATTAATTAGATTGATGACAATTCACCTGATATGTCCAGGTAAAACGTGTGGACAATAATGTGGCTAAACCACTACTAGCATGGCCTCTCTTTGAATTAATAGCAAGACAGCTGATCACATAATTATTTTCAACTTCAAAAGCGTGAGTTGGCCATGTCTCTTGAAGACAAATCACCACAGGGTTTATTACATCCAAATTACCCAAGCTATTCCACCACCCAGCTATATTCCATGACACAATTTGCCACTTTTCCACTATTTAACAGACCTGCTAACCAGGTTCATTGTGTTTTGGCTTCTGGGCAGATTTATAATCATTACATGAGACCACCTTGGAGCCAAGAAACTAATGTTAATGTTGTATTAGTAGCTATCTTATACTGTGAAACAGCACATTCTTCAATTGGGTGTAGATTTGTCCCACCCAGAGGCAAGACCTTATTTGAGGGGAGGGAACAATATAAGTTCCTTGTAACATAAAAAAACACAGTTATTGAATATCAACATCACAATAACTGGTGACTTAAATATAACCTTTGTTTTCTTCTCTACTTGTGTATCCAATAGTTCCACAAATTCAAGATCACTACTTCTTAACAACTTAAGTTGGTCTACCTGAGCCAAGTGATTCAACAAAGAGATTGATTTCAGTGGAAGAATCATCCTCAAATAAGACAATAAAGTCCAAAGATATGATTTTGCCCTTTCTCCTTTGCACTTTTGTCTGATGAGTTTGGAAATAATGCTGACCTATTTCCAAATCATCAGACAGTTGACAAGGCACAATGGCAGAAGAGTTTGGGTTTGAAACTACCAATAAAGCTAATATTTCCTTTTTTTTTGTCTTTTGAGTCCTAGTGTGAATAAACATTTGGTAAAAGGTATTTCAGACCAAAGGGCATCTTATCAGCCTGCTTATCAGAGACAATGGTGGTCATTACAACCCTGGGGGACGGTGTTAAAGTGGCGGTAAGACCGCCAATAGGCTGGCGGTGAACAAATTGGAATTACGACCGTGGCGGAAACCGCCAACAAAGACAGCCACTTTTACACTCCGACCGCCACGGCGGTACAAACAAACAGCACGCGGTCACTGCCAACAGACAGACGGGAGACAATGTACCGCCCACACTATTATGACAGGCCAATCCACCACCTTTTTCGGGGCGGATTCACCGTGGAGAAAAACATAGCGGAAACAGGAATTTCAAAGGGAAAACGCTCACCTCTACACACCACGAGGAACGAGGACACCATGGAACCGGAACTCCAAATTCTACCTGCGTAGTCTTCCAGGAGCACCAACGCCGGCGGCGAAGACCACGGTGAGTACTGCACCTACGACACAGGAGAGGGGGAGGCAAAAAACAGGGACACACACACACGTAACACCCCACACCCACCCCCACCCTCACCCACTACAACACACACACACTAATGCATATCAATACATCACAGTTACACCCCCCAAACCCCCCCCCCGGAAGAATGCAAAGACCAAAGAAAATTAGTGTAACCATCGGAATATATTACAAACAAGTAGGCAGAAATATATATATACACCATGTACAAAATATATACCAGGCACAGTAGTCCAGGTACTGCACAAAGAAAGTCCATGGAACACTGGGACCACACGGTATAGGCGAGGCCCACACAAGATCCCCGACCATGACGGAGAGAACACTGCAGGGGCATCAGACAGCAACTAAACAGGCACCTCAGGGGGAGGGAAAGGGGGGCACCTCAGCCGCTTGAGTTCACGATGCCAAATCCACGAGAGGGCCACATGCCCACTGTTCAATCCTGGGGAGTGCAAAGACACAGTATCTCAAGTCTCTACAGTGGGTGGGTTGCTCACTGTCCCATCCTGGGGAATGCAAAGCCACAGTCTCTCAAGTCTCTACAGTGGGTGGGTTGCCCACTTTTCAGTCCTGGGGAGTGCAAAGCCACAGTCTCTCAAGTCTCTACAGTGGGTGGGTTGCCCACTGCTTCATCCTGGGGAGTGCAAAGCCACAGTCTCTTAAGTGGATAACAGTCTCCACTGGTTCTGGAGGGGGACTGGTGCCCAGAGTGCTTCATCCTGTGTAGGACAGAGGTAGTGGATGGATGTCTCCACTGGTTCTGGAGGGGGACTGGTGCCAGAGTGCTTCATCCTGTGAAGGACAGAGGTAGTGGATGGATCTCTCCACTGGTTCTGGAGGGGGACTGGTGCCCAGAGTGCATCACTCACCCTGTGATGGACCCAGTTGCGTCAGTGCCCCTGCCGCTCATGGGCTAGCGGTGCTTGAGTTGGCGGTGCCCTGTGCAGCGGTGCTTGAGTTGGTCCAGCGGGGCTTGTGCTGGCGGTCCTTCATGGCCCAGCAGGGCTTGTGCTGGCAGTCCTTCATGGCCCAGCGGGGCTTGTGCTGGTGGTCCTTCATGGCCCAGCAGGGCTTGTGCTGGCGGTCCTTCATGGATCAGCTGGGCTGGGACTGGCGGTGCCCTCCTGGGCAGCTGGGCTGGGGCTGGCGGTGGCCTCCTGGGCAGCTGGGCTGGGGCTGGCGGGCCCTCCTGGGCAGCTGGGCTGGCGGGGCCCTCTTGGGCAGCTGGGCTGGGGCTGGCGGTGGCCTCCTGGGCAGCTGGGCTAGGTCTGGCAGTGGCCTCCTGGGCAGCTGGGCTGGGGCTGGCGGTGGCCTCCTGGGCAGCTGGGCTGGGGCTGGTGGGCCCTCCTGGGCAGCTGGGCTGGGGCTGGCAGAGCCCTCCTGGGCAGCTGGGCTGGGGCTGGCGGTGGCCTCCTGGGCAGTGGGGATGATGGCGGTCTTCTCCGCCGTGCAGCTCTTCCCAGACTTGCCGGGTTTCTTGTGGCCCTTCCCCACCTTGAAAGGTGTCACAGCTGACTCCACACTCCCACCGGGACCCCTGGGAGCGGCTTTGGTGGCTGGAGTCTTTCCCCTCTCCCGCCGGGCACTGGCCAACTTCTGATGCTTCACAGGTTGGGCACTGTCTGTCCTGTGGCTCCGTGCCACACTGGCTGTCCTGGTGGCCGGTGCACTCCACATACCAGTGACTACAGGCACCACTGGTCCCGGAGATGTTGTGGCTGAGGTGCTAGTGCGGGACCGATGAGATGGACGGGGTGGGGGAGGTGTGGGAAAATGAAAAAGGCTGGACAGGAAAAGTTTTTTTGGACACACTGGGACGGGTAGCTGGATGGGGTTTGGGAGTGGAGGAAGAGGTGGTGGTAGTAGGAGGTGTATGTTTGGTGACTTTGGGTGCAGGTGCATGGGCTGGAGGCTGTCGTGAGGTGGATGGCTGTTGGGTGGGTGTGTGCCTGCGTTTGTGTATCTTGGGATGGGGCGTCACAGACACACTGGGAGAGGACACAGGGGACATGTGAATGGTAGTGGGGGTGGTGACTGCAGGTGAGCGGGGTGTGCTGGTGGGTGTGCTGGTGAGGGACGTAGTGGCTGAAGAGGTAGTGCATGCAGGTGTAAGTGTAGTCAACACTGGAGGGAGGAGGGAGACGAGGAGGAGGGGGACACAGTGGAGGCAGTGGATGTTGGTGTGTCTGCATGTGTGTGTTGCTTGCATGAGTGCCTGTGGGATGTGTGGTGCTTATGTTTGCCTGAGCTTCCCTTGTGTGTTGACGTGTGTGTATGCTGGTCTGATGGTGTGCTTGGGATAGGCAGAGGTACAGGGGATTGGGTCTGGGTGGAGGAAGTTGGAGGGGGGAGGCTAGAGACGGGGACAATGGCTGCCATCAGTGCTGAGGCCAGAGTTTGAAAAGCTCGGTGAAGGGCCTCCTGACCAGAATGAATGCCCTCCAGGAATGCATTAGTTTGTTGCAACTGTCTTTCTACACCCTGGATGGCATTCAAAATGGTAGTCTGCCCAACAGTGAGAGACCTGAGGAGGTCAATGGCCTCCTCACTGAGGGCAGCAGGGGTGACTGAGGCAGGGGCTGAGGTGCCTGGGGCGAAGGTGATGCCCACCCTCCTGGGTGAGCGGGCACGTGGCGAAGGCTGAGGGGCTGCTGGGAGGTCGGTGTTGGTAGGGAGGTGGCGGCTGTACCTGTAGATGCAGGGGGCACAGATGTTACCGCCACCACAAGGGAGCTCCCATCAGAGGACGTGTCCGTGACGCTGGTCTCAGCACCTGTCCCCGCCGTGAAGCTCCCCTCGCCCTCCGTCCCACTGGTGAATTCTGAGTCCGTAGTCTCGCCCTCCAGGGCAATGTGGAATGCAGCTCCCTTGTGCTCCGGTGCCACCACTCCTCCGCCTGATGATGCTAATGCACACAAGAACAGGGAGACCACAAAAAGGGGGGGTCACGACAGAAGAAAGACATGTTGAGTGCATGGATTACCGCTACCGTTGGCGGACAAGACAGACACAGAAGCCCCCTGCACTATGCCGCGCTCTTGGGCTCCACTGTTCAATTCCTGGGAAATGGCCTACAAGGCTATGGACGACATCTGCACACATAGATTACACAGGGGCATGAATAGCTGTACTTGGCAGTCTACAGAGGTGGGCTGGGGTGCCACATGGCCTGCCTTACGGAGGGGCCTTGCCTACAGAACTCGCCCTGGCCTAGGGAAACCCACAGCCTTCCTCCCCCACCCAGACAACTCCACTGCGTGCAAAGTCAGCAGAATGAGACTGTACTCACCCCCTTGTGTCTGCTGTGATGCCCTCAAGCGCCCATCCAACTCCGGGTAGGCCACCGCCAGGATCCTGAACATCAGGGGGGTCATGGTGCGACGGGCACCCCTCCCACGTTGGGAGGCCATCCCCAGCTGAGCCTCCGGCGTCTTCTTGCTCCAGCAGCGAATGTCCTCCCATCTCTTGCAGCAGTGGGTGCTCCGTCTGTGGTAGACCCTTAGGGTCCGGACGTCCTTGGCGATGGCACGCCAACTATCTTTTTTTCTGGTGGGCGCTGACCTACATGAAATGTACAGGGGAAAAAGAGAAGTTATTACCAGCTGCACCGTCAAAGTGATTGGCCCCCATCCCTACTCTTGCCATGTGGCACATGCATTCACCGTCTTTCATGCACGCAGCACTCTGCCCCCTTCCTTCTGCCCTCTGCACACAGGCATAGCCCATACAACATGCTCCTGTGTACTAACCTGTTTGTCTGGAGGACCGTAGAGTAGCGTGTACTGGGGGAGGACCCCATCCACGACCTTCTCCAACTCCTCCGATGTGAAGGCAGGGGGCCTATCCCCAGACGCACGAGCCACTGTCTCTTCCAGACCGAGGTCACAGCAGCACTTGCCGTGTAGGTCCTCAGTTATCGAGTGATTGAACAGATAGAAAATGGCGGTCACGCCCGCGGCTGTGCGTACCGTCAACGCCGGCGTACATCATCATTGGCTCCTGGGACCCATAGGGTCCAATGTTAACCAATGCAGCATTGCACCTCAGTCTTCGACCGCCTACCCCGACGGTGTAAAACGCCAGCGCAGTTACCTCACATCCCATTGTCCCACTTTACAGGTCAGGCAGCTGCCATTTAAGGGGCCCACATGGCTTCATTTCAAACTGCCCACATGGCTTCATTTCAAACTGCGTCACACATACCTAGGCCTAGTCTCAACACACATACAGGCCACCTTTTGTGTATGATTGCTGTTCTGGGTAAACTGTGGGTACGTACCTCTGAGTTGTTTGACTCTGTGCTCGCTGTTGTCCTTCATAGGCACCGTCCGCTGGGACATGTGAGGAGATGGCGGCATCCTCCGGTGTACCGACCGTTGGTGGGCCTGTCGACAATGGAGGAGCGACATTTGATAATCACCTAGAGGCTTGACTGTGCCACAATCCAGGAACTGTGTACCCAGTTGGAGCCAGACCTGATGTCAGCAATCCGCCATCCCACAGGAATCCCCCCTCAAGTGCAGGTGCTGTCAGTGCTCCATTTCCTTGCAAGTGGCTCTTTTCAAACAACTGTGGCCATGGCATCAGTGATGTCCCAGCCTATGTTTTCCAACGTATCGTCCAGAGTGTTGTCTGCCCTTCAGAAACACATGCGGAGCTACATTGTTTTCTCTTAGGTGGAGGATTTGCCTACAGTGAAAGGTGATTTCTATGCCCAGGGACATCCCCAACATCATAGGTGCCATTGATGGGACCCATGTGGCTTTGGTTCCCCCCCCCCCACAGGAGTGAACAGGTGTACAGAAACCGGAAGAGTTATCATTCTATGAATGTATAGATGGTATGTTTGGCAGACCAGTACATCTCCCATGTGAATGCCATGTTCCCTGGCTCAGTGCATGATGCCTACATCCTGCGGAATAGCAGCATCCCTTATGTGATGTGTCAACTCCAGAGGCACCGTGTGTGGCTATTAGGTGAGCACCTGGAAGCAAGTCAGTGGGAATGGTTTGTCTGGGTCTGGGGTTATCCCTCTAGGTTAGTGTGTGTCTAACAGTTGCCCCTCACCATTTGCAGGTGACTCTGGGTACCCCAACCTGTCATGGCTACTGACCCCAGTGAGGAATCCCAGGACCAGGGCAGAGGAACGCTACAATGAGGCCCATGGGCGAACTAGGAGGGTGATCGAGCGGACCTTCGGCCCCCTGAAGGCCAGGTTCAGGTGCCTCCAAATGACAGGTGGATCCCTATTCTACTCACCAAAGAAGGTGTGCCAGATCATCGTGGCCTGCTGTATGCTTCACAAATTGGCTTTGCAACGCCAGGTGCCTTTTCTGCAGGAGGATGGTCCAGATGGCGGTGTTGTTGCAGCTGTGGAGCCTGTGGACAGTGATGAGGAGGAAGCAGAGGAAGAAGACATGCACAACAGGGACTCAGTGATCCAGCAATATTTCCAGTGACACACAGGTAAGAATACAATCCTGCCTACTACATGTGCTTTAACACTACTACCTCTCGCCTGTCTGTCGTTTTCACCCAGTGTATAGTCACTGAGTTGTCACTTTCCCTTACGGTTTCACAGATGTGGGTCCCACTGTGTGACATCTGCTTAGATTCCTCATGGACTAGAGCTGTGTGACATAGGTATGTTGACATTACTATTTCAAAAACATTTTGTCACTGTAATTGCTAATACACTATTTCGAAATGACAGACAGACTCCAGGTCATTTTGTGCTTTAGGTGTGTTTATTTAAATGCTCAAAATTGGAGGGGGTAGTGAAATGGTGAGGGGTGACGGCGGAGGAGTGTCCATGGCAGAGTCCAGTCTATTAGTCTCACAGGTGCATTGCCCATATGGGCATAGGAAGTGGAGCTGGGGCAGTTTAATTATGGACAGGGTGACAAAGTGGGACAGTAGGATGACAATCACGGTGGTCTCATTTCTTGGTGGGGGTCTTGGCATCGTTCTCTGTTTTGTTCCTGGATCTCAGGGACCGTTTGCCGGGTGGTTCTCCCTCTGCAGGGGTTGGAGTGCTGGTGTGGTGGTCCTGTGGCAGGGTGTCCTGTCCACTAGCACCAGCGGAGGTGGTGGGCAGTTCATCGTCCATGCTAGTGTCAGGGGCCCCTTGTAGTGCCACAGTGTCCCTCCTGGTGTTGAGTAGTTCCTTCAGCACCCCTACGATGGTGCCCAGGGTGGAGATGATGGTTCTGAGTTCCTCCCTGAAGCCCATATACTGTTCCTCCTGCATGTGCTGGGTCTCCTGAAACTCAGCCAGTACCATTGCCATCGTCTCCTGGGAGTGGTGGTATGATCCCGTGATGGAGGAGAGGGCCTCGTGGAGAGTGGGTTCCCTTGTCTTGTCCGCCCCCTGTCGCACAGCAGCCCTCCCAGTTCCCCTGTGTTCCAGTGCCTCCGTCCCCTGGATCGTGTGCCCACTACCACTGCCCCCGGGTCCCTGTTGTTGTTGGGGTGGTGGGTTATCCTGGGTTCCCTGTAGTGGTGGACACACAGCTGATTGACGTGTCCTGGGGACGGAGGTATGGGCCCACTGGGTGGGTGCTGTGCTGGTGTTTCCAGAGGGGGGAAGGTCTGTGGTGACCGGTGCCTGTGTCAGGGGAACCGACTTTCCAAAGGGTCCCCATGGTCTGGGCTGGTCATCTAGATCCAGTTAGACAGAGGTGCTGTCATCACTGTGGGCCTCTTCTGTTGGTGGTGTGGACATGTGTGGACCCTCCTGTCCGGTGACATTGGGTAGGGGTCCTGCAGGGGTATAAAAGGATGTTTAATAAATCTGTGTGTGTAATGGTGTGCAATGGGTGGGTGACCGTGAACCCCAGTGCTAGCATTCCTGTGTGGGAGCTTGTGTGATGGTGTTTTAGGGGGGTGTATGGGTATGTGCAGTGGCCATGCTTTGGTGATGGGTGTCCATGCTTTGAAGTTGCATGCAGGGCTTGGTGTTGGGATGTGTGGTTTGTGATGTTGGGACATTTGTGAGGAGTTGGGGTGCTGGGGGTGAGGGTGAGGGTGGGGGCATGTAATAGCAAGCAGGTAGGGTGGGGGATGTAATAGTAAAGCTTTGACTTACCAGAGTCCATTCCTCCACCTACTCCTGCGAGGCCCTCAGGATGCAGAATCGCCAAGACCTGCTCCTCCCACGTTGTTAGTTGTGGGTGAGGTGGTGGGGGTCCGCCGCCAGTCCGCTAAACCGCCAGGTGGTGTCTTGAGACCACGGAACGCACCTTCCCCCTTAGGTCGTTCCACCTCTTCCTGATGTCCTCCCGATTTCTTGGGTGTTGTCCCACTGTGTTGACCCTGTCCACTATTCTGCGCCATAGCTCCATCTTCCTAGCTATGGAGGTGTGGTTCACCTGTGCTCCGAATAGCTGTGGCTCTTCCCGGATGATTTTCTCCACCATGACCCTGAGCTCCTCCTCCGAGAACCTGGGGTGTCTTTGCCGTGCCATGGGGTGGTGTAGGTGATGTGTGGCGTGGAGTGTGTGGTGATAAGTGTGCTGATATGTAGTGGTGTGTTGTGTGAGGTGCGTGGAATTTGTGTGGGTGATGGTGTTGTGTGCCTGTGGATGCTGTTGTTCTTGCTGGTGGTGTCTTTCTCTGGCCTTCTTTCGGATTTTTTGTCGTGGGGGTTTGTGGGTGATGTGGGTGTGTGTTTTATATTGTAATGGGTGTGTGGGAGTGGTGTGTGTATGTTTCTCAGGTGTTTGTATTTTGAATTGTCCAATGTGGGGATGTTTTGTAGGAGTGTGTGTATTTTGAGCACGGCGGTGTGTACCGCCAATGGAATACCGCGGATGAAAGACCGCCACGTGGATTTGTGTGTCGTGATAGTGTGGGCGTATTTCTGTTGGCGTGATGGTGTCGGTTTTGTTTTCGCCAGTTTATCACTGACCTTTGGTGTGGCGGTCTTGTGTGGGTGTCTGACTTTTGGCGGACTCCGGGATGTGGGTCATAATAGCTGTGGCGGAATTCCGCAGCCGCGGCGGTGTGTTGGCGGTGTGTTGGTGGTCTTCTGCATGGTGGTAAGCGGCTTTTACCGCCAATGTTGTAATGAGGGCCAATATCTTTTTGATCTTCAATTCCTTTATTGGTGTTATTGGTGTTAACCTACTTGACTTACTTGAATCACAGCGATTCTCAGGAGCAACAGTTGATTGCTGAATCTCAATAACAGTAGACTGCTCCCTTCCTCAGGGTCTACTACGTTCTCAATATGAGGAATTTACTTTCTAGCCCCTTTTTTGTTTACTCTTCTCAGCTTTTTTTTAGCTTTTTTTTTATCTCTCCTTTTTTTGTGGACCAAGACTGAAACCAGCAACTTTTCCACTCTCGCTTCCCCTTTTTTCTTTTATTTTAAAAATTGAAAAACATATGGTTTGCGTTGAAGGACAATGTTTACCCAGAACTGCCTTTAGAGAAAGAAACATCCTTTTCCATAAAAGGAAGCTCTAATGAGGATAAGTCAACTTCAGGAATTGGTTTATGTGTTGGCATTTCTGATATGAGATAGCCAACGTGTAAACCACAGTCCTTCTTTGAGATGAAATTGTCATGGACAGTGTGCTTACCACCTTGTGCATACACCCCCTCAGATTTCATTGGGAGTTCTTTCAGGATTACGGATAATGTACTTAAGGTTCGATTCAAGCTGTCTGCGGTTCTTTCCAGAAGATTCATGAAACAGGACAAAATTCTCTCACAGCACTGAAGTGTTCTAGAGAAGCAAACATAATCACCAGGGAGATTCACTGAAGGATTAAGCAATAATTCTGATGCCACAGATAGATTTGACCCTGGGGAGACATTAACACTAGCTGTACTAAAGAAACGTTTCATTGACTTTCTCTTACCCTATGATAGTGGCACCACTCTCTCTGAGATACCACTGCTTTATTAGTCTCCCTGAGACTGATAAGGTATCCTTAAATGGAGATATCTACGGAAGCGTGTATTTTACCATTAAGGAGGTGTCTCTAGAGTGGTTAGGCTGGAGGATTTTCTGATTTTTCTGAAGAGGACTTACCAGTATAACTAAGCCTGGGAGACTTTGTAAATAATGCTTTATATTGGTGGTGCCAGCATCATCGAGGCAAGGCAAAGAAGTGTCAGGGGTTTTCTTACTACAAAAAGAATCATTAACAAGTCACTCAGTATCCCCCACAGGACAATTCAATTGTGATTTTATCACATTTCTCATAGATAGCAAATCAGCTTCTGCTTTAGGGTGTTCATCACCAGATCTCATGAAATATACTAGAATTGCTGACTTTACTCTTAAAACACCCATACGCAGGACCTTGTTCCTTAAAGGATTTTATTTAGTCTTTTGGCTGCACCCTGTAGAGATTATTCTCCCAGAACTTAGCTTATTTGCTTTCATAACATACTGAATAAGATATGGAAAATATAAATAATGATACAAATAACATCGCTAAATGGTTTTCCAAAAGGAAGGTAGTAGCCAAATCAGGCATACAAAGACTTGATTACAGTTCTACTTAGGCTAGAATCCACTCAAGAACTTGTCCCCATTTCCACTAGCCACATGTGACTGTTCCTCCACCATTGCTAGTAGCATGAGAGAGATGTAAGTACTTTGGCTCCAATCCTCTAGCTGCAGAGAGTAAAAGCAACAAGATCCTTGAAAGAAAGGGATGGTCATCCTGCAAGCTGCACAGGCACCTAGGCTGGCTGCTTCCGCAGGCGACTCTCCCTTTCATGGCACCTAGGGCCTGATTTCAACTTTGGAGGAGGTGTTAATCTGTCCCAAATGTGACGGATATACCACCAGCCGTATTACGAGTTCCATAGGATATAATGGACTCGTAATACGGCTGGTGGTATATCCGCCACTTTACCGTCACTTTTGGGACGGATTAACACCTCCTTCAAAGTTGTAATCAGGCCCCTAATGCGCTACAGTGATGCAAATACTTTGAGATGGCACACAGCTGCCTTCTTTTTCTACTTCAGCACCAGTTCAAAACTAAGTGAGTGGTGTGGCCAGCAAAAGCCAGTATCCTATGTCCAACATCCAAGGTCCAGGCGTGGAGTGGACTTCACGTTCTTAATGCTCTTTGCAAAAAAGATGGATGAGTGTGGCCACCTGGCCTGCAGGTTGCACCCAAAATATTTGGGCCTCCTCCTCCAGCTCAGGCTTAACCACTAACTGACACCCAGACTCTCTGTTATCTGTCACTCCTACACTGCAGGGTTGTTAGGCAGCTGTTGCAAAATCTGAGGCAATAGGAATGCAATAGGGAGGAAGTGGAGAGATAATATAACAATGAAGCAATCAAAAAGCCAACAGAGCTGTTCAGGTCATTAGAGGGGGGGCAGGTTATCAGACTATCTGATACACAACACAAACCTGTATGGCTTCCCCGTACCTGCCTTCTCTTCTGACATCCTTCCTTGCTTCTCACCTCTCCCCTCAATGCCGCTCACCTCTTGTACCCAGAGCTGCGAGTGTTGCCAAAAGGCGCTAGACAGCGCAGACCACAGCTCAATACTGTGAGACACAGTAACCACAGCCTCTCATCTCTGCTCCCTGCATTTTGGAACAGGGGGAGGAGGGCAAACTAAACCTCTGGAGCTGGTGAAGTATGGACTATCAATGAGCTATCAGCTGACTATTGCCGGCTATTGGAGGCCCCCACAAACGGCAGCGGCCACCACCGCCACCTCACTCCCTTCTCCAGGCTCCTCCAAAAAGAAGCTCTCCTCACACTCGTGTCCCAGCATCCAGACCCGGATGTGATGCATTTGCGTGTCCTCACTAGTACAGGGTGATTATGGACAGCAAACTCCTAAACTCCATATCTGGTGCCCATTTCAGAAAGGCATAGGTTTCCTCAATACCCTTTTTCACCCTATATATTTCCCCATATGATATGGTCTACACTCATTACACAATGAAAGATCTTAGAAAGGTGGAGCTCAGTTGTTGGCTCTGGGTATTTCGGGTTCTTGGACAAAGTACAAACCCTATATATCACCAGAACGGTCTAGCTGATGTAATAGTATATTGTTTTTGTAAATTGGCCATCATCACAAAAAGTTACATATGAAAGCACTGTCACAAATGTCAGTTTCTCCTATTCATTGTCAATATTTTTTTATTACAACAGTTAGTTTCTTTGGGGAGACCTTGAGGGATCTACACATATGACCCCTTGCTGAATTAAGAATGTTGGCTACTTGTTAGAAATCTATGGCTTTCCTGGATCACCCATGGCTTTCACACCAGTCTCCACCACAAAGTGGAAGTAGATTGAAAGCACTTAAAATAGGAAAGATATTTGAAAAATATCAATACTTCAGTACAAAATAGCTTTCTTTTTATTAGGATCTGCATATTTCTGAAAGCTGTGAAGATGGTAACCTCAGCACAGCAAACCTTTAGTTAACGCCATTTTTAGGGAAAAATGACACTCTTTTGCAGAGCACTGGTTTCCTATTTATCCCCAAAACCTCAAAATGTAGCCATATTTTGCATATTTTCTTGGTCCCCTCCAGGGCAATCTACATACCTTTAGAATCCCCAGGAGTTAAGGGCTTAAAGCATCAGTGGAACACATTTTAAAGTGATTTCTTCTTATGTTTACTGTTTACTGCCGAAAAGGAGAAAAGAAAATACAGGCTTTGGGTGATTTTCCTCATTTTTGTGATGGCCAGGACATAAAAATACTGGTCATGCTGGTAAAAAACGGCCAGTTGGCAACCCTAGTTGTTATCCTTTTTACCTCATGCAGTCTTAAAAAAGGCTTAACGAACGGGGCCCCACTGGTGGACAGGGTCTCTTAATACACTGCGGCTTACTGAAATTTCTGGACAATTTTTCTGAGGACCAGGTGTTTGAAAACCATGAATTATAATTTGGTGAAACACATTTCGGGTCAGGGACGGTTCTAGAATTTGTGGGCCCTGGAAAGAACAGGAAACATGCAAGGCCCCTTTTAGATGTAACATCACAGGAAGTGACATCATGGGAAGTGACCATTATTTTTCTGGTATTGTTGAAGCGGGTTTGCAAGAAGCTACTTACCTAGTGTAGATATCACTAAAATGGCTAAAAATATAAATAATAACCCTAATAAAATAAGTATGTATGTCCTATGGCGTTATTAAGTGGAAATACATTACATCAATCAAACTAGGGGGAAAAACTGGACATAGGCCTCTCCAAAACTGAAATGATGACTCTGATGTTTACTGATTGTTTTCAAAGTGGTGCATGATGATTGAATATCCAAAATAGATTGTCCCACAGCAGATAAGCCATTTGGTTTTCAGCAGGAATGAAGGATAAACACAAACAGGTACTTGCTAGAGCGACAGTGTAACCTGCATGTGCTGCACCAAACAACAAAGAACCGATTGCAAAAGATAAGAGGAGGAAAAGGAAGTGTCCAATATATTGGCAGGCAGAAGAACAAATGGCTGCACCACACTTGCACACTGAGGGGCATATTGTGTCAAAAAGGTTAGCGCTGGCCTATGCCATTTCTTAGCACCACTCAGGCATCAAATTTATACTGTGATGCAGGATGGCGCTAAGAAATGGCTAGGGAAAAAAAAAATACGTTAACCCTTGCACCCGGTCGTAAGGCAAACTGATGTTAATGCTTCAAAATTGACTGTAATCCTTTTTTCAGCACGTAAACATGTCGCAAACGGATATGCACCAGTTTAACCCTGCATTTGCCTCAACTTTAGATGCTAATGCAGGCAAGTTTGCAAAGCAGAGAGAAGATGGAAGTAGCAGGCCAGGAGAGACCCCAGGGTGACCCCACATACACAGGAACCAGCCAGGAAGACACACACAAGTCTCCGGGGAAGGAGAACAAAAAGAGAAAGTGTCGGTTTAGTGTGGGGGAGCATGAAATCCTTGTGAGAGAGGTGACGGAGCACCAACATCAGCTATTTGTCACCTCCAAATTGCCACTTTGCAGGAGAGAAGCAATATGGCAGCAAATAGTGGACAAAATTAACAGTGTCGCAGAGGTGAGAACTGTCTCCAAGTGCAAGAAACGCTGGCATGATTGTAAGCGAAGAACTAAGGAGAAAATGGCAAGGAACAGAAAGACAGCACTGCAAACTAGAGGTGGAAGTCCAGCACCACAGGAGGACTTGGATGAGATGGAGGAGATGGTTGCAGCAGTCATCCCGGAGGAACTGGTCACTGGAATCGCAGGACAGGACAGCGCAGACTTAGAACAACCACCACAAATGCAGGGTAAGTTGCATGGGCTAAATCAATGCAAATTTAACAAATGCAAGATGGGGAAGCACATGGACACACTCAATGCATGCAAAAGGAGTGCAGTGGGACAAATTGCCCATGAATCAAGGAGCACCATTCAAACATAAACTACACATGTACACATACCTTGGTTGTGCCACGCACCACAGCATGTACATATGCAGCACATAGGATAGGAGGCATGTCTAATTACTGTGCCTGTGTCCTCACAACATCCCTTGCATATAGTTAAACATACTCTACCAACACAACTGAGACATTAGAGACTAGGAAGTCAGTCAATACCGTTCCTGAGGTTACATCATGGTGGTGTCTCTTGCAGAAACATTTCACAACTGCCTTGCCCCATTGCCGAAACACATGTGTGCTGTGTCTTACAGCACCCCTTAAAATGGCACCTTAGCTAACATTACTCAGACAGGTGCAGGAAGCATCACCACCCAGCACATAACACATCCTCATTAAGCAGCCACTTCTCCATCACGCAGTAAGGATGCCTGTCTTGGTGCAGGGAAAAGTAATCTGTGCAGCTGCTGTGGGAATTGCATGGTAGTCCTATATCACAGGAAACATGGCACTACCCAGTGTAACTAACCTGTTGTAGTGTGGAGCCACACATATTGACGCTTATCAGAACTGTGTCACTGGGGAAAATATGCACTACTGATTGCAATCTGTAGGTCACAACACATACAGACTGAGCCCACAGCAACTCTGACACAAGCATGTGAGCCACATAGGAATGGGGAAACAATCACACAAACACAATATATGGTGTATGTCTGTGAACATCATGGTGCACAAGTTCACATTGACGGGCAGGGGGTGGTGCATGGGCAAATCTGGCGTTGGTAAGACTGCCAGTGCAGTTTACCCTCTGTGATTGGCAGAATGAGTAACATGCTGGGATGGCAGGTGGAAATCTGTCTCCTCATGTCAGCTCTGTGGGACAGTTACCACTACATTGTTGCTGGATCAAATAGAGCCAGTGCCAATCTTGGGGTGCAGTGGGTGTTACAGCACACGCTGTACTTATCACTGCAAATCTGACAGTAGAAAGCGCAAAGGGCCTGGGCATGGGGCACTCTGCACTGCCCATGCCAGGTGCATGGGCTGTGCAGGGGCACCCAGGGGCACACCACACCACATTACCACCAACCTTTGCATGGTGGTTTGACTGCCATGCAAAGGCTGGCGGAAAAGCGGGAACATACCTGGAGGGTAGCGTTGATCATAATACTGGTCTGGTCTCACAAGACAGGTGGCATTGCCAGTCTGTCAGATGCCTGCAACCTGCCAGGCCATTGGCCCATGGGGCATTCCTCATGGACAACATGTGCCACTTCCACCTGCACTGTTGGCTGTGGTCATATTGCCGGTGGCAGTCTGGTGGTCATGGGACTTGTAATGAGGGTCCATGTAGGCACCAGTACAACTACCTGCAAAATGTCCATCAAACAAGCTCGAGGCCCTGATCTAAGTCCAACATTAGTCAACTGGCAATGTCCATTAATT
The DNA here is from genome assembly GCF_031143425.1 of Pleurodeles waltl. NCBI lineage: Eukaryota > Metazoa > Chordata > Amphibia > Caudata > Salamandridae > Pleurodeles > Pleurodeles waltl. The sequence continues at coordinate 668,403,530 of NC_090447.1, forward strand.
TCTAGCATCAGGGACTGTCAGCGCCTTGAGACCCCCATGGGTGAGTAGTGAGCTTTACAAATGCTTTGATTGATTGATTGATTGTCATGTAGAAAATGATGTTCACATCAACAAATGATACACATGCTGGCCATCCTTGGGTCCACCCCTGTGTCAGAGTCATATTACCTGCACTGCCACAATGCTGCATCTCTTGCACCATAGTGCAAGGATGGCTGCATTGAGGGGGAGATCATAGTTGTGTAGGAAGGAACACCTTCCAGCACAACCAGAAACTGAAATGGCAACCAGCTAGGTCCATGTGTGCTGTGCAATGGAGCACACATACACATACATCAACATGAGGAACAATCAAAAGAAACTACAATATTGTGCCTTGGTAATGCCATCCCTGGGGAGGTGTAAGGTTTTGGTGTCACCCTGGTGTATGAAAAGCACGTAAAACTGGGATAGGGGCAAATTGCAATGTGTGCTGCTGTGGCTTGACCACTGCAACCGCCATTGCAAGGGCCTGCCATGCAAATGGATGCATAGGAAGGGTCCACAATAACGTCAAGCCACCAAAAGGAAATACATCACACCTTGTAAATATGGCACAGCCCATTGCACCACCTGAGCTTCCCTTTACGTGACACTCAGATGGTTCAAAGGGCTGATAAATTGCACCCATATGTACAAGAACAATGTTTGGCCTGTGAGTTCTCACTGAGCCTTCAATAGCAATTCATTGATGTGACATGTCAACTGCCACAACATTGAAAGATTGATTTTACACCATCTCATTGCAGAGGATGATGGTTCTCCTGCTGATCTGCCTGTCCTGGAGTTTGCCAATGATCTGGATGACCAGATATCAACCATCAGCCAAGAGACTCACCAGGATGTCCTGGTATCCCTTCACACACCATCCCAGTTGCAAGGAGGACAACCATTGTAGCAGCCATCCCAGATGACCCACCCAACACCCAAAAGTTACAACCTGTCAGCATCGACACAGCTCAGAACTCTGGGGACCCAGGGACAAGCTTCCAGAGGACAGCTGCCAATTAAGGTACACAATCCCCACTGTGTAGAGTCCACCAGTGTCTGGAGGACATAGCTGCTGCCATGAGGTAAAAATGCTACAACAACTGCCCTCTCAAACTGGTAGCAGCATGATAGAGAACAAGCTGGACTCCATTCAGCATGAAGTGGCCTCCCTCAGGGCAGACACGGCTGCCTACCACCGGGATGTTGCTGTTATCCTGAAAATTCAGCAGTTTCTCCTTGTTGCAATGATGCCATATGTTTTACCACAAATGGCAGCTGCCGGGAATTGGGACTCCAATTCTTCAACCACTGAAGTGTGTTTGGCCTCCTCTACCTCCCCACCACCACCACCAATGGCACAGCATACACCACACACATCGGAGGATGAAGATGTGGAACAGATCACCTTTACTCGGAAGAGTACCTGGTAGCACCAACCTATGCCACCTGGGCAGTGTTCTCCTTAGTTCTGTGGTAAAGATGATGCCAGTGTTCACCCACACACTGTTGGCCTGTCTGCTATGGACTGTCATTGTCTCTTACTTGCCAATTGACAATTTGTGTACCTCCACACTTATCGACACTGCTCCGAAGCATGTTCCATGACATGTCCCTCGACCCTGGAATTGTATTGTGTCACAAATGGCTGGATTTCACAAATGGGGTCACTGACTTGGATATTGTAAATATCTCACTGTTTTGCTTTCACTAATGACCGACCTGACAAAAACCTCTGGAATGCACTTCTCAGTTCAAAGAAGACATTTATTATTAGTTTACCACGAGGTTCCTAAAAAAGGAGGTTAGCAGGTTGAAAGCACACATTTAAAAATAGTCACAACAATGGAAGGAAAATATACCAAAATGATTCTCAACTGCAATGCACACAGCAAATATATGTAGTTATGATTATGCAAAGCAAAGAGTAAAGTGAAAATTCATCACCGTAGGGCCTGCCAAGCTCTTCATCTTTCTCATTCCAGCAAGAAGATGACCCCGTTCAACTGTGAGAAAGAGATCTCCACCCTCACAGGACAGATATGTCAGGCATTCGACGACTAATCCTGATCGAGGTCTTGGAAATTCCACCGCTACTGAGCAGGGCCACCTTTTTATATCTTAAAGAACCCGAGAAAGGCTTTTCAGAAAAATCCCTCCTATAAAAAAGAAATATTCAAACATGCTGGCTAATGTAGGTCAGAGTTGAAAGGAAACAGGTTGGAACTGGCCAGTCTCCCAAATTGTCTCTCTCAGGGCCAAACCTTTCCCTACTTGCACAAACAAACATCAATCTGGTACATTCTTATTGTGCTGACGCCTACCTCCGCCATAATATGTCCCGGCTCTTCGGTGAGAAAGAATACAAAAACAAGCACAATTTACAATGGAAGTGTCTAACACTACAATAAAGTCAATAGGCAGCTAAACTGAATACAAAATGTAATCTACAATTGGTGAACACTAGACAGCTAATCCAGGTGCAAAGTAGTGCAGCAAAAAGATAGTGGTCAAAAACACGCATTTCACTGCACTCACTACAACACTTCCACTTGTAAATAAACACCTTGTACAAAATTAGCATACCTACATCTATTGTGATCCATCGACTCAGCTAAATCATTGTAATGTGTGAATCCATGTAATTCGTCACAGAATATCAGTACAAGAGTGCAGGACTGTGGGCCACAAAGCTACAAACAAGGTTCCTAATGACAAATGTGTATACTGGTCTCATCACTTAAAAGCAATTCACTGAGTATGTCACAAATGAAGGACACATATATGGTTCCCTCACCATATACGGCAGGTATGGCTGAAATCAAGTCTAGGGCAATATCGTCAGCTGAGAGTACCAGAAGAACTCATTGGTGTGGTACAGAGGTAGATAACCTCATTAGTGATGGCCACTGGTCAGTTTTACAGAATAGAGTTACAATTGTGGCTGTTGTCAGATGTGCCACAGTTCCCAACATTCCTACTACAGGACCCCAACACTGACAGCTGAAGTACCAGACCTACCTGTCCAATGCAAAGTATACATAGTCATCATGAGCGGTGGGTACAGTGGATGGCAGATGCATGGACTAGTAGATGTGATGTTGCAGTCAATGTGAAATCTACGTTGTCAATACGGAAAACACATGGTAAATAAGGCTTTTGTAGGCAGGACTGATTCCATAGGCCATTTCCCCAATTTGGCCAGTACACACATGGGGAGAATCCTGAGACTCACACTAATTACACAAACTGTTTGCAATAATAACAGGATATTTATTAAAAAAATATCTACTCAAAAACAACTAAAACCTACCCTATTCTAAACTAACCTATACTAACTTTACTTATCATACAACTAAATCTATCTAACATATGCTAAACTTAACTTACACATAAAACACCACACTCTAAACATTGTCCCCCACCCCCTTAAGGAACAAGAAACAAGTAGGACAACAATTACTATAAGTACAGATGTACTAATTAATCCTATGCCCTAAACATATACATATATATACATATGTATATTTTTTTCTTTCATAAAAACACATATAAACCCCAACATGACTCCCCACCCAACAACCAACCATTCAAACTTTAAGAATAAAAACCCACCCTCAACTTCACTTATCCTAACTAATGGCTACACTACACTAGCCTACCACTAACTACATAAAATCCAAACTAAAATATGGTAAAACTTTAAAATGGAGGGGAAGGAACTGGGAGGTAGTCCATCACAGTCTAAGTTCACTTGCATGGTTTCTGGACCTTCTTTTTAATATACTTGAGGAGTTTGCGCTCCTCTCCCAGTGCCTCATCTAACCTGTCCAAACTCGGGAGTAGCAGGTTGATGTTCCAACGTAAGTCCTGTTCAATTTGTGATGGCCCAGCAGCTGGTGGTGGCAAAACTGGTGTGGGGTGGCGACTGGTGCTACAGATGTGGATGGGGTGGGTGCAGCTGGGAGCCCCTGCATTGAAGATGTTCCTGCTCCATCATTTGTCTTGGGTGGGTAAGTGGGTCCCCCGTGTGGGAATGCACGCCATTCCCAAGATGCTTTCTCGGAATGGAAACTGGGTGCCGTAGTGTTTTGATCTCCTGTTGAACTGACACCGTTCCTCATTGGTCATGTTGGTAGTTGAAAAATGAGGACAAGCAACCATCAGTATCAGCATTGGGTGGAGTATGTACACACTTGTAACTTGCACTGCTACAGCTGATTACACATACAGTCCTACACACATGCCTCAAAAGAATTGTGTTGCACCTCATCTGCTTCTATAGCCAACCATACATCACCAGTATGTTGTACATGTCAGTGGGATGATGTCAATCCATTGTAAATCAAGAGGGGCCTCAGCTGATAGGAACTAACAATGGACCGCTCTACATCAATCATCTACAATTTGAGCATCACGTGTCTCAACAAGTTTGGATTTCCTGTCTCCCTGAGCTGAAGGGGAGTTGGGAATGCAATCCATCAGCTCTACATCCCAGGTGATGCCCCAAGGCCTGAGCACTCATCATGGAGTGTAGAAGTGGGCCAATTGTTAGGGGGGCTGCCAACTACAAAGCTGGGATTCTATGTTGTAGTACATCTACATTCATGTGTCCAGGTGTAAAACCTGCCCTGAGTCTACATAACTGGGGTCCAGGTGCATTTCCCATGCCGTGGCCACGTGTACAACTGATGCTACCTTGATATGAGAAAGGTTGGGCAAACCCTGACCTGCACAATCACTGTTGTCAAGACATTACAGCACTGGAGCCCCCTACCCTGTGCCATGTAGAGCTACGTGTGTTTAATTGCACGCACATGGTGGCTGTATGGATGCCCTGAAGGCTATAGCAATTGTGTCACAGCTTTGTGCGCTGCAGCTGTATCCGGGAGTGTCTCACATCATCAGCAGATGCATGTCAGATATGCTCACAGCACCAGTTACACACACAGCATTGCGTTCTTATGCATCTGTGATGTGACCTACATCAGTCACAAATTACATGATGGCTGCACCATATTGGTTGCACTGCTGACATTTGGTGTTAGGAGATTAATAGACTTTGACCTGAAACATCTTGAGTGGAGTTATCCACACATTGTGTACACCAATTACTGCAGCCCAGGACATTATTGCTCCTTGCTGTACCACTACCTCATCATCTCTGGAGGGTACTGTGGCACCTGTGTTGTGTGTATGTCTCCCACAGAATCCCCCTAGAGAGTAATGCAGTTGGAACCCAACATCTGTGCTATCTTGTCATCAAGTGTGAGCTATGTGTGGCACACATTGCGAATCATGGTGCAGTGACAAGGTTGTTAACAACAGGCGTGCTATGAACATATACATCTGGCCTTTGACCTATGATGGCAGACATCCATAAATATGTGGTCAGCCATTACTAATCCTTTTACACACAATTCCATGCCAGCACACATTGCCCTTAGAACTACATGCAAGCCAATCTGATTGCACAACCCCACAACAGACATGATGGGAATGTGGCAGAGCACCATGCTGATAGACAATTTGCAGCACATCACTCCGACAAATTCACAATGCAGGGATGCGCTGTATTAAATAGGAGAGGGCACATCACTGTATTGTCACCTACGCCGGCAAAAATCTTGCTCACAGTACTCGTCTCAGCCACCCTTACCCCATGGTTCTTAGCTGGCTGCATTGAGAGGGAGATAGTCATTGTGCATGGAGAGACACCTTCCTACACGAACACAATCTACAAAGGGACTTTGAACTTTCGATGTGTGCTGTCAAATGCAGCACCCATTGAAAGAGCAAAGTATGGAAGGCACAGCAGCATATATGTTAGCCCGTTGTGGCCTGAAAAAGCCACACCTTGGTGAGTTTTAAGGATTTGCTACAGCCTCTAGTGTAAGGAAATGTGTAGGTCTGGTATACCGTCTAATTGGTATGGGTGTTGCTATGGCACAGCCACTGCAACACCCATTGCACTCTCCTTCAATGCAAAGTGCTGCATGTGAAGGGTCCGTATTGACAAGTTAATGTGAAGCCACAAAATGTGTACTAAGCCCACCATGTATACACGGTCCAGGGCATAGTGTCTGCGGAGCCTCTCAAATATAGAAGCTCCGGTGGTGCTAGTGCCTCTTACACATGCTCCATAATGTCACCATCCATGCTCCTATGATTTCTTATCATTGCTCCAGAAAACTATATCGCTCATTGCATTCCACTCTTCTGACTGACTCACACCAAACCTGAAGTAGCTAACAGGAGCCACAATACGGCACATACTGGATGCATTGGGGTCTTCAAATCTCACCATCTCTCTGATGGTGTAAGGGGCAGGTCCACCTGTAAGACATGAATGTAGAACATTGCTTAGTGTAAATCCTAGTTAATGCAAATGGACATCATAGTTCAGTGTATTAGGCTTAATCTGATACACAATGCACAGGTCAAATGGAACTGCCAGTAGTCTGGACCCAGTGCTTGGCCAGGCTCCCTAACATGGCCTCGCATAATGACACCAAGAGGCCAATAGGACTACAGTATTGCAGCACCTATTGCGTCTATACTGTCTTTGTGGGCCTTAGTGCACCCCTAACACACATCCATGTGTGTGCATAGTCATTAATTAGCCACAACATGCTGGCAGTGTGGGCCAATATCATGTTTACATGTGAAGGCCAATGATGCACTCAGCAGGAGATGCTACAGATCACAGAAACTCTTGCTGAGTACATAGGGGCCCTTCTCAAATATTTCTATGCACAAATTTCACACCTTCAATCAGCAGCCCTACAGAGTGTTTGGAATTCATACTTTGGAACATTTGTTGTGACACTGAGGTCTGGTTTTTTGCCCTCCCTAACTATTTTTTATGAACCCTTTCATGCCTGTTTAATGGCACAGGAGTCATTCCTAGCTGTACAATTAGAGAGTTAAACTGTGCATGCATCACTACACTTGGTGCCATAGATATGGAAGTGGCGCAGCACCTAGTGCTGGGCCTGTTGAAGTGCGGGCCCTAGCGCACTCCTGATACCACCATGCGTGTGCCGTCTCTAATAGACTGCGCACCATGATGGTTCTTAGGGGGAGTAGGGTCAAAATTGTTTGGCAGTAGTCTGGCGCTTTGCAGTATTAGCATCATTATTTATTTTCCCGAGTCATTCTAAGCACCGAGGGGCACATTGATCATGATGGGAGCTTATGTTTAACAACAGCAAAGAACAGACGTTAGCAAATCCGCCACAAATGGGGTGCAGCAGTCTCATTTACTTTATTTTGCTAATATGGAGGACCCACTTGCACCAGAATGACCCCCTTGTATACATTGTGGCTGGCATAGCTATGATGTGTGTCAAGCCTTGAAAAAGTGGTGCAATTCACGCATTGCCCCACTTTGTACAGACTACGCGGGTTAAATGGCAGGTTAGCGCCATCAATCACATGACACTATGGCAGTGGCAAGGTTGCGCTAGGGGCACTTACATATTCCCCTTTGTGATGGTTATGCAGGGTTCATCATACATGTGTCCTGCATTGTCTAAATTGTACGACATGGGGGGGCGTGGCCAAGATGGCGGTGTGAGTGGACGCGTTCATCCGAGCTCCGCCGCCCGGGCCTCAGAACATTGCCGTGCGACCGCAGAGGTCAATGACCCGGGGCGCACAGAGACAGGCGCCACGGAGCAAAGGGCGAAGGAGAAATAGCGGGAGAAACCCCGGAGGTGGACGGCGGGGCCCAGTAGCACAGTGGGGACCGCGCCGAGGGCCTGGTGCCGAGAGTAGCGCTGGCGGCCCCAGGAGGCAGACCCGCCCACACAGCTCGACTCCCCCTGCCAGATGCGCTCCCTGGTGGTGGCGGTTGAGGAGCGGGGGTACAGCTGGACGTCCCGTCTTGGAGGGACGACATAAAGAGGTGAGACGGTGCTAGGCCGCTAATCGGCGGTGCAGTCGGCCTGCGGTGGCTCCACCTGGTGGCGCAATATGCTACAGGGGGACGGGTGGACAGAGGGAGCACAAGAGCTGAAAATAAGTAGCGGTTGGTGGAACACAGGGCCGGGAGTGATCTGGTCTCCGCAAGAGTCTGTGGAAGGGCCCTGGCCGGGCGATAGAACAAACGCAAAGGCAAGCAGGAGTGATGGTCGCCTCCAAGTCCAAGTGGGAGCGATCAGTCAGATTAATGCTGACCGGTGCGCGTCCAGTGCCGGGTGGCGCAGTGGAGGGGCCCCCGCGGCGAAGTCCCCAGAGACGCGTGGGGAGATGGAGGTGGATGAGGGGTCACCAGTCACGAACGGCTTCCTTACCTCCTTGTTCGACTCGCTCTGGAGTGATATACAGGAGCTCCGAAGAGACATATCTCAGGAGGTGAGAGAGCTGCGGGGAGAGGTTACGTCCCTGGGTGAGCGAGTGGCACAGATTGAAGACGGCGAGATCTCCCCCGGTGACGAAGTGGCGGGCCTGCAACAGGAGGTCGTACGCCTGCGGGAGCAGCAAGACCTCCTGCAGATAGCGGTGGAGGACTTGAAGAATCGCTCAAGGAGGCATAATATCTGCATCAGAGGGGTGCCGGCTGGGGTGGAGAAGGAGGACATTGGAGACTACGTGGTGGAGCTGTTTTGCTTGTTACTTGGTCTGGAGGAGACCCAAGAGATTACATTAGACAGAGTTCACCGAGTGGGCCGCGCTGGTGGGGTCGGGGACCGGCCACCAGATATTTTAGCCTGTGTTCACAGTTATGGGCTTAAAGAAAGAATTTTGCAGCGGTCCCGCAATCTTCCGCAGGTCCATTTCAGAGGGCATGCGCTCCAGCTGTTTCAAGACCTCTGGGCGCGGACCCTGCAGCGGCGGTGGGAATTTAGGGCCATTACAGAGCACTTGCGAGCGCATGATGTGACCTACTCATGGGGTCACCCATTCCGCCTTGTCTTCCGATGGGAGGATCAGCTCCGACAGGTGAGGACTGTAGCGGAGGCAAATCGGATTTTGCACTTGGAGGGTGTTAGCCAGGCCCCTGGTGCCAAAGGGGGATTGTCTGACGGGTATCGCCCGCGATGGCGGCGGAAGGAAAGAAGAAGAAAGCAGCAGCGCCCTACAGCTTTGGAACAAATGTCGGAACGGGAGTCAGTATTGAGCAGTGTGGCTGCCGGGACTAATGCTTGAGGGAGCGGTGCCTGAGGAGGGCTGACCTGCTGCGGGTCGCATCGTTTCAGGCCTTTGTGGCCGCTCAAGAGGGGCCTGGGTGGCGGGGTCGTTGGACCTGGCCTGACGAACTTGAGAGGTTCTACAGCCCTGTTGAGACTTCGATGGAGATGTGTGTGCAAGGACTGTTTTGTTGTGAGCACCTGTTGTGCGTATTGGTTGTATGTTATTGGGCTTCCCTGAGACACTGCTTATTGGAGCGAGTAGTGGTATGGCCCTGTTATCCGAAGTGGCTGATGGTCTGTTCTAGGATGTGGCTCCCCCGCGGGGCCCCTCCCTTCCTTACTGCTTTTCTCCTTCTGATGCATGACTATTAAATGTATAAGTTTGAATATTCATGGGCTCAACAGTCCGACTAAGAGGTTGGCGATCTTATCGGCCCTCGAGAAGTCTGGGAGTCATATCTGTTTGCTACAGGAGACACACTTAGTGCAGAAGGACACATACTGCATGAGCTCCAAGTGGTTCCCTAGGCAATTCTGGTTTTCAACATCCACGAAACACGCTGGTGTTGCGATATTACTTTCAAGGTCCTTCCCTGGGGAAGTAGTGGCCAAAATACATGAAGTGCAAGGAAGGTTTCTGGCCATTCGAATGAGGGTGGGGGCCTTTTCCTTTACTATTGCTTCTCTCTATGCTCCTAATACGCAGCAAGAAACCTTCCTGAGGCAGGCTGTATCCCTGATGCTGCACTCGCCGGATGGCGCCATTTTAATGGGAGGCAATTTTTACTTGGTGATGGATAATGATCTAGATCGCTCGGGTCACCGCTATGGACAGGCGGGGGAGTTGACAGCAGCAGGGCGCCAGTGGCTGGCTGAGTGTGGTCTGGAAGACGTGTGGAGGAGGGCACATCCTACTCTTAGGGATTATTCCTTTTATTCTGCGGTGACCAAGACATATGCACGGCTTGACCTCTTTCTGGCATGACAGGAACTCCTCTCCTGAGTTGGGGAGACCACAATTGAGCCTCGGGCCTTGACTGACCATGCACCTATCACAGTAGAGGTTACTATGGATCTGAGAGGGGTGGGTGCTTCGGGTTGGCGCTTCAGTGATTCGATGCTTCAGAATAGGGCAACGGTGGAATCGATCCGACGTGCAATCATGGACTACCTTAATTTTAATGACGATGGGAACACTTGTACCAGGACGTTATGGGAGGCCCTGAAGGCGGTGGTCAGAGGGGAGGTGATGTGACTGTCCTCTAGGGATAATAAAGCAAGGAGGGAGATAAGGGTGGTGCTGGAACAGAGAGTGGCGGTATTGGAGCGCTCCCAGAAAGCTACGGGTGCGCCCAGAATCTGGCGGGAGTTGGAAAAGGTGAGGCAGCAGCTGAAACGGCTAGACTGGGACAGAGCAAAATACGCGATCACGCGTCTTAAGCATAAGTATTTTCATCGGGAGCAATAGATGCGGGAAACTTCTGGCTCACCGGTTACGGGCGCAGTGCGCAGCGCGCAGCATCAACGATAAAGCTGGTTCGTTCCCCTTCAGGTGCGCAAGTGCGAACGAGCGATCAAATAGCAGAGGTGTTTGCAGAGTTCTATAAAGGGCTGTATGCGGCGGACGAGCGGAGTGATGTAGCTCTGGATACATTTCTGGAGGGTATTGCAATCACTCCTCTTGGTGAGAAGGAGGCATCTTCGCTAGACCAACCCATAAGGGCGGAAGAGGTTATATCAGCAATCTCACGCCTGCAGGTTGGGAAATCCCCGGGCCCAGATGGTTTTACGGCACTTTTCTATAAGACTTTTTGCGTGGAACTTGTGCCGCTTTTGGTTCGGCTCTTCAACTCCTTCCGAACGTCAGGAGCTTTAACGACCAGTATGCTAGATGCCACTATTGCAGTCATACTTAAGCCGGGAAAGGATCCGGAGGAGTGCGCTTCCCATAGGCTGATCTCGCTCTTCACTACAGATGCCCAACTATTCACAGGTATACTGGCCCATCGCCTGAATTACTTTATGCCGGGGCTTATTGATCCGGATCAGGCAGGTTTTATTCCGCACAGACAGTGCAGCGATAACACAAAGCGGTTGCTTCATTTGATAAACAAAGTGGACCGGTCCCGTCTGGAGGCGCTTTTCCTCTCTATAGACACGGAGAAAGCGTTTGATAGGGTTCATTGGCCATATATTTTTAAGGTGCTGGAGCGTTTTGGGTTGGGCCCGGGCTTCGTGACCTGGATCCGCTGTATTTACCAGTCTCCTGGTGCTTCTGTCCGCGTCATTGGCACGCTTTCATTGCCGTTCCCAATTAGACGAGGGACCCAGCAGGGGTGCCCGCTTTCTCCTCTCTTATTTGCGATTTACATGGAACCTCTGGCGCAGCGTCTGCGAGACAGCCCTCTGATCACTGGCGTGAAATTCGGAGGCGATACTCATCTCATCACTTTGTATGCAGATGACGTGATGACACTGGCAGAGCCCGCAACCTCGCTGCCTGTGCTTATGGGTATTCTTGATGAGTTTGGCCGGGTCTTGGGATTCCGGGTGAACATGCAGAAATCGCAGGTCCTTAGTCGGTTTATCAGCGGGGAGCACGAAGGAGATCTGAGGGCCCGGTACCCCTTTATCTGGTCGTCCTCGCAGCTTTCCTATTTAGGGATTGATCTGGCGCCTTCTGTTATAAAAACGGCGAGCTTGAACTACACGAAGCTGGTTCATGAGGTGCAGCGAGATCTAGAGACCTGGGGAGGCTCAAGCTGTCCTGGCTAGGCAGAGTGGCGGCAGTGAAGATGACAATCTTGCCGCGTGTGCTGTATGTGTTCCAGGTGCTTCCCCTGACCCCTCCGCCCCGGACGCTCGCGACTCTTCAAGCTGCGGTTCTGAGATTTATCTGAGGGTTCTATATCGCCCTGAGGGGGAGGGAGGGTTGGCGGTGCCTTGCCTCTTGCGATATTTTCAGGCAACGCAGCTGTGTTTTCTTTTAGAGTGGAGTCGCTCGCTCACTGAGAAACATTGGTGCTTTATGGACCAGGCGGAGGCGGGATCCCATATCCGGAAGGAGCCCTCGCTACGACGCCGGCACAGGGCGGTAGGACTTTACTCCTCCCCGATCACAGGAGCAACGTTACGTGTATGGGATGTGGTGCCCGATCGGCTGGGGCCGACGTCGTTTCTGTCTCCGATGACCCCCATAGGTGCGAATCCGGACTTTGAACCGGGGTTACAGCTGGAAGCGTTGCAACGTTGTCACGAAGGGGACTGTAAAAGGGTGGGGAGTCTTTTTGATGAGCAAGGAGTGATTCCTTTCGACCAGATGAGAGATACATAAGGTTTGACGGAGGCGGATAGGATGATGTATTATCAGATACGGCACTGGGCCTTGCTGCTGGTCAATAGAGCGATAATAGATAGGCCACTGACGCAGTTTGAGAAATGGCTTCTGCTGAAGAAGGATGATAAACGAGTAATTTCAGAGCTTTATAGGCTATTGCAGGGGGAGGGGCACCTGCCTAAGTCTAAGGGACAGTTGCGATGGGAGAGTGAGCTGGAAAGGGAGCTTTCAGACGAAGAGTGGGATAATATATTTTATAGGATATACCATACAGCCTATAATGCGGCAGGCACGGAGACCACATATAAGGTGGTCTCTTACTGGTACTACACCCCAGCAAGGATACACACATGGGATCCCACTAAGTCTAGTCTTTGTTGGAGAGGCTGTGGAGGCAGGGGTTCACTGGTGCACTTACTCTGGCATTGCCACAAGCTCCATACATATTGGGAGAGCATTATAGATGCTACGGATGCTGCGTTTGATACCAAGATCCCTAGGTTCCCATCGTATATCTTATTGGGTCTGCCCAACCCGCTCACCTTTCCTCTGAGATCATTAAAAGGCCAGCAAATGGCCCTGGCCCTCAATGCGGCGGTGCAGCTGATTTTAACGTTATGGGGCTCGGACAGGATTCCAACATACGTGTCATGGCTGCAGAAGTTGTGGTTTATCTTGGCAATGGAGACGCTCACTCTGGCCTCTCAACAACGGGTGGGGGATCTGAAAGACTTATGGGGACCATTCTTGCAGATCTTATCCACAGAGTTCACTGAATTGACATGCCTGGCTAACCTGAGAGTGCTGGGGCTGACCTGAGCCTCCGGAGTGTGTCTGCCGGAGAGATCTTTGGGAGGACTGGGGCTATGTGGGGGAGCGGGTCGGCGGAACGAAGAGACTGATGGATGATGGGGCATATCAAAGAAAGCAGTGTTGGTGTCTTATGTTTTGTTTTACTATGTTTGAAGTTCACTTACCTAGGCAGCAGACTTTTGCGAGTGATCCATCTGTACATGGGATTGCAAGGAGGAGCCGAGGGGGAGGCCCCCTCAGATATGGCTACACAGGAGATGATCCCTATGGACCGCTTATATGTTTCTGGACTAGATATGCTGTACTGTGTTTGTTTTACTACGATGTCCTATACTCTTTATGTTGGTACGTTGAAACAATAAACAGATTTGATCCATAAATTGTACGACATTTGATCTGCAGGCCGCAAGTGGGGCAAAGACTCCTCATACAGGTTGCATACGACATGTTCACAACCATGACAAGCAGCTCTCAGGCTTATCTGCAACTGTCAGCCAAATGCTAAATGCAGCCGATTGTATGGAAATGGGAGACTTACAAACAGTTCTGCCAATTTCGATTCCCAAATGAGCCAGCAGATCATGCTCCCTTGCCACCAGATCTGCCCACCGATTCTTGAGCTGGTGCTCGCCAAATGTTAAACAACCTTGCCCCACCGCAGCCGCCTAGCCTCGGTGGGGTAGCGCAGGATAACCCGCCCACCCAGTTGCTGCATGAGGGGCAGGTAATGGGCCACCAACCAGATGAAACCTCCCCCGTTAATCAGGAGACCTTCTGCCCATCCTACCCTTCCCAGACATTACAAAAGGGTTTCGGACGTCACCTAAAAAAGTATAAAAAGGAAACTTAAACCCAACACCTACCCCAAACTCCCAAACCTACCCCAACAACTAAACTACCCCAGACAGACATCCCACAATACAATGACGTAAAACAGAACACCAATAATACAAGTGGCAAGCAAATAGACAATTTATACACCAAAGACACAGGACACAGCACAAGGGACACAACAAGACATCCAAACACACCACAAATCCACTAGCACCTCCAAAACACAACCACACACAGTCACAAGGGAACAGACTGTGAAGTGAAAGTGAAACTACACTTACTCCACCATGCTTGCAGGCAGGATATCCTTGTACATCACTTCCTGGGCGTATACATCACGGTTTTAGAGTCATGCATGTATTTCTTTTGACGTATGAGAGTCACGTGTTGATTTTTCTTCATAGTGCACTGAGAGTAGTGGTAACGTTGAATTGCTGCTCAGGGCCCAGACGTCATTTTCGCAACGTTACAGTGTGGTGTTAATGCATTAGCCTAATTTTTTTTACGCATATCAAAATAGCATCATTTTTTCCATTGTAGCCCTTGAATTCACCCTGAGTCATTTTACATGTTACATGACCTGTTCTACAATGTGGTATATGTTTTTTGGCTACATATGCAAGTCTATGCTTGAATGTCATTACGCTGTCATTGGTATGTGCAACCAATATGTGTTTTCATGATTCAGCTTTAGGCTCTCACCTACACTTTGTGCATATGTGCATGTGCCCTACACAGTGTCCACATGTATGTTGCCACATGTTTGCTATGTGTTAACACATGTGTTTGACTAGTGAGTAGCAGGTGAAGTACGTAGTTATGTCTGTGGGCAATACATGTTTTCATACCTACAAACATGTTTTTATTTAGGCCCTGTGTCATACACATGCTAAGGCATGCGTCAACCATAACATTTTGTACTTAGAGTATGCAGTGGACTGGGACTGCATTGACATCACGTATCCCCTGTCAAGGTGAGTGTGCATGTGTGTCTACTCACTGGTTTCTTCTCGTAATTAACTAGTTATAGGACAGTTACACATGTCATGTATTTTCCTATGCATCTTAGTTGCTGCAGATGTTATGGACACGTGTGTTGGTGAAGAATGCTATATGCCATGTGTCTGATTGGACATGTGTTGGTTCGTTTGTGTCATACGTCACAACATTGCTGTGTCAGGGGGATATGCAAGCTCACATTGACATCTTCCTGCATAGACAGAAGTTGTCCTTTTAACTTTTGCCTGTGTAGTCACATCACTGGCACATTTGTACTGTAAGTTAGTACACAATTGATGGGTCCATTCATACTCTGACAGGTTTTGTGATACCTATGCCATTATGCTGCTGCTAGGTTATATTTTGTACTGAATCCATTCGCATTACCATAGCTGGGCCATTATGGTTGTACATGTGTGCAGAGATCTTTGGGATTTGTGTGCCTGCCTCCACATGTTTTTTCTGATCTGTCAACATCATGTCAGTCGTGACTGTCACATACAATGCCGTACCACTGTGTTGCAGTGTAGCATAGATGGCAGGCCTCCCCATCTATATCAATATGTGAGTTTGTGTGGCAATACAAACTGATGGTAGCATGTGAAGGTGCAGGCTAATGGTGGTCAACTTCACTCTGCACCCCGACATTATCATACGTTGATGTTGTCAGAGCAGTGGTGGGTGGGTTTATTGAGCTGGAATCTCTAGCATTTATGATAGCCAATTTCCAGCCTGTGCACACTCCCTTGTAGATGGAGACATGCACAAATATGGACATACAGACCTGGTTGTGATTAAGTCCAATGCAGTATGAGATGTCAGCCTTCCCCTCTCAGGTACAGAGGTCATGTGCTTACACATGTAGGACATGTATGGATGTTTAGGAGTCCAAAGTTGTGTCTGTTTTCAGCCTGCTTAAGGGTTGCATGACTGTTGTGACGTAAAGGTTGGACAAATAAAATGGTTCAGATGGAATTGTATGTCTCCTGTTCTGGTACCATGCGAAGGGCAATTACCATGGTATGGTGGTGACAAACATGTCTCTGTCATGTACCAATGTGACCACCATCTCTGTGTTTCAGTTAGAGTTTGACATGTAGACATTGGTGTCTTACAGTGTCTGTTTTGGTGTTTGTCTGGTCATTATCCCTTTTATCTGCTATGACTGGTGAGGTATGTTTGTGTCTTCCATAGCTCCCATTCTTTTGTTGGCTAGCACCTTGTACACAACTTCTACAGCAACATTGTCTTGTAACATTGGGACAGGATACTACATGTGACTTGTGTAATGTGGAAATATGCCCTTCTCCTGCAACTGTCAACTCAGTAGTCAATGTCCCATTGGCGATATTAGTGAGATGGAATGAATGCCAGACACACATGACATTTCACATGCCACAGCCCTTGAGTAGTCTCCACAAGACGTGGCATGTTGTTTCAGTGCAAATATGTGGGTATTTCAGAGCTGTCCATTCACATCCGCCATTGAACATGGCAATGCAATTCTCCCAGTGTGCCACAACCTAGCTGACTCTTACCATGACTGACTGATGTTGCAGTGTATAATCTCCTTAGTGCTGTACTCATCCTTTGCCAGATGCTAACAATATGGCTGTGTCTACTCCCACTCAATGTGATGTGGGTCCCTGACTGTATAGGAGAATGCTGCACATGTTCACACATGATTGTGATATTGGAGGCCATTACATATATGAGCAATTTAGTTACATTTGCTACTATGCAATGGATCTGTCATGTAAGTGACAATGAATGGTTTGTATTGCTATGTGCTGGGTAATGTTATATGGGACACACTGTGTAGACATGCAGACACAGGTCACTCATTGTGGATAATGGCATACCCGTTGCTACCTAGGATGGAAACCCATACATTAGTCTACATGTATTTCTCATAATTAGCAGTGGACATGCGTGAATCAAGTCTATTTGTGTGACAGGTCTGCATCCTATGTAGATGGGTGTGTCACACACTCTGCCTACATTCCAGCCAGACTATCCTTTGGCAGATGCATTCTCCCATTGAAAATCATAGACTATACAATCTGTAAGGTGTTTGTATATGGATTCAACATCCCTAGCTGCTTTATGTCACTGCCAAGCCATTGACCATTCCCCAGCCAATGTGTATGTGCCATACTTGATTTACAGTCCTCTATGTGTCAGGGATGTGTTCTATTGTAGTGCCAGTACATATTCCCATGGACACACTGGGCAGGCGCAGCTTCCAACATTGACTAATTACCATGGGCAATTACTGAACAAGCAACGTTACCTATGATGTCCCCCCCTTGACACACATGTACGGTGCAGGTCAAGCTACTCTCACACAGGGTTGTGAGAGTGTTCAGTTCTGACATTACCTAACCTCCATTTCCAGACAGCCCCTACCTTATATGTGGCCCCCTTGCATGCTACCTGTTAGGGATGGTGTTGTGTTGGTGAATGTCCATGAAATTTCACATTGCCCACATGATGTAACAATATATGTAGTGGTGCATGGATCTTGGCCTTCAGAAGTTACATGCCAGGGATTTGGGCGTCACTGATATGTGAGATGGAGTCTGTAGAACCCCCTGCATCACCAAAAGTATGTGTACCATACTTGTTGTTTCTGTGTTTCTGAAACACTCCCTGAGGTTAGATTCACATTTCAAAGGTATATATATTGAACAATGAGTAGACCACGGATTATGTTGTTGATCAAAATTTATATGAGGTAATTACAGAGTACTTTTTAGGTTGACTATGTATAAAAGTCGTCAACAATTGTCTGTCTCCTGCGGACTCCTGCCGCTGTGTTTGGTTGGTCCCCCTCAAGATCCTCAGCCCCTTCATTCTCCTCTTTCTCCTCCTCATTGTGGACATCTACTTGTCCATCCCAGAGGATATTGTTTCTGACACACATGTTGTGCAGGATAGCACATAGCAGTATGATCTGGCATACCAGTGGGGGAGCATATAGGAGGCTTCCTCCTGTCATGTCCAAGCACCTGAATGGGGATTTGAGCAGAGCAAAGCTCCTTTCCACTACATTGAGTGTTTTCCAGTGTGCTTCATTGTAGGCACGCAGTTCATTGGTATCTGGATTTGCAAATGGGGTCATGACCCACAGCTGTATGTCATTACCTTGGTCAGCTGCAAAAATAAGAGGGAGAAATTTAGTGAAGAGTTGAAAGGGACCATGAATATTCCATGGCAGTAGTTAGTTGCAGTTTGAGTGGTGACTCAGAGGTGTTTGTGGTGTTATGTATGTTCCAGGTCTTGTACATCAACACAGTGAAATTGAACCATATTACATGTCATTCTTGGGTACTGACTCAAGGACATGTATGTAACCATCTGGAGTCCAATATGTGTGCTCATCGTGTACATAACATGTTTTGTGTAGTCCGTTTTAGTAACAGGGTCGACCTCCTTGCAGCACAATGGTGTCAGGTGTGTGGCCAGCATAGTTGCCCTACAAAGCCAGCCTATTCGATCGATGTAGGCATGTGGCATTACGCATGCAGTGCAACACTTGCTGGGCCTTAGTGGCAGAGGAGGGTTGTGTCAACCATCTTGGCCCTCATTACATATCTGGTGGTCTCAAGAATGCCAGACTCACAGTGGCAGTTGGACCACTGCACTCATGGCAGTATGACACCCACATTATGACCGTGGTGAATCCCCCCATGGTTGGACCACCAACATTGTCAGGTTGCCACCAGCCTGCTGCCTGGCTGTCCCAACTGTCTTAATCTGCCAGGGCAGCGCTGGAAGCAGCGCAGCTCTCTGGATTTGGACTCCCACATCTTCCAGCCTTTGCATGGCGGATCCACCGCCATGCAATGGCTTGCAGAATTTGGGTTTCAGGTGCCCCCTGGAGGCCCCTGCACTGGCCATATGCTTGACATGGGCAGTGTCGGGACCCACATGGAAAGACCTATAGCACTTTCCAGTGCACAAATTACATGCAGCAATAACCACTACCGGTGCTGCTGCACCCGCCACTACGCCACATTGCAGCCAGATCACTTACAAACCAACATCAATGTTTTGACCCTCTTTCCAGCTGGGCCGGTGTAAGGAAAATTATGTTTCCACCGACAGGCCCAGCAGTGAACTCCTAATTGGGCCAGCAGGGTTTAGACCTCAATGGCGGTCTAATTGTGGTGGAAGTTTACCAAGCGGCCTCTGCCGGACAACAAACTCATGATGAGTGTCCAATGGTGTGTGTCATATATTAACATGATGATCACATTTCGTACCTGCATATGTCCTAGCTTCTTAGTAATTGGATTTTCAGCCAGACTTGCAAATTGCAGACTTTAGGAGGGGGCCCAGCTATGTTTCTGAAAGGTCACTTAGTACAGTGCATATATGGCCAGTCAGGTCCTCCATACTCCTACAGGGGTCTACTATGGCATCTATATACGTTCCAGTTTAGTAGTGAATCTGCGCCATGGTGTACTATTGTTAGTCTACAGTACAGGCATGATGGTGTTGTGCTAAGTAGGGCATGTGAGGTGTCAGTTGAGTAGTTGTGGCACCATTTTTCATGATTAAGCCCCATTGTCTATAATGGCAGGTACATTAGACTTCCTATGTGTGCAGTATGCTGCATTTGACAGATGTATGTGCCGCCTACAGGCATGTGTAGATGGGATGTAGTTGTGGTTGGCACCACTTGGGTCACTTTAATGTGGATTGTGCCTGAGCCCCTGGGAGCGGCTTTGGTGGCTGGAGTCTTCCCCCTCTCCCGCCGGGCACTGGCCAACTTCTGATGCTTCACAAGGGGGGGACTGGCTGTGCTGTGGCTCCGTGCCACACTGGCTGTCCTGGTGGCCGGTGCACTCCACATACCTGTGACTACAGGCACCTCTGGTCCCGGAGATGTTGTGGCTGAGGTGCTAGTTCGGGACCTATGAGATGGACGGGGTGGGGGAGGTGTGGGAAAAAGGTCAAAGCTGACATGAAAACTTTTTTGGACACACTGGGACGGGTAGCTGGAGGGGGTTTGGGAGTGGAGGAAGAGGTGGTGGTAGTAGGAGGTGTACGTTTGGTGACTTTGGGTGCAGGTGCATGCGCTGGAGGCTGTCATGAGGTGGATGGCTGTTGGGTGGGTGTGTGGCTGCGTTAGTGTATCTTGTGAGGGGGCGTCACAGACACACTGGAAGAGGACACAGGGGAAGTGTGAATGGTAGTGGGGGTAGTGACTGCACGTGAGGGGGTGTGCTGGTGGGTATGCTGGTGAGGGACGTAGTGGCTGAAGAGGGAGTGCATGCAGGTGTGTGTGTAGACGAGACTGGGAGGGAGGAGGAAGACGACGAGGAGGGGGACACAGTGGAGGCAGTGGATGTTGGTGTGTCTGCATGTGTGTGATGCTTGCGTGAGTGCCTATGGGATGTGTGGTGCTTATGTTTGCCTGAGCTTCCCTTGTGTGGTGAGGTGTGTGCAGGCTGGTCTGATGGTGTGCTTGGGATAGGCAGAGGTACAGGGGATTGGGTCTGGGTGGAGGAAGTTGAAGGGGGAGGCTAGACACGGGGACAAGGCTGCCATCAGTGCTGAGGCCAGAGTTTGAAAGGCTTGGTGAAGGGCCGCCTGACCAGAATGAATGCCCTCCAGGAATGTATTAATTTGTTGCAACTGCCTTTCTACACCCTGGATGGCATTCAAAATGGTAGACTGCCCAACAGTGAGTGACCTGAGGAGGTCAATGGCCTCCTCACTGAGGGCAGCAGGGGTGACTGGGGCAGGGCCTGAGGTGCCTGGGGCGAAGGTGCTGCCCACCCTCCTGGGTGAGCGGGCACGGGGCGAAGGCTGAGGGGCTGCTGGGAGGGTGGTGCTGGTAGGGGGGGTGGCAGCTGTACCTGTAGATGCGGGGGGCACAGATGTTGCCGCCACCACAAGGGAGCTCCCATCAGAGGACGAGTCCATGTCGCTGGTGTCAGCTCCTGTCCCCACCGTGGAGCTCCCCTCGCCCTCTGTCCCACTGGTGAATTCAGAGTCCGTAGTGTGGCCCTCCATGGCCATGTGGGATGCAACTCCCTCGTGCTCCGGTGCCACTGCTCCTCCGCCTGATGATGCTAATGCACACAAGAACAGGGAAACCACAAAAAGGGGGGGGAACACAATAAAGACATGTTGAGTGCATGCATTACCGCTACCGTTGGCGGACAAGAAAGACACAGAAGCCCCCTGCACTACGCCGCACACTTGGGCTCTACAGTGCAATTCCTGGGAAATGGCCTACAAGGCTATGGACGACTTCTGCACACAGAGATGACACAGGGGCATGAATAGCTGTACTGGGCATTCTACAGAGGTGGGGTGAGGGGCCACAGTGCCATGCCTTACAGAGGGGCCTAGCCTACGGAACTCGCCCTGGCCTAGGGAAACCCACAGCCCTCCTCCCCAACCCAGACAACTCCACTGCGCGCAATGTCAGCTGAATGAGAGTGTACTCACCCCCTTGCATCTGCTGTGATGCCCTCAAGCACCCATCCAACTCCGGGTAGGCCACCGCCAAGATCCTGAACATCAGGGGGGTCATGGTGCGACGGGCACCCCTCCCACGTTGGGAGGCCATCCCCAGCTGAGCCTCCGCCGTCTTCTTGCTCCAGCGGCGTATTTCCTCCAATCTCTTCTGGCAGTGGGTGCTCCGTCTGTGGTAGACCCCCAGGGTCCGGACGTCCTTGGCAATGGCACGCCAAATATCTTTCTTCTGGTGGGTGCTGACCTATATGAAATGTACAGGAGAAGAAGAGAAGTCATTACCAACTGCACCGTCAATGTGAGTGGCCCCCATCCCTACCCTTGCCATGTGGCACATGCACTCACCGTCTTACATGCACGCAGCACTCAGCCCCCTTCCTTCTAACTTCCAGCCCTCTCCACACAGGCATAGCCCATACAACATGCTCCCTGTGTACTTACCTGTTGGTCTGGAGGACCGTAGAGTAGCGTGTACTGGGGGAGGACCCCATCAACGAGCTTCTCCAACTCCTCCGATGTGAAGGCAGGGGCCCTTTCCCCAGACGCACGAGCCATTGTCTCTTCCAGACTGAGGTCACAGCAGCACTTGCAGTGTAGGTCCTCTCCTGTCGATGATCAGGTATCGAGTGATTGAAGTGATAGAAAATGGCGGTCACGTCCGCGGCGGTCACGTCCGCGGCGGTGTGTACCAGCTCCGCCGGCGTACATCGTCATTGGCTCCTGGGACCCATCGGGTCCAATGTTAATCAATGCAGCATTGCGCCGCTGTCTCCAACCGCCTACCGCGACGGTGTACAACGCCAGCGCAGTTACCTCACATCCCATTGTCCCACTTTACAGTTTAGGCAGCCGCCATTTCAGGGGCCGACATGGCCTAATTACCAACTGCGTCACACATACCTAGGCCTAGCCTCAAGACACATACAGGCCACCTTTTGTGTATGATTGCTGTTCTGTGTAAACTGTGGGTACGTACCTCTGAGTTGTTTGACTCTGTGGTCGCTGTTGTCCTTCATAGGCACCGTCCGCTGGGACATGTGAGGAGATGGCGGCATCCTCCGGTGTACCGACCGTTGGTGGACCTGTCGACAATGGAGGAGCGACATTTGATAATCACGTAGAGGTTTGACCGTGCCACAATCCAGGAACTGTGTACCCAGTTGGAGCCAGACCTGATGTCAGCAATCCGCCATCCCACAGGAATCCCCCCTCAAGTCAGGTGCTGTCAGTGCTCCATTTCCTTGCAAGTGGATCATTTCAAACAACAGTGGCCATGGCATCAGGGATGTCCCAGCCTATGTTTTCCAACGTGTTGTCCAGAGTGTTGTCTGCCCTTCTGAAACAAATGCGGAGCTACATTTTTTTCCCTGAGGTGGAGGATTTGCCTACGGTGAAAAGTGATTTCTATGCCCTGGGACATATCCCCAACATCATAGGTGCCATTGATGGGACACATGTGGCTTTGGTACCCCCCACAGGAGTGAACAGGTGTACAGAAACCAGAAGAGTTATCATTCCATGAATGTACAGATGGTATGTTTGGCCGACCAGTACATCTCCCATGTGAATGCCATGTTCCCTGGCTCAGTGCATGACGCCTACATCCTGGGGAATAGCAGCATCCCTTATGTGATGGGTCAAATCCAGAGGCACCGTGTGTGGCTATTAGGTGAGCACCTGGAAGCAAGACAGTGGGAATGGTTGTCTGGGGTTTTCCCTACAGGTTATTGTGTGTCTAACAGTTGTCCCTCGCCATTTGCAGGTGACTCTGGGTACCCCAACCTGTCATGGCTACTGACCTCAGTGAGGAATCCCAGGACCAGGGCAGAGGAACGCTACAATGAGGCCCATGGGCGAACTAGGAGGGTGATCGAGCGGACCTTCGGCCTCCTGAAGGCCAGGTTCAGGTGCCTCCACGTGACAGGTAGATCCCTATTCTACTCACCAAAGAAGGTGTGCCAGATCATTGTGGCCTGCTGTATGCTTCACAACTTGGCTTTGCGACGACAGGTGCCTTTTCTGCAGGAGGATGGTCCAGATGGCGGTGCTGTGGCAGCTGTGGAGCCTGTGGACAGTGATGAGGATGAAGCAGAGGAAGAAGACATGCAGAACAGGGACTCAGTGATCCAGCAATATTTCCAGTGACACACAGGTGAGAATACAATTCTGCCTACTACATGTACTTTTACACTACTACCTCTATCCTGTCTGTCGTTTTCACCCAGTGTATGGTCACTGAGTTGTCACTTTCCCTTACGGTTTCACAGATGTGGGTCCCACTGTGTGTCATCTGCTCACATTCCTCATGGACTAGAGCTGTGTGACATAGGTATGTTGACATTACTATTTGATTGAAACACAGTTTGTCACTGTAATTGCTAATACACTATTTCGAAATCACAGACAGACTCCAGATCATTTTGTGCTTTAGGTGTGTTTATTTCAATGCAAAATATTGGAGGGGGAAGTTAATTGGTGAGGGGTGATGGCGGAGGAGTGTCCATGTTAGAGTCTAGTCTATTAGTCTCACAGGTGCATTGCCCAAATGGGCATAGGAAGTGGAGCTGGGGCAGTTTAATTATGGACAGGGTGACAAAGTGGGACAGTAGGATGACAATCACGGTGGTCTCATTTCTTGGCGGGGGTCTTGGCATCGTTCTCTGTCTTGTTCCTGGATCTCAGGGACCGTTTACAGGGTGGTTCTCCGTCTGCAGGGGGTGGGGTGCTGGTGTGGTGGTCCTGGGGTGGGGCGTACTGTCCACTAGCGCCGGCGGAGGTGGTGGGCAGTTCATCGTCCAGGCTAGTGTCAGGGGCCCCGTGTTGTGCCACAGTGTCCCTCCTGGTGTTGAGTACTTCCTTCAGCACCCCTATGATGGTGCCCAGGGTGGAGCTGATGGCTCTGAGTTCCTCCCTGAAGCCCAAATACTATTCCTCCTGCATGCCCTGGGTCTCTTGGAACTTGGCCAGTACTGTTGCCATCGTCTCCTGGGACTGGTGGTATGCTCCCATGATGGAGGAGAGGGCCTCGTGGAGAGTGGGTTCCCTTGGCCTGTCCGCCCCCTGTCGCACGGCAGCCCTCCCAGTTCCCCTGTGTTCCTGGGCCTCCGACCCCTGGACCGTGTGCTCACTGCCACTGCCCCCAGGTCCCTGTTGTTGTTGGGGTGGAGGGTTATCCTGGGTTCCCTGTAGTGGTGGACACACAGCTGATTGACGTGTCCTGGGGACGGAGGTATGGGCCCGCTGGGTGGGTGCTGTGCTGGTGTTTTCAGAGGGGGGAAGGTCTGTGGTGGCCTGTGCCTGTTTGAGGGGAACCGACTGTCCAGAGGTCCCCTATGGTCCGGGCTGGTCATCTAGATCAGGTTGTACAGAGGTGCTGTCATCACTGTGGGCCTCTTCTGGGGGTGGAGTGGACATGTGTGGGCCCTCCTGTCTGGTGGCGTTGGGTAGGGGTCCTGCAGGGGTGGAAAGACATGATTATTGCATCTGTGTGTGGCATGGTGTGAAATTTGTGGGTGACCATGTACCCCAGTGCTGGCATTCCTGTGTTGGAGCTTGTGTGATGATGGTTTAGGTGGGTGTATGGGTATGTGCAGTGTGCATGCTTTAGTGATGGGTGTCCATGCTTTGTAGTTGCATGCAGGGCTTGGTGTAGGGATGGGTGGGTTGTGATATTGGGACATTTGTGAGGAGTTGGTGTGATGGGGGTGAGGGTGAGGGTGGGGGTCTGTGATAGCATGCAGGTACGGTGGGGGTTGTAATAGTTAAGATTTGACTTACCAGAGCCCATTCCTCCACCTACTCCTGCTAGGCCCTCAGGATGCAGAATCGCCAAGACCTGCTCCTCCCATGTTGTTAGTTGTGGGGGAGGAGGTGGAGGTCCGCCGCCAGTCCGTTGAACCACCAGGTGGTGTCTTGAGACCACGGAACGCACCTTCCCCGTAGGTCGTTCCACCTTTTCCTGATGTCCTCCCGATTTCTTGGGTGCTGTCCCACTGCGTTGACCCTGTCGACTATTCTTCGCCATAGCTCCATCTTCCTTGCAATTGAGGTGTGCTGCACCTGTGCTCCGAATAGCTGTGGCTGTACCCGGACGATTTCCTCCACCATGACCCTGAGCTCCTCCTCCGAGAACCTGGGGTGTCTTTGCGGTGGCATGGGGTGGTGTAGGTGATGTGTGGGGTGGAGTGTGTAGTGATAAGTGTGGTGATATGTAGTGGTGTGTTTTGTGAGGTGCGTGGAAGTTGTGTGGGTGATGGTGTTATGTGCCTGTGGATGCTGTTCTACTTGCTGGTGGTGTCTCTCTCTGGCCTTCTTTCTGTATTTTTGGTCGTAGGGGTTTGTGGGTGATGTGGGTGGGTGTTTTATATTGTAATGGGTGTGTGGGAGTGGTGTGTGTATGTGTCTCAGCTGTGTGTATTTTGAATTGTCCAATGTGGCTGTGTTTTGTAAATGTGTGTGTATTTTGAGTGCGGCGGTGTTTACCGCCAATGGAATACCGCGGTGGAAAGACCACCGCGTGGATTTGTGTGTCGTGATAGTGTGGGCTATTTCTGTTGGCGTGACGGTGGAAGTTTTGTTATCGCCAGTTTATCACTGACCTTTGGTGTGGCAGGCTTGTGTGGGTGTCTGACTTTTGGTGGATTCCGAGATGTGGGTCATAATAGCTGTGGTGGAATTCCGTGGCCACGGCGGTGTCTTGGCGGTCTTCTGCACGGCGGTAAGCGGCTTTTACCGCCATTGTTGTAATGACCGCCATGTTGTTGTATGTGCCTCATTTTAACACCTGATCAGACCCAGGTGTTAAACTTTGACGCAAAATGGGGTTAACATCATTTTTTGTGTCCTCCTCCCATGCATGCGTCATTTTTGCACGGGGATAAATATGGCGCTAGGGCTTAGAGTAATTTTTTGGACGGGAACGCCTACCTTGCATCTCATTAACACAAGGTTATTTCATGCATCCGAAAAATTACATTAAGTCCTATATTTTGACGCTAGACGGGTCTAGGGTCAAAATATAAATATGGAGTTAAGTTTGCGCTGAATTTGCCTCAAAAAATGATGCTAATTCAGTGCAAACATAGTATAAATATGCCCCTGCGTGCCTTAGCACAGCAATTATTCCCAAAGTCAATTTGCATGCATAGAGCTAAACTAACTTGAAGATATACAGAAGAGGTGGATAAAAATGGACAACAGTTTCTGACCAGGGAAAAAAGATTGCCAAAAGCTACACTGGGAGTCAATCACTAAAGAGAGGAGTAGTAAATTGAAGCAACAAAACAAGAAACACTTACTATAATATACTGTGTAATTTACCCCTATGTGGAAAGGAAATGCAGAAATGTGAAATAGGAAGGTTGGGGAAGGTGGTCCTTGACTTGTAAAATAAAGTTACTGAAATCCTAGGGATTTACAGTTTTAAACATTTTAAGTCACATGTCCCTAATATCTGAGAAGACACTTGCCAAGTTGCAAAGGGAATAGAAGCATGCCGCTCGACTAACATTTAGCCTGAGAAGTAATAAACAAATTGCTCCTGCCCTCGGGTAAATCCATTGGATATTGAATAAAGCCATAATTTAATGCAAGACCACAGCAAACTAATTTTCATCATCCACAAGTCCCATCAGTCACACACCAGACTACCTAACCAAACATGTTTGGTTTTCCCAACTACAATGCAAAATCTGCCTCCCTGAAGCTAATTTATGGGCATGCACTTGTTTACTTGCATAGGCTCAATGATTGTCAGATCACTCCATGTGCATTCAGGTACTCAATAGAACCCCCCCCTTCTTCCTCAGCCATCATCCCCACATCCCTCTTTTTCTGTACACTGCCCTTTCTAATCCTTGCCTTCCTCAGAAAGTCAATTCTAATTGTGCTCCTGAAAACTAGCCTTTTCCCTGGACCTCACTGTCACTCCCTGAGGTTTGGGATTATTTGTTGTGGGCAGCGGCACACATCATAATGTGCTTGCCTAGACCAGCCCATTATTATTCTGCAGATGACAATGAGGCAGCTGGTGTTGTGAGTACAGTCAGACTGAGGCGGTCATTATGAACATGGCGGGAAAGACCGCCGTGTGGGTGGTGAACAGAATCCCGCCATTGGTGGCGAATGGAAACCCGCCATATAATGATTGAAAAACCCAAGCCCGCCAACAATTCCCAGACCACCTCTCCCCGCCAGGACCCTGTCGGCTGGAATCCCGGCCCACCCCACCCTGCCACCTCCAAGCACACCCACATCCCGCCCTCCAAATAATGATGCACAAATCACCTCAGCAGACAGTGGAGGTCCTGAGTCTGTGCCTCAACTGTATTCACTAGTTGTGCCCACTTTACACTTTACGTCATCCTTTTCTTTTCCCCAGCTAGTGCTCGCTGGCTCTTCTCCTCTTACATCCACATCTCCTCTTCATGCCCTACTTCATGATTCTTCTGTATCCCACCTCTACCCTCCTTTTGCTGATTCTGCTCCTCTAACATCCACTTCTCTCCTCCATGTGATGTTCTTCACCACTCTTCTCCCCCCAGTCTCTTACTATGTTTCAGCTGTTCCCCTCCTCTAGATACACCCCTCTCCTTCCACCCTACTATGCTTACATTTTTGGATGGATTCAGCCCCTCTTAAATTTTTTCTCTTGACACTTGAAGCCCAAAACAAGCAAATTTTTCACAGGACTCAATGTGGCCTAGTTGCTACAGCTTCCCACCATGAATCTTGGGAAGGCAGGGTCAAATCGTGTCACTGACTTCCTTGCTTGAACAAACTGTGTGATGCTAGGCAAATGCTTTATTTCACCAAGCCTCCTCTTTCGTTATTATCACACTTCATAGCACTTTCAAATACTTGCATTCGGGATGTGCGTTGTACAGACACCTCTTGTGTTTGATGTAATACACTATAATTTTGCCAGCAGGAGATGAACACTGGGAAGCTGCCCACTATTACCGTGCTTAGCACTAGCCTTGCATCCGATCACTGACTGCTGCAGTTCACCTCTCCTCAGTGTTACCCTGGACACAGCTTGGAATGGAAGACCTGGCTTTCTGTTTTGGTACCTGTTTTCACTCATACTATGCTCATGACATCTTACAGACACTGGGGTAGCTAAGGATTTTGGGGCTTGTCTGTGCCGCCACCCAGGGAACCCAGTAAATCCTTCTGTTTCTGGAAACTAAACAGTGGAGGGGAGAGATCAGGGATGCATGACCTGCATGCATTTCACCAGGTCATTTTACCCAGAAAACTTTGCAAACCTCAGCTTGGCTAACATCACACATGTGTCTCACATTTCTGTGACAGAGAGTTCTGGGATCTGTGGGGAGCCAAAAATGTCCTACCACACAGCGGTGGATAGGCATAGTGCCCGCTACACGGGAAAGGGCCCCAAAGGCAACATAGACACATCACATTTTTGCACTGAAAATAGCTGTGAATTTGTGGCCCTAGCTCAGCCACACCCTAGGCAAACCTGCACATTTTTGAAAACTAGATGACCAGGGGAGTTTAGGGATAAGTTACCTGTGTGGCTCTCACCAGGTTATTTTACCCAGAATACCATGCAAATGTCAAACTTTGGTAAGAAACATTTTCCTTACTTTTCTGTGATGGAAAATTGTGGAATCTGTGAGAAGTCACAAATGTTGTACCACACTGTGTTCCCTCACGTTTCCCAACAAGAACGGTACACCACTTGTGTGTGTAGGCCAAAAGACCATGACACAAAAGGCCCTAAAGCGTTATGTTAAGAGATAAGCAATATGGGTAGATACTATAGTTGGATCTGTGCTGTGGCACCACACATGCAAACCTATGAATCACTGACATTTTGAAAGCTAGAAGCCAGGAGAGTCCAGGACGGTGTGCCTTAGGTGGATACCGCAAGGTTTTCATTACCACAAAGCCCCACAGACCTCAAACGTTGCCTAAAACAATACATTTCCTTCCACTTCTGTGATGGAAACTTTCAGAATCCGTGTGAATCTACAAAATTCCTACCACCCTGCTTGACTTCACTTGTGGCAATAAAAACACTGCCCTGCTTGTGTGGATGCACCTAGTGCCCACTAAAGGAAAAGATCAAACAATAATTTTTAAGAATGTGCAGGTTTGTTAGGTTTTCCGAGGCCAGCTGACCTAGAGGCCAAAATCTACAGCTATCCACTTTCCAAAATAAATAGTTTTCTGTGGAAAAAAGTGACATGTCTATGATGAGTTTTGGCCTGTTTCCTGTCACAGACATTAGGCCTACACAAGTGAGGTGCCATTTTTTTGGGAGATGTGGGGTGGAAGGAAATTTGTGGCTCCCCTCAGAATCCAGAACTTTCCATCACAGAAATGTGAGGCAAATGTGTTTTTTTAGTCAAGGTTTGAAGTGTGCAAGGGATTCTCAGTAAATACATCTGGTGAGAACTACACATTTCACCCCACCCTGGATTCCTCTAGGTATCTAGGTCTAAAAAAAGTTCAGGTTTGCAAGGTTTTCCTAGATGCCAGCTGCATTAGGACCCAAAATCTACAACTATACATATTGCAAAAAAGTATCAGTTTTCAGAGGAAAAATGTGATGTGTCTATCTTGCATTTTGGGCCCTTGCCTGTCATGGGCCCTAGGCCTACCCTCACAACTAAGGTACCATTTCTATAAGGGGACTTGGGGTCATGCTGGGTGGAAGAAAGTTTGTTGCTCCCCGACAGATTCCAGAACTTGTCAACACAGAAATGTGAGGGAAAGATGCTTTTGTAGTCAAAGGTTGCGGTTCGCAAGGGATGCTGGGTAACACAAGACGGTGGGACCCACGCAAGTCACCCTACCATGGATTCCCCTAGCTGTCTAGTTTTTAAAAAATGTACAGGTACAGGTGTGGGCTGGGCTACGGCCCGAAAGCCACAGTTACCACTATTGCAAAAAAAAAGTATTTTCTCAGTAGTGAAATGTGATGTGTACACGTTGCGTTCTGAGCTATTTCCTGTCGCAGACACTAGACCTACCCACACAAGTGAGGTAAAAATGTCAGGACACTTTAGGGAATGCTAGGCAGTGGGACATTTGCAGCACCCCACAGATTCCAGAGCTTTCCATCACACAAACATGAGGAAAATATGTATTTTTAGTAAAAGTTTAAGGTTTGCAAGGGATTCTGGTTAAAGAAATATCCTGTGACAGCAATGCAAGTCATCCTACCATGGATTCCCCTTTTTGTCTAGTTTTCAAAAGTGTTCAGGGTTGCTAGGTTTACTTAGGTGCTGCCTGAGCTAGGCCCAAAAACCACAGATACCCACCCTGGAAAAAGTGGTCAGTTTTTACTGGAAATATATGGTGCATCTATGTTGAATTTTGTCCCCTTTCTTTTCGCAGGCATTAGGCCTACCCACACAAGTGAGGTACCATTTTTATAAGAAGACATATGGGAGCATAACATAATAGAACATTTGTTATTATCAATTGGATTTCACTGCATTGTGCCTTCCAAATATAAGCCATTGTGTAAGAAAAAATACATTTTGAAAAATACCCTCTAAATCATATGTAAGTATAGGTACCTACAAATTCAGAGATGTACACATAGCCACTACTCCTGAACTCCACATCTTGTGTCCATTTCAGAAATATGTAGATTTCCTTGATATCCATTTTTCACTCTACATACCATTCACTTAGTCCAAGCTAATGACCAATCAGTTGAAGTAGTTGTTTCTATGTGTGCTTGCTTTATATTTTATGTGGACATAGGTTATCTCCTCTTTCTGTTGGGTCTTTATTATTGTACATATACACATATATATGTATAAACACTGGGTTTTCTGATGCATTGTAATGTATATATTTATATTTTATTTGTCATACTACAGCCCTGAAGACGTCCTGCTTTTAGGGACGAAACTGGTTGGCTGTGTCCAGTGTTACAAGGATATGGAGTTTGGACTGTTTCAATAACGATTTCATATGTGGTGCACTTCTATACTTTTGGACTCATACCTCACCATATGAATTGGTCTATACTCAGTAAAAACTGAGACACCATTGTACAATACACCTCACTTGTTGGCTCTGGGAACCTCAAGTTCTTGGAGAACCAACAAACCCTACATATCCCCACAACCAGAAGGGTCTAGCTGATGTAATGACATATTGCTTTCATAAATTGGTCATCTTGAAGAAAAATTACAGAGGAAAACATCACAAATGGTGGTTTTTCCTACTCATTTTTAATATTTCTTTATTTCAACAGTTAGTTTCTTTGGGGAAACCTTGAGGGATCTACACATATGACTCCTTGCTGAATCCAGAATGTTGTCTAATTTTCAGAAATCTATAGCTTTCCTGGTTCACCCATGGGTTTCACACTGGTTTCCACCCCAAACTGGAAATGAATTGCAAGCACAAACATGGTAGAAATGTGCTACTTCTTTGAGAAATGCTAAAACTGTGGTAAAAAAGTAGCTTTTTTCATTCGGCTCTACATTGTTACTGAAAGCTGTAAAGATAGTGACTTTAATTACATTTTGCCTATTTACTCAGTCCCCTCCAGGTGAATCTACAAACATTGGGCACCTTCAAAATCCCAAGAATGTTGGAAATAGGATGTACATTTAGCATGGATAACTTATGTAAATGCAAAATTATGGAGGCCTCGGTACAAATTACCCCAAATAGCCAAAAAGGGCTCAGTGCTGGAAGGGGGGGAGGGGCGCAGGGGATGTGGGATACAGGGACAGAAAAAGGGTCAGCATTTAAATGGTGAATATATTGGTTACAAGAAACATGCTGGTCACTGTTGCAGGGCAGCAGCTGTGTTTGTAATTGCTTTAAAGTCATCAGCTCAAACGTCACCACTTCAAACAGACAAATGTGACCTTTTGTTCAATTCCTCTGTCACAAAAACTGGAGCTAGCATGAAAATAAAATTATACTGGAAAGCTCTTTATGGATTCTTTCACTTCCTCCTGTGCCTTAGTGTGTACATTGTAACTAACATCACAGAACGATACTATACTAGGCATGCCATCATTTCGGAACAGGAAAGTGGGAGATTTTAAAAAGAAAATTGGGGAATGCAAAAATCGGGTCAGTTGGCATGTATGTATACAATGAAAAGCCATGCCATACCATACTGTACCATATCATACCATACCATACATGACAGAACAAACCACAATATACCATACCATACCTTACCCTATCATACCATACTATGCCATACTAATCAAAGAGGGATTGTACTATACCATGCTGTGTTATACAATGGCAGGGCCACACCATATCATACCTTACAATAACAAGCCATAACATACCATACCATACTATACAATGACAAGCCATAACATACCATACTATACAATGACGACCCATACCATACGTTACCATAACATACCATTCCATACTCTAATATACAATGACAGGGCATACCATACCACACTGTACAATGACATGACAGACCATATCATACCAAATCATATCATATATCATACCATACCCTACCCTGTACAATCACAGGCCATAACATACCATACTATACAGTGACTGGCCATATCACACCACACAATGACATTCCACACCATACTATACATTTCAGGCCATACCATTCCAAAGCCTACCATACCATAACATGCCATTCAATACCAAATCATACCATACCATACCATGCAATGACAGGTCATACCATCCAATACAATGACAGGCCATATCAAACGGGAGTATACAATGACACGCCATACTATACCATGCACACCATATTAAAGAATATCAGGTCATACCATACAATACTATACAATGATAAGCTATTCCATACCATAGTAAACCATACTATACTATACTATACAATGACAGGCCACATCATCGCATGCCATATCTTATAAGGACAGGCCACAACAGAATACCATACAATGACAGCCCACACCAGAATACCATACTATTAGAGGCCATACCATACCATGCAATATCAAAACATACAATAGGCAATATTACATAATGACAGATCATACTGTACCTATCATACAATAGCAAGCCATACCATCCTATACAATGGCAGGCCACACCATTGAATACTACACAATGACAGTTCATATCATGCCATACTATACAATGACAAGCCTTACCAAACCATACTATACAATGATAAGCCATTCAGTAGCATACCATACAAAGAGACTATACCATACCATGTACTATACAATGACAGACCATAGCATCCCATACTATACAATGACAGGCCATACCATTCCATTCTACACAAAAACGGTCCATACTAGACAATACTATACAATGAAAAACCATACCATAGATACTACACAATGACAGTCCATACCATATTATATGAGGACAGACCATACAATACAATAATGTACAATGAAAAGCCGTACCATACCATGTTATAGCAAACAGTACCATGCTATACAATGATAGTTCACATCATACCATTGTAGTGCTTTCCTCTTATCTAGTTTCTAAGCACTAACATAACACAACAGAAATGCACTTCTGAGGTCAAAGAAGACTTTTATTGTTGTTAATTCTTCCCCAACCACAATATTTATGAATGACGAATTAGTAGCTTTCAAGTCCGCGTTAATCAAACAAAATATATCAGTTTGCAATATACACAGCAGGTTATATTTATAAGATATTGAATGCAAAGCAAAACAAATACTTCACCGTGTGGGAACTATCTACAGCTTCATCTTTCTAAGGTCTGCAAGCTGATGACCCCTGTCAGCCGCGAGAAAGAGAGATTCATCTACCCACACGGGATTGCTGGCAGCCTGCGCCAAGCTCCAGCACGAGGTCCGGCAGATTCGAATCTGACCCTCTGCAGCCTGTTACATTCGTTACAAAGGTGTGCCCCCTCCTCTCAGACCTGGGAAACTGAGCAAGCCTTTTGGAGACTGGCCACTCCTGTTCCCAAGCTCAAGCAGAGAGAACAACACCCATGTACTCTCTCTTATCATGTCTAGTCTACTGTGAGAACAAAACATCTTGGTTCATCTTGTGCAAAAACACAGCTTGGAAAAATACAGCTTGGATTCTCAACTGCAATGTCTAACTCCACGTTAAAGGCAATGGGCAGCTAACCTAAATATCAAATGCAATGTCATGTTAAAGGCAATAGGCAGCTAACCTAAATATCAAGTGCAATGTCTAGTGTCATGTCAAAGCCAATAGGCATCTAAGCTGAATACAAAAAGCAATGTCTTATATCATGTCAAAGCCCATAGGCAGCTGAGCTGAATACAAAATGCAATGTATAATATCATGTCAAAGCCAATAGGCAGCGGAGCTGAATACAAAGTGTAATGTATAATATCATGTCAAAGCCAATAGGCAGTTAAGCTGAATATCTAATAGCATGTCAAAGTCAATAGGCAGCTAAACTGAATACATCATGTCAAAGCCAATAGGAATGCAATGTCAAAGCCAATAGGCGGCTAGACTGGATACAGCATGTCAAAGCCAATAGGCAGAATACAGAATGTAATGGCTAATGCAATGTCAAAGCCCATAGGCGGCTAAACTGAATACAGAAAGTAATGGCTAATGCCATGTCAAAGCCAATAGGCAGAATACAGAATGTAATGACTAATGCAATGTCAAAGCCCATAGGCGGCTCAACTGAATACAACATACCATGTGCTACTGGTGAACATTGAGCAACTAATATGCGCAGTAGTGAAACACAAAGTCATTGGTCAAAACAAACTCCATCAAATGGCAGTACAACCATACAATACCATACCCTACATGGACAAATCATGCCATACCATAGCAAACATTAACAGACCATACGATATGATACTATAAAAGACAAGCCATACCATGCCATAATATACAATGACAGGCCATACCATATGATACCATACAATGACTGGCCATTACATACCATACTATAGAATTATACACCATCCCATACCATACCACACCACACCATACAGTGCCAAGGAATACTATACAATGCCAGGCCATACTATACTGTCCTTTACATTGGCAGCCTGCAGCATACCCTACCATACCATATAAGGTCAGCCCATACCCTACAATGACAGGCCATACCATACCATACAATGACAGCCCATACCATACCACACTGTACAATGATAGGCCAATCCATACCATACCATACAATGGCATACCATACACTGAAATGACAGCCCATACCATACCACACAACAACATAACATACTATATACAATCACAGGCCATACCATACCATACTGTACAATACAATACCATACTACACAATGACAGACCATATACCATAATATACAATGACAGGCTATGCAATACCATACCACACCATACCACATCACACCACACCATACCACACCATACTATACAATGACAGGCCATACCACACTATAAATAACAATAAAGAGGGACAGGGAGATTAGTGGTCCAGTGTACTTTCTCCCAATAGACTACTGTAGTAACAGAACAAAGGGTACACTGTTCCAAAAGATCACCCAGGGAACCCGGAGGTTTAGGACCAAAAGCCCCCACACACCCATTTGGATGTCATGCTTCATCATCGGGGATGCTCCTCGTCAGACCAGCGCTGCAATGTCTGACAGGCTCCCCTAAAGGGGGCTCTTTGCCGGAGATCTTTTGTAGAGGCTGCCAAGGTAGAGTATCTCAATTAATGCCTCAGGGCAGACTCTCATCAAGCAGGAGAGAAAAATTTTTTTGTTAAAATTTGTTCTAAACCTCAACAACCGATTAATTTACTCACCTTTGTTTTTGTGGAGCTCGTCAGACATTGCAGCGCCGGTCTCACGAGGAGTATCCCCCGATGATGAAGCATGACATCCAAATGGGTGTGTGAGGGCTCTTGCTCCTAAACCTCCGGGTTCCCTGTGTGATCTTTTGGAACAGTGTACCCTTTGTTCTCATACCACACTATAGTCTATACCATGCAATACTATTCAATGACTTGCCACACAATGCCATACTATACAATGACAAGCCATGCCATACCATACCATGCAATACTATACTATACAATAATAGGCCATAGCATACCATAATATACTAAACAATGACAGGCTATATGTAAGAGGCTGGCCTGGTGTGTGGTGGATACCTATGGTACTTACACCTTATACCAGGTCCAGGTATCCCTTATTAGTGTAGTGTAGTCAGTGTCTAGAAGCCAGGTTCTCTAGAGGTAGCTGTGGATGAGCCGCCAACGCTTATCTAGGAGACATGCAAAGCTCATTCAATGCCACTATAGTCACACTTAGCACTTATACACATAAAAGAAAACACTCAGGGGGTCATTCCGACCCCGGCGGACGGCGGGCGCCGGCCGCCGGGCGGAGACCGCCAAAAGACCGCACCGTGGTCAAATGACCGCAGCGGTCATTCTGACTTTCCCGCTGGGCGGGCGGGCGACCGCCAAAAGGCCGCCCGCCCGCCCGCCCAGCGGGAAAGACCCAGCAACGATGAAGCCGGCTCCAAATGGAGCCGGCGGAGTTGCTGGGGTGTGACGGGTGCAGTGGCACCCGTTGCGATTTTCAGTGTCTGCAAAGCAGACACTGAAAATCATTATGGGGTCCCCAGGGGCCCCACGACACCCGTTCCACCCGTGAAAACCGCCAGAAACAGGCTGGCGGGAAGGGGGTCGGAATCCCCATGGCGGCGCTGCTTGCAGCGCCGCCATGGAGGATTAATTTGGCCAGGGGAAAACCGGCGGGAAACCGCCGGTTTCCCTTTTCTGACCGCGGCTTTACCGCCGCGGTCAGAATTGCCCAGGAAGCACCGCCAGCCTGTTGGCGGTGCTTCCGCGGTCGTTGGCCCTGGCGGTCAATGACCGCCAGGGTCAGAATGACCTCCTCAGTGTTACAAAAATAAAGGTACTTTATTTTGGTGACACAAATACCAAAAATACAATAGAGGCAATACTCTATTAGGAGGTAAGTAATACACAAATTATAGACACTAGTATGGGGAAATAGGAATAAAAACAGAAAACAGAGCAATTTGTGAAAATCACAATAGAGAGAAGTAGCCCTGGGGGAGCAAAAAACAAATATTAAAAAGTGGAATGCTAGAGTCGGTCCCCCACCTAGGTAAGTGAAATGTGTAGAAGGGAGCTGGGAGTTCTAGGAAAGCCCACAGGTAAGTACCAGAACACCCACAGCGACCAGGAAAGCAGGAGTAAAAACACTGTAAATTCCCCAGAACACCCACATGGAATAAAGGAAGAATATTTCAAAGCCCAGAAGAGTCTGCGAGACACTAGAAGTGGATTCCTAGACAAGAGGACCTGAGGAAGAAGGGGACCAAGTCCAACAAGCACAAAAGAGTCCAGGAAGGGCAGGAGCTCATACCCACCAGACTCATTGTGCAATAGATAAGTCGACTTTGTCTTCTTGGGTGCAGTGCTGACCTTCCTTCATCAAAGTCAAGTTCCTGGAGGATGCAGGTGATGTCCCACACCGAAAGGAGGATTGCAGTTGGGTTTGCGTCTTCGGATTCTGCCCACAAGCCTTGGGACACGCAAAACTCACAGTTAGTGGAAAGTGGAGCTGCCCGGGACCAGGAAGGACCAGGTGGACTTTACCCAGGAGGGAGAATCAGAGGGGGCTCTCCGCAATGCAGAGAGCCCACAGAAGCACAGGCAGCGCCCACAGAAGTCCCATAGCATGGGGACACAAAAGTCAAAGAAGGAACCAACACAGCACAAAAAAATGGATCCCACGCCGCCGGAGAGCCACTCAGGGAACAGAATGGATTGCTGGGGGCTGTAGTTTCAAAATGACTGAAGATCCCTTGAAAAAGATGCCAACAAGCTTTGGCAGCTGCAAATAACGCAGTGCATGGGGTACTGTCCTGCGTGGGCAGGCAAGGGCTTACCTCCACCCAAGTTGGACAGCTGGAAGAGAAGACTGTCCGGACCACTTCAGCCTACCACCCGTGATGCAGGATCCATGCAGCTCACCAGGAGAAGGGTCCACGCAGCCGGTCATCGTATCAGTTGGTGCCTGTGGATGCAGGGGAGTAACTCCTTCACCCCAAGTGAGATTCCTTCTCTTTCTGGTGCAGGATGAAGAGTGGCTGTCCTCAGCGGATGCACAACCGAGGAAATGCTGCAGTTGATAGAAGGAG
Source organism: Pleurodeles waltl (assembly GCF_031143425.1). Taxonomy (NCBI): domain Eukaryota; kingdom Metazoa; phylum Chordata; class Amphibia; order Caudata; family Salamandridae; genus Pleurodeles; species Pleurodeles waltl. The sequence goes on from NC_090447.1 coordinate 668,442,284, forward strand.
CCGTGGATACAATGTTGCAGGAGGCATCTTGCTTCTTTGTTGCAGCTTGTCGGGTCCTGTAGGGTCTATATGCAGTTTCTTCGGTCAGAAGTCGAAGTGGAGGTTGCAGGGGAATCCTGCTGGAGTCTTGCAAACGGAATCTGAGGAACCACCAAGAAAGAGATCCTAAATAGCCCTGATAGGGGAATTGGTCACCTAGCTGGGTGACCACCTACAAGGAGGGGGCTCTGAAGCCACCTGCTGGGCCTGGCCACTCAGATGCTCCCAGAGTTCCCTGCCAACCTTGAATCCAAGATGGCGAAACCCAGGGATCCTCTGGAGGCGCTCTGAGCACCACCCCTGGGGTGGTGATGGACAGGGGAGTGGTCACTCCCTTTCCTTTGCCCAGTTTCGCGCCAAAGCAGGGTCTGGGTGTCCCTGAACAGGTGTAGACTGGTTTATGCAAGGAGGACACCGAATGTGCACTTCAAAGAATTACCAGTGGCTTGAGGAGGCTACCCCTCCCAAGCCTTTAACACCTATTTCTAAAGGGATAGGGTGTAACACCCCTCTCCCAAACAAAATCCTTTGTTCTGCCTTCCTGGGTTTGAGCTGCTCAAGCAACAGGAGGGCAGAAACCTGTCTGTGAGGTGGCAGCAGCATGGGCTGCCTGGAAAACCTCAGAAGGCTGCAATGGTAATACTGGGGGTCCTCTAATGAGCCCCCAGAGTGCACGGGATCATACAACCAATGCTTGCAAAAGCATTGGGGTATGATTCCAACATGTTTGATACCAAACATACCTATGTTCGGAGTTACCATTATCTAGCTGGACATAGGTATTGACCTATGTCCTGTACACGCGTATAATGTCATCCCCGCACTCACGAAGTACGGGAAAATGGGCCTGGAGTTTGTGGGGTACCTCTGCTAGTGCAGGAGTGCCCTCACACACAAGTACTTTGCACCCTGCCCTCTGGGCTAGAAGGCCTGCCATGGGGGTGACTTATAAGTGACCTAGTGCAGTGAAAAGTGGAGGTGAAAGGGTGCTTGCTCCTTTTCACGCAGGCTGCGTTGACAGTCCTGCAGAACCCTTTGCTTGGGCTCCCTATGGGTGGCAAAATATATGCTGCAGCCCATAGGGATCCTTTGGAACCCCTGTGCCCTGGGTACCTTGGTACCATATACTACGGATTTACAGTGGGGCACTAGTGTGCCAATTGTGGGATGAAATACATAGTTTAGGGAGAGAGCATAATCACTGGGGTCCTGGTTAGCAGGATCCCAGTGAACACAGTCAAACACTGACATCAGGCAGAAAAAGAAGGGGGTAGCCATACCAAGAAAGAGGGTACTTTCCTACACTATACCATACCATAGAAACCTATATAATGACCGAACATACCATACAATACTATGCAATGACAGGCAATGGCACTTTAATTTTGTGGAGGGAACCCCAATACAGCCAAATCATACCATATTATCTTATACATCGGAGGACCACTCCATACCATACCACACCACACCATACCATATAAGACAACTAATACCATACCATACAATGACAGGCCATATCACACCATACCATACCATACCATACAATGGCAGCCCATATCATACCATCTGATCAAATGACAGGCCATAACATACCGTAATATACTATGACAGGCCGCCTTCTCTGTGCCCTAAACAGCCCAATGAGCAAGAGACAAAGCAGGTGGTAAGAACACAGATTTTCTGTCTATTCTTGTTTTTTTTAAGTGCCTTTTCCCCTACCAGGGACTGTTTAAATTTACCTCTTAGTTTAAAATGTTGTATTCTAAAATTGCTGTTTTGTTTGTGCCTAATAATGATGACTGTTTGATCTTCCAGTTTCCCCTATACTTTACTAGGCTTCCACCCCCCTGATCCCCCCCAAGATAAAAAGGCAAAATGCACCTCAGTGGCTAACCGGAATGTGTTTAAGCGACTGCTTAATGTGCTTTATGGTTCAAACTGTCTTTGGAAAGCCTATGCAGCAATCGTTTTTGGCCTAAAAGAGTGGTTAGTTTAAGTGCGCAAAAAGCAGTATTTTAGTGACTTCAGAATTGGGCCTTACCTGAGGAGGTGAATAAGGAAGCTACAAAGAGTGGATTGAACCTGTGTCTATCCAAGGAGATTCTGAATTAAGCAACACCTCTCTGCCCCCTGCACCAGCAGCTTGTGCTCGCTTATTGGCCCTCTAGCTCCCATGGAAATCTGAGCCCTCCTCTCACACCTGCAATGGCACTTTAATTTTGTGGAGGGAACCCCAATACAGCCACCTCCATATAGCTTCTCCGTGCCATAAACAGCCCAGTGAGTAAGATACAAAGAAGGTGGTAAGAACTCTAACTTACTGTGTATTCTTGACTTTTTTAAAGTGTCTTTTCCCCTACCTGTGACTGTTTAAATTTACCTCTTGGTTTCTGCAAATTTTGTACTTTAACCCTTCCACTGCTAGGCTTCCCCCCCCCAGTGCTAAGCCTTTCTTGGCATTTTGGGGTAGTTCACTCTATAAGTTTTTGTTTAGATCAACTATCCATGCCAAATTTGTGAACTTTTTTGCAAACATCAAAGGGAATCTAAAGGTACCTCGAGTTTGTAGATTCCCCTCGAGGGGACCGAGAAAATAGTCAAAATATAGCTATTTTTTTTTTAGGTAAAATGTAAATACAGTGCTGCAGAAGAAAGTGTCTGATATTTTTACTGCAAATGGCATCAACAAAAGGTTTCTGGTGCTACAATCATCATCTTCCCAGCTTTCAGGATCAAGAAGATTTGATTAAGAAAAACACATATTCTAATACAGTTTGGGCATTTTACTGGGAGATAATTAATTTTCCTGATTGTTTGTGCTTTTAACCTCCTTCCTTTATAGTGGAAACATGTGTGAAATCCATGCTAGATCCCAGAAAGCTATATATTTCTGAAAACTAGACAACATTCTGAACTCAGCAAGGGGTCATTTGTGTATATTCTTCAAGGTTTTCCTAAAAAAAACAAGTGTTGAAATAAAAAATATTGAAAATTAGTGGGAAATAACGGGCATTTGTGACAATGTTTTCCTTTCGTAACTTCTCATCACAATGGCCAATTTACAAAAAGCTATGTACCATTACATCGATTAGATCCTTTAGGTTGAGGGGATATATAGGGTTTGCGGGTTTTCCAAGAACTCGAGGTACCCAGAGCCAATAACTGAGCTGCACCGTGCAATGGGTTTTCATTGTATACCTGGTATAGAGCAACTCTTATGGTAAAATATAAATAGTGAAAAGTAGGTATCACAGAATCCTATGTATTTCCAAAAGGTGCACAAGATAAGGAGTTTAGAAGCAGGGAAGGTGCAAATGCAGAAAAATACAATTGGTAATAGCACTTGGTCTACTAGTCTATGTTCCCCTAAGTCACCCAATAAAAATGGCACCTCACTTGTGTGGGTAAGCCTAAAAGCCCAAAAGGCAGCCCAAAACACAACATGGATACATCAATTTTTTCCATGCAAAACTGACCAGTTTTTTGGAAAGCGGGTAGCTGTGGTTTTTGGGCCCACTTCAGCTGTTCACTTCAGGGAATCCTAGCAAACCTCTACATTTGTGAAACTTAGACACATAGGGGAATCCAGGGTGGGGTGACATGTCTGACTCTCACTAAGCTGTTATATCCTGAATTGCTTGCAAACCTCAAACTTTGTCTGAAAAGGCACATTTTCCACACATTTCTGTGATGCAGACTTCTGGAATCTGCACAGAGCCACATACGTCCTTCCACCCAGCATTCTCCTATGTCTTCTGATGAAAATGATACCTCACTTTTGTGGGTAGGCCTAGTGCCTGTGACAGGAAATGGCCAAAAATGCAACATGGATACATTACATTTTTATACACAAAAGAGACCCGTTTTTTGCTAATTGGGTAGCTGTCATTTTTGGGCCATAGTTCACCCACCACCAAGGGAAACCTAGCAAACCACATTTTTAAAAACTAGACACCCAGGGAAATCCAGTGTTGGGTGAATTGTGTGGTTCTCCCCAGGTTGTTATACCACAAATCCCCTGCAAGCCTCAAACTTTGACTAAAAACATATTTTCCCTCACATTTCTGTGATGGAAAGTTCTGGAATCTGCACAAAGCCACACATTTCCTTCCACCTACCATTATTCTACATCTTCTGATCACAATGGTACGTGTAGGTCGGCCAAGTGCCTGTGGCAGGAAATGACCCAAAACCAACATGAATACATCATATTTCTATACACAAAACGAACCTGTTTTTTGTAAACTAGGTAGCGGTAGTTTTTGGGCCCTCCCTCAGCTGGTACGAAGGGAAACCTAGCAAACTTGTACATTTTTTCAAACTAGACACCTAGGGGAATGCAGGATGGGTGATTTGTGTTGCTCTCACCAAGTTGTTTTACCCAGAATCCCTTGCAAACCTCACACTTTGGCTAGAAAACACATATTCCTCACTTATCTGTGAGGGAAAGTTCTGGAATATTCACAGAGCCACAAACCTCCTTCCACCAAGCATTCTCCTACATCTTCTGTTGAAAATGCTACCTCATTTGTGTGGGTAGCCCTAGTAGCCGCAAAAGGAAACGGCCCAAAACGCAACATGGGTACATCCATTTTTACTACGCAAAACTGACTTTTTTTTTGCCAAGTGGATAGCTGACATTTTTGGGCCCTAGTTCAGCCAGCGCCTAGGGAAACCTAGCAAACCTGTACATTTTTAAAACTAGACACCTAGGGGAATTCAGGGTGGGGTGAATTGTGTGGCTCTCACCAGGGTGTTTTACCTAGAAACACTTGCAAATCTCAAACTTTGACTAAATAAAAAACACATTTTCCTCAAATTTCTATAATGGAAAGTTCTAGAATCTGCACAGAGCCACAAACTTCCTTCCACCCAGCATTCTTCTAAGTCTTCTGATCAAAATCATCCCTCACTTGTGTGGGTAGGTCTAGTGCCTGCGACAAGAAACGCCCCAAAACGCAACATGGGTACATCACATTTTTATACACAAAACGGACGTGTTTTTTTGCAAAGTGGATAGTGGTAATTTTGGGGCCCTACCTCAGCTAGGACCTAGGGAAACCTAGCAAACCTGTACATTTTTTAACTAGACACCTATGGGAATTCAGGGCGGGGTGACTTGTGTGACTCTCACTAGGTTGTTATATCAAGAATCCCTTGCAAAGCTCAAACTTTGACTAAATAAAAACACATTTTCCTCACATTTCTGTGATGGAAAGTTCTAGAATCTGCACAGAGCCACAAACTTCCTTCCACCCGTCATTCTTCTACATCCTCTGATCACAATGGTTTCTCACTTGTGTGGTAGACCTAGTGCCCATGACAGGAAACGGCCCAAAATGCAACATGAATACATCAAAGTTTTCCATGCTAAACTGACCTGTTTTTTGCAAAGTGGGTGGCTGTGGTTTCTGGGCCTTTCCTCAACTAGCACATAGGGAATCCTAGCAAACCTGTACATTTTTTAAAATTAGAAACCTAAGGAAATCCAGGATGGGGTGACTTGTGTGGCTCGCACCAGGTTGATTTATCCTGAATCCCTTGCAAACCTCAAACTTAAATTAAAAACACATTTTCCTCACATTTCTGGGATGGAAAGTTCTGGAATCTTCACAGAGCCACAAAATTCCTTCCACTCAGCAGTCTCCTACATCTTCTGATGAAAATGGTACCTCACTTGTGTGGGTAGCCTAGTACCCGTGACCGGAAGCAGCCCAAAACTCAACATGGATACATCAAAGCTTTCTACGCTAAACTGACTTGTTTTATGCAAAGTGGGTGGCTGTGGTATCAGGGCCTTTCCTTGATTGAAACATAGGGAAACCTAGCAAACCTGTAAATTTTTTAAAAATAGACACCTAAGTAAATCCAGGATGGGGTGACGTGTGGCTTTCACCAAGTTGATTTAGCATGAATCCCTTGGAAACCTCAAACTTTGACTAAAAACACATTTTCCTCACATTTCTGTGATGGAGAGTTCTGGAATTTGCACAGGACCATAAACCTTCTTCCACCCAGCATTCCCCTACATCTTCTGATGAAAATGGTACCTCACTTGTGTGGGTAAACCTAGTGCCCATGAAAGGAGGCGACCCAAAACACAACATGGATCATCAGATTTTTATACAGAAAACTGACTTGTTTTTTGCAAAGTGGGTAGAGGTGTTTTTTGGAGCCTACCTCAGCTAGCACCTAGGGAAACCTAGCAAACCTGTACATTTTTTAAAACTCGACACCTAGGGAAATCCAGGATTGGGTGAATTGTACAGCCCTCACCAGGTTGTTTTACCTAAAATCCCTTGCAAACCTCAAACTTTGACTAAAAAACACACTTTCTTTACATTTCTGGGATGGAAAGTTCTGATATCTTACAGAGCTACAAGCTTCCTTCCACCAAGCATTCTCCTACACCTTCTGATAAAAGTACTACCTCATTTGTTTGTGTGGGTTGGCCTAGTGGCCGCTACAGGAAACGGCCCAAAATGCAACATGCATACATCAATTTTTTCCATGCAAATCTGACCTGTTTTTTGCTAAGTGGGTAGCTGTGATTTTTGGGCCCTAGCTCAGCCGGCACCACGGGAAAGCTAGCAAACCTGTACATTTTCCAAAGCTAGACACCTAGGGAAATCCAGGGAGAGGTGGTGTGCATGGATCCCATAAGTTTTTTTTTTTTAACCAACAATGCACTGCCAACCTCAAACTGTGCCTGAATTCAAGCATTTTCCTTACATTTCTGTGATGGAAACTTCCAGAATCTGCAGGAATCCACAAAATTCCTACCACCCAGCATTGACCCACTTGTGCCAATAGAAATACTACACTACTTGTGCGGTTGGACCTAGTGCCAGTGACAAGAATGTATCCAACCAAGGTCAATGGGAGCCCTTGCATGGGGTATCCTCTTTACATTGTTTGGATCCATTCCTGTCTCTGGCACTAGGCCCAACCACACAAGTGGTACAGCATTTATATCAGCAGAAGTGGAACAATGCTGGGCGGTAGTAATTTTGTGGGTTCTTGTGAATTCCAGAAGTTTCTATGACAGAAATGTAAGACAAATGTGTGATTTCAGGCAAAGTTTCAGGTTTGCAGGGCATTGTGGGTACGAAAATGATGTGGGTTGGATCATCATCACATCATTCAGTTCTTGTAGAGAATGGCTTTTCACCCCAGGAGGTCTCTAGGTGCTGTGGAGGGGCTCCCATTCAAGTCTGGCGGGAGATGGCAGTAGAAAAGCCAGGTCTTGAGCTGCTGTCTGAAGTCATCCAGTGAGGGGGATGTGTGTAGGTGGAGGGGGAGTTTGTTCAAGGACTTGGCTGCGAGGAAGTTCTTGAGCTCGCTGGGGTCAGCTGAGGCTTCTTCCAAAGGGGTTTGACCTCAGTGTGTTTCTAGGCGTAGGGAATGGTGGCTGTGGTGATGGAGGTCTTTAGGATCTCTGTGAGGAGTGCTCCTCTTACCTCCTTTCCTAGGTTGTAGAAATGGTGCTGGCAGGGGTTTCTGGGGTATCCAGAGAGGATGGGCACAATGATACTGATGGTGTCTTTGGTGGAGAGCTGCTTCCAATCAGTGATTATATGGGGGTGTGGAGGGGTGGGGGGCAGGTCAAGTGCGGTGGGCAGGGGATCAAAGTTGCTATGTATGTCGACTGTTTTATTTCTAGAAGTAATACAATAGCTTGTCGCAGAGGTCTTGGGAGGGGTGGATGGAGTTCTGGATGGCAGAGGGGCAGGAGAAGTCTCTGACTATGCTGAAGAGTTTTCTGGCATGGTTGGCGCTTTTCTCTCCCTGCGGGTGGAAAATGCTTCTTTTTTGGTCTCTGAGTCACCTGTGGTATCTTCTAAGGGCAGACCTAAAGTAGTCGAAGTTGGAGGGCATTTTGTTGGAGCATCAGTGTCTTTACAATTTTCTGTGCTGGCATTTGAGGGTACAAAGTTCTGGGGAGAACCAGGTGGTCTGTTTGGAGGGTCTGTTGCAGGTGGTGTCCTTCAGGGGGGTGACTGTGTCTGCTGCAGATGAGCCAGCTGGAGAGGTTTTGGATGCTGAGTTTGAGAGTGTCAGCTGGGCTGGGTCTGGTGTCCTTGAGGATGGTGATCCATAGAGTTTTGGTGACTTTGCTCGAGTTGCGATGCGGGAGGTTCTGGAGTCTGTTAGAGGCGTCTTGGTGTTGCTTGATGGTAAAATTAACGATGTGGTGGTCGCTCCATGGTATTTAGGTGGTGTGGGAGAATTTGGTTCTTTCCCTTGTGGAGAAGATGAGATCCAGAGTGTATCCTGCATTGTGGGTGTGGGTGGTAACCAGCCTGTAGAGGCTGATGTTCTTCATGTTTTTGATGAGTGATGTGGAGATGGAGTTGTTAGGGTCTTCTAGGTGAAAGTTTAGGTCTCCTAGAAAGATGTAGGGGTTGGAGTCAATGGCCAGGAGGGCGATGAAGTCCAGGATTGAGTTGCAAAAGTTAGGGTGGGGAACAGGGGTCCTGTAGGCAAGGGTTCCTCTGATAGTGGTATTGGTGTCGGGTCTGATCTGGAAATTGAGGTGTTCTATGATCGGTGTTGTGTCGTCATCTGAGGTGGTGCAGTGGAGAGAGAATCTTTGTGGATGATGGCGATGCCTCTGCCGTGTCTGTTGAGGCAGTCGGGTAGATCATCTTGAATCCAGGGTGGGGGGGTTGTAGTGGCGATATCAGATGTAGGTGTGGGGTGAGCCACGTTTCGGTGATGAACATTATGTCATGCGCGAGGGTGGTGATGGTATTCTAGATTTCAATGGCCTGCTTGCAGAGGCATCAGGTGTTGAGTAATGCACAATCGAGTTGATGTTTGATGCAGGTTGTCTGGTTTTTGGCAGTGTTGGTGTCTCACACATCGCAGGAGAAGCAGCAGTTGTGCCAGGAGAAGGGGCCTTTATTGGTCGGAGGAGAGGCGGTGCAGCAGTTTGTGTTGTGGATCTTTGGGGGGTACTGGTGTTGAGCTGCAGAACCAGGGGTCCTGGTGCTGGGCGCGGTCCAGGCACTGACAGGCGCAGATGGGCTTGCCTTTGGTGCTCCTTTGGAGCATCAATGGCACACCCCATGTGCAGTCGCACAGTGACAGCCATTATATAGGTCCTGGGGTGTGGAGCAGATGGGGGAGGGTGAACGAGGGAGTGGGGAGGTGAGAAAACGGCGGGAAGAACAACGGTGGGCTGGGGCACAAAGGACTCAACAAACAGGACAAAACAAGCCGGGAATAGAAACAATAAAGGCAGAAACAGATATGGGCACAACAAACAAGATGGGCATGGAAAACAATAAAGGCAGAAACAGATATGGGCACAACAAACAGGAAAAAAAACAGAGAGCAATAAGGGCAGAAACAAATATGGGCGCAATGAACAGGACAAAACAGGACGTTCACAGAGAACAGTAAATGGCAGGAAGAAATGCAGCACAAAAAATGGGACAAAAACAAGACTGACACATAAACAGTTACGGCAGGAACAAATATGGGAACAGAGACAGGGACAAGAAATACGAGGACAGAAGGCAGAGTAAAATGGGCATTAGAGGGCAGAACTGCAGGGAGAGCTAGGTGTGGGACCTGCTCAGTGGGGTCGCGCAGCAACTGCCATTAAGTAGGTCTAGGTGGGGTGCGTGGCTCAGAGGGGGGAGGATGGGTGAGGGAGTGAGGAGGTGAGTAAATGGCAGCTAGAGCGACTGGGGGCTGGGCCACAACGGGCAACAACTAACAGGACAAAACAAGCCGGACACAGAAACACTAAAGGCAGAAACAGATACAACAGATACAGGCACAGAAAATAATAATGGCAGAAACAGATACGATCACAGCAAACAGAAAAAAACAAGATGTGCACAGAGAACAATAAGGGCAGAAACAAATATGGGCACAATAAACAGGATCAAAAAGGATGGTCACAGAGAACAGTAAAATGCAGAAACAAATACAGCACAAAAAATGGGACAAAATCAAGACGGGCATAGAAACAATAAAGGCAGCAACAGATACAACAGATAGGGGCACAACAAACAAGACAGGCACAGAAAATAATAATGGCAGAAACAGATACAGGCACAACAAACAGAAAAAAACAAGAAGGGCACAGAGAACAATAAGGGCGGAAAAAAATATGGGCGCAATAAACAGGATAAAAAAGGATGGTCACAGAGAACAGTAAAAGGCAGAAACAAATACGGCACAAAAAACAGGACAAAATCAAGACAGGCACAAAAACAGTTAAGGCAGAAACAAATACGGGCAGTGAGACAGGGAGAAGAAATACGAGGACAGAAGGCAGAATAAAATGGGCAATAGAGAGAAGCCAAAGGCAGTAGGCGAAGGCTCTGCAAAGGCGAGACTGCAGGGAGAGCTAGGCGTAGGACCTGGTGAAGTACACCACCCTGGACTCCCCCACATATCTAGTTTTCAGAACTATCTGGGTCTGGTAGGTTTTTCCAGGTGGCAGCATACCACTGCCCAAAAAGTGCAAGTGGGATGATACTGAGAGTTAGCCAAACTATACTGACATAATTTGTAAAAACAACACCCAAAGAAATGAAATAACCTCTTGCTTGCCATTTGGGTGAAATGCTTTAGTCCTCAGGGGGGACAGATCAATTGTTTCCCTTTTTGGGTAAGGGGGGCAGAAAGATTGTTTCCCTATTTTGGGGGGGCGTGGCCATGCCCATGCTGAGCAGCCACCACCGACACAAATAAAAAAAGGTAATCCTTGGTGTCCACAGGGCTTTCTAACCCCCCCGGGAGGCAGACAGGGGTATTCCCCCCACATGACCACGGGGGGCAGAAAGACTGTTTCCATTTGTGTCTGGGGGAAGTGGGGACATTGGCATTCCCATTGTGGGCAGCCCCCACCCCTATTTAATCAAAAGAAAATTGCCTGGTTTTTAGCAGGCTTTCTGCCTCCCCCCCCCCAAGAGCTGATTGTGTTAATAACCCCCATCTGCCTCCCGGGGGGGGGCAGAAAGGCTGTTCCTATTTGTGTCTGGAGGGGGTGGGGGCATTGGCATGCTCATTGTGGGCAGCCCCCACACCTCTTTTAGAAAAAATAAATCCCTTGTTTCTAGTGGGCTTTCTGCACCCCCCACCCACACCTGGGGGGGCAGATTGGGGGTAATAACCCCCATCTGCTCCCAGGGGGGCACAAAGATTTTTATTAGTGTCTGAGGGGGTGGGAGTATTGGCATGGCCATTTTGAGCAGCTCTTACCCCTATAGATTAGTGAAAAAAATAATCCCTGGTGCCTAGTGGGCCATCACCCCTGGGGGGTGGGGAGGAGCCAAATGGGGGCTATTGTCCTCATCTGCTCCCAGGGGGGCAGAAATGCTGAACTGCCCAAAAACAATTGGGGGGAGCAAAAGCCCTAGCACAAGGGGCCGCTCCCAGTTGCCGAGTGGGTGGATTCCTGCTTGGGGATCACCCTCCTGCAGCGATCCCCAAACAGGGATCCACTAGAAAAGGGCACCATTGGAAAGGGGAGAATCTCCCCTTTCCAATGATACCTCTCCTGTCTGCCTTGGTGCTCACGGGCTGAAGAGGTGAATCAGGAAGCTACAAAGTATGGATTGAGCCTGTATATATGCAAGAAGATTCTGAATTGAGCAGCACCTTCCTACCCCCGCACCAGCAACCTGTGTTTAAAGCCTTGTGCCCTTTAAATAGGTTTTTACTGGTTGTCACATCTTGTTCTCTGATTGGTTGCAAGGGCTTAGTGTTTCTATTGGACTAAGGGCTTAGGGTTTGAGTACTGATTGGCTGTTAGGGCTAGGGTTTCTACTTAGCCAGGGGCTTAGTGTTTAAGTTCTGATTGGCTGGTATGGCTAGGGTTCCTATTGAATTTAGTGCTTATGGCTTGGGTTTTGATTCCCTAATAGGGTTAAGGTATGTGATTGGTTAATAGGGCCAGGTGTCTCATTGGCTCCAGGGTTTAGGGTTAGGGTCCTGATTGGTTTGGGTTATGGATAGGGTTCCATTGGCCAATGTGGCTATTTAAGCCTATGGTTCATGGCATCTCAACGCGGGCATCAAGGCTAAGTGTTGAGAGGACAAGGGCAGTTGCCTGTTTGGGCCTGTTAGGATCAGACCTAGGGCCAGAGATGCTGCACAGTTTTTCCTTTAGCAGCGACCACCTTAAGCCATGCACATCCATAAACACCCAAACACAACATCAGCAAAGGCATTCTAATCATGTACCACAAACAAATCTCATACTGATTTCAATGTCTCAACAACCACTACAAACCCCCATAAATTACACCCTTCTATCCCAACAACAACACTATGGCACCTTCATTGTCACACAAAACACAACTCTGTCTTATACCACTTACAAATCCACACATCACCAACACAACGCAAAGCCACATTATACATAACTTTAATGCATCCCTACACACACAGTCCCTATTCATAAAAAATACCAGATCTGTCCTCATCTTTCTCCTAACAGACCCCTTTTTATCATAACAAAACCTATACTTAGCCTTCCAACATATCATCCACCAACACCCTTCTCCTCTTTTTACTATAAACACACAAACAAAACTTATACTCAACTCCATCACACATAACTCTTGTCCATCCTCTCTTACACACCACATACACTCTTCTGCAAAACACATCATCACCCCTGTACAATTCAAATACCACTCACCAGCAGTACTTTACATACAAATCCTTTGCAGAAAACCACTACATCAATATCTCATCTCACTACTCCTCAAAAACAAAACACATCAGCACATCAAAATCACACACACTTTCATAATGCTTGCAGTCCCAAATTGGAAACATACACCCACTCCCTCTCTTAGGACTACACAAATAACATACTTCCTAATCCACCCTTACTCCCAGATTTTCTATCTTCACGAACACCAACAACAAATACCCTACAACAACAACTCTCATTCACCCGTCTCTCATCCATTGCATAAATTAGAGCCTTAGAATATGACTCACATGCTCCACCACCACCCCAACCCATACTCCTTCCGCTCTAAACAGATGCAAACAAAGTACAAGGCTACTCTATGAAAGCAATACAACTCACCATCTCACTCTCAACCACCATCTCAGCCACCAATACACGCAAACACAAAAAAAGGAATGTGATGTAGAAAAACAACACTAATGCTACCCTCATACAGTTAATACCAGAACTAATGACGCAACTGCTACAAGTTCAAGATATACTGCTCACTGTTCTATAAAACAAAGTCACACAACCACCAAAACACAATCTCTAAACTGCCTACTAATAAATGCTCAATTAGTCTCTAAAAACAAGCACCACATTTACAACCTACTCACTGACACACAACCTGACTTACCCTTCATAACTGAATCATGGTTGGGAGGTGACATGGCATGGCACCAGTGTTCCATGAAGCCGTTCCTTCAGGTTATCAAACTATCACACAAAATCATATAGGCAAAAGAGGAGGTGGAGTAGCTGTTATATTCAAGCAAACAATAAATCTCAGCAAAACTGACAAATTTTCCATACAAGGTTAGACACATTTCTAGATACAGTTTCAAACCTTAAAACATTATACTCCAACCTAAGTATCTTGGGGGACCTAAACATCTGGCTTGACAAACCCAATATGCCCCATCCAAAAACTATCATCACTGGCTTAGACACACTGAACCTACATCAGATCATACAAAATCACACACACATCACTTGACACATTATGCAAATCCAGAACTAGCTACCTTTCAAAGAATTACTACTGTCACATGGTCAGACCGCCATTTGGTAGCTTTCCAATATAGAACATCACAAATAAACCCACCCAAGACCACCTTATATGCATCCACCTACCGTCCATGGAACAAACATAATTTTGAATATTTAGAAACACAACTAACAGCCAACAAGGATCTAGACACAATACATTCTGTTCAAAAGCTTTATGAGTGACTACAAAAAGCTTTTACTATCGTAATACCACTAAGAACAACAAAAGAGGTCAAAAGGAAACAAGCACCTTGGAGAAATACAGAACTAAAAAAGATAAAACACCAAATCAGAAGGCTGCAATGAACCTGGCTCAAAACAAACAGCAATCAAGACAAACTTCACCAATGAAAACTTAACAGACTATACAAATCAGCAATCAAAAAAACAAAAAAAAAGTACTATTCAGACAGAATTAAAAATGCTAAATCTGAACATAGAGAATGTTATCAAATTTGCACCAAATTTTGTGAGCCTAAATGTATGAAAGGAACTCATCCGATTACTCAAGAATTCACAGACAAACTGAAAATCATTACCCAACCAAAGCAGACACACTGGACTCCTATTTAAAACAAAGGAAAACCACCAGCACCAACCCATTTCCAACCCAGCCTCTGCATTCCTTCAAACAAATATCACAAAGTGACTTTATGGATCTGGTCAAAACAAGCAGCCCTTCCAGCTGCCCTTTTGATCCTTGTCCACCACACATTTTTAAGAACATTATTTTATCTACCTTAAAAACACAATAAACTGTAATGGAGTTGCTACACTACTTCTCTTGGACCTCTCAGCTGTCTTTGACAATGTTAACAATGACACACTAATAAAAAGACTCTGCGAAGCCAGCATGCAGGGGACTGCTCTCTGACATACTACCTTCAAAACAAATGTCATCCATACCCTCTCTTTCTCAACCAAACCACACTTCACAAAAGCAGGGGTCCCTCAAGGCTTAATCATCTCACCCATGCTTTTCAACAGCTACATGAAGTCACAACCAGCAATGATCAATGAATTTCAGCTCACATGCTACAACTATGCACACGAATACTCCTTAAACTGGAACGCCCCAAAGACATTAAAAACTCACACATCTTCACTTGCCTCAGAGCCGTTGATCCGTGGATGAAATAGAGCCATCTCAAACTGAATGCTTCCAAAATGGAAATACTCATTTGGAGATTGGAAAAATGATGACCCATTCTGCACCTGGCCTGATGATCTGGGACCACCTCCTAAAGTATCTAAGGAAGTAAGAAATCTTTGAATTAACATGAACTCCAAGTTGTCAATGAATGCTGAAGTGGACAAATTAGCAAGATTAAGGTTCATCCCTATGAAAACTCTGCAACACATCTTCCTTCACCTGGGATTTGTACACAAGGTCCAGGCTACTATCTCTCTTGTACTGTGTAAACTGGATTATGCCAATGGCCTCTATCATGGATCATCTCTATCTATTATGAAAAGACTACAACAGATTCAGAACTCTGCTGCCGGACTACACCTACATGTTAAGCCACAAAGGCCCTCAAGGCAGGGGATATCATGTTTTCAAATCACAAATCATGTAATACTGTCAAAAAGTGCCTCGATGAGCTGCATAAGTTGCCTTTTCTTGCCGCATAATTTAGTCACCCGCCACATAGTTTGGTGTTTTCCGGCCGCATAATTCCAGTGACCCTAGTTGATAGCACTGTGAGTTTTCACAAGGAATATGCCTGCGCACAAAGATGTAGGGGCTGCTATGTGAATGTGTCCTTCTTGAGGTCAAATGTAGATTTGTAGCTTTGGTAAATTGCCTTTATACTGGTAATGGCCCAGCATATCCACCAACAATAATGTTTCAATAAGCCATGAAAAAAGTATGCTGTGAGATTGGGTATGTGGCGATGTGAAGTAATACTCTGTTTTTTTTTTTGTCTTTTTTTACTTTCTTTGAAGAACCTGCAGATTCAGCTATCACGATAAGTAATGTTGTCTTTATTTACTGTTGTACACATCTCACAAATGCACACACCCACCAACTGATTTAGAACAATACGTCTGCCTTCTACATAGGACAGTGTTTTAGAAGGAAGATTTTTTCCAGTCAGTAAAGATGGCATCTTGGTTGATGACTGCTACCCAGGCCCCAGGTTATTGAGGACAGCTCTGAGGCAAGATCAGATCCTGAAACAGCATCTAAGAGAGAGAAAAATGAAGCAGAATCTGTAAGTGATTTTTTAGTCAGTAGAGTTCCATCCAATGACTCTTCTTCTAGTGATTCTAAGGGACATGATAATGGCATTCATGCTGTCCCTTTGGAAGTACAGTCTGTGCAGCGGAGCAACCATTTGAAGGTAGACTACCGGGTAAAGGCAAGAACAGACAGAGTTCTCTCTTAGCATACTGGCGATATAGTTCATCTCCCAATTCCCCCATTCACTGGTGACGCAGGGTGTAAAGTCAATACAGATAATTTTTGCTGATTGATTACATCTATTTTATTTTTAGATGTTGACTTCCTTACGCTCCAAACAAACTTGTATTCAGAGCAATTTCTGAGGGAGCATCAAAGCTCTCTAGGGCCTCATTCTAGTGGACTCCCATTTCACTTGAAGAGTGCAAGTGTGCCTGGTCCTTAGTAAGTAAACTTACAAGCGGACCTGTATGGGCCGATGAACCTTTTGGATTGCATGGACTATCCTAGCTATGTAGTAATCGATGAACATCCAATATCAATGTAATCAATCAACTACCACTAAGACAATCATTAAGCCTGAGACAATAAATCAGCATTTCATGAATAACCACAACCCAGTTATACGTTTTATAAATTTTATTTCCCTATTAGTTACAATACTAAGTCATCAGGTTAGATCAAACTTTATTCAATCAACTCAGAATTAGTTCATTAATGACCAACAATAACATAATCTAATCTGAATTTGAGAAAACATATGCTTGAATGCTTCAACACAAGCCAACAAATATGAATATAATGACATTTATAGCAGAGTTCAGCAATCAGTCCGTCAATCATTTGTCACTGTCAACGTCACCTAAAGGAAAACCCTATCTAACCCAGATTAGCATTGAGCATGTGGGACTTTATGCGAAAATAATTTAGAGCATGAATTTGGAAAAACATCTAGCTAAGAGAAAAACTATTAAACAGCGCAGTTGGTGCCTAGAAAGAAAGACACAAACGTTATTCAGTCACATTGTAATAGCTACCTATCCATGAAATGGATCAGCAACAAAGTCAGTCTTCGTCAGCAAAGCTTCAGGCTCTCTAGAGCATGAGCCCAATGGCAGAATCTCAAACCGCATCTCTTGACGTCAACAATTCTCCCCTCGCATCTGCCTCAATTTTCCCGCATCTGAAGTTTTAGTCCCTATTCATGACTTTTTATTAGAGATTTTCAGTCCATCCCCCTAATTCCTAATTGGTCAGTCAATCAGCAGATATTACTCTAACCTATAATATTAATTTTACAAATCTATGAGTTCTAATGTTTCTCCATCCCCAATTAGTTGATTGGTTCACTGTACGATGCCCTCATCATCCGGCTCATCAGGTATCGAAAATGTTGCATCTTCTTCTCCAGTCGGTGCTTCTATTGTTCGAGTCCTGGGAAAGTACATTGAGTCTGTCTTACATCAAACTTGTTACATTTCCTAGTCCCTCATCTCCTGTTCGTCGATACATTGCAGACAATTCTAGCTAAGCAGATTTTATTAAACAGCAAACAGTTCACATTCAGTTCAATGCACCAGCTTCTCTGCAGCGCGCTAGAAATTCAGCTTCTGTATGAGGCTTGGAAAAACTAGGCTACAACTTCGGCTAAGTTAATTCTACAAATTATTGCAAAACATAGGTTATACATCTCAATATGACATATTAGTACATTATTATGATACATTTTCATTATATAACACATTTTTAGTTCTTTTAGTACAAGTTTGTGTAAGTGGCTGACATACCCTGTGGGCACATTTTCAAACATGCACATTAATTTTTCTCTACCATTAATTCATCTATGAACTTTTTATTAATAGTTTCATATTAGCATATCGGTGTCAACGCTCCCTCTCCTGATGACTAAATATGTCATCACACCTTTCTTTCCCCATCATTTCACAATTCTGTTTCAGCTGTATTTTGTCTCCTTCGCAAATCTTCCCTGTAAATTCTTTCCCTGTTTCGTTCTTCCCTCCTCTGATTATTTTTAGATCTTTTCAATTTCATCTTTTGACATAATTTACATAAACCCCATAATCCTAATATGCAAGCAATCACAATTAATATCCCTTGTATGATTTTTAATAATACCCTATTCCAAATTTGACTAAGCCAATTTCCCACTGAAACAAATCCTTTTCCAACCTTTTCCCAAACACCTGGTTCTTTCAATTCTTTTAAATCCTTACTTGAGTTAGTCAGATTAGTGAGTAAGGCCCTCATTACAACCCTGGCGGCCGGTGTTAAAGTGGCGTTAATACCCCCAACAGGCCGGTGGTAAAAAAAATGGAATCACGACCATGGCGAAAAGCGCCAACACAGATAGC
Organism: Pleurodeles waltl; assembly: GCF_031143425.1. Classification (NCBI taxonomy): domain Eukaryota; kingdom Metazoa; phylum Chordata; class Amphibia; order Caudata; family Salamandridae; genus Pleurodeles; species Pleurodeles waltl. Next base: position 668,460,642 of record NC_090447.1, read on the forward strand.
CACTTTAACACTCGACGGCCACGACGGTAGTAACAAATGCAGTGGTGGTCACCGCCAACAGACAGGCAGAAGACAATGTACCGCCCACACTATTACAAGGCACCAATCTGCCAGCTTTTCCGGGGTGGTACCAACGCCATCAAAAGCACGGCGGAAACAGGAATTGGAAGGGAAACCACTCACCTCTCGACACACAAGGAAGAAATAGGACCCCATGGAGCCCAAATTGCAGATCCTACCCATGTTGCTGTATCTATTAATACACCACGAAGTGGAAAGAAGGCGGCTACGACGACGGTGAGTACTGCACCTAGCACACAGGGGGGGGAGGAGGGAAAAGAGAGTGACACACACGACACACAACACCCCCACCCCCAATCCAGAACAACACACACTATGATCCAATAACATCACAGATACACCCCGTCACCCCCTGGAAGAATGCAAGGACCAAACAAAATGAGTTTAACTAGTGTAATATTCGAACAATCAGACCAAGAGACCAGCAAAAAATCAGTCTAGACAAATATTTGCAGCAAGTACACAAGTCCGTATACTGTCCCATGAATTATCCTTGGACCAGTGGTCCCAAAAAGTATGGGCAAAGCCCACACATGACACCTGCCTCAAAACGGAGAGAACACTGCAGGGGCATCAGGTTGAAAACAAAAATAGGCACCTCAGGGGGAAGGGGAGGAGGGGCACCTCAGCCGGATGATGGTACGACGCCACTGCTCCTCGAGGGAGCTCCATGCCCACTGCTTGGTCCTGGGGAGTGCAAAGCCAGTCTCTCAAGTCTCTCAAGTGGGTGGGTTGCCCACTGCTTGGTCCTGGGGAGTGCAAATCCACAGTCTATCAAGTCTCTCAAGTGGGTTCACTGCCCACTGCTTGGTCCTGGGGAGTGCAAAGCCACAGTCTCTCAAGTGGGTGGGTTGCCCACTGCTTGGTCCTGGGGACTGCAAAACCACAGTATCTCAAGCCTCTCAAGTGGGTGCACTGCCCACTGCTTGGTCCTGGTGAGTGCAAAGCCACAGTCTCTCAAGTCTCTCAAGTGGGTGCATTGCCACTGCTTGGTCCTGGGGAGTGCAAAGCCACAGTCTCTCTAGTGGGTTGGTTGCCCACTGCTTAGTCCTGGGGAGTGCAAGGCCACAGTCTCCAAGTGGATGACTTCTCCACTGGTTTTGGAGGGGGCTTTGTGCCCAGAGTGCTTCATCCTGTCAAGGACTGGGTTAGGGGATGTATCTCTCCACTGGTTCTGGAGGGTGCTTTGTGCCCAGTGTGCTTCATCCTGCCAAGGACTGGGATAGTGGATGTATCTCTCCACTGGTTCTGGGGGAGGCTTTGTGCCCAGTGTGCTTCATCCTGCCAAGGACTGGGTTAGTGGATGTCTTTCTCCAATGGTTCTGGAGGGGGCTTTGTGCCCAGAGTGCTTCATCCTGCCAAGGACTGGGTTAGTGGATGCCTTTCTCCCCTTGTTCTGGAGAGGGCTTTGTGCCCAGTGATGCACAGGTCCTCCCATCTCTTGCAGCAGTGGGTTCTCAGTCTATGACAGACCCCCAGGTTCCGCACTTTCCTGGCGATGGCATGCCAAATACCCTTCTTCTGGTGGGCGCTGACCTAGAGGAAAGGTACAGGAGGAAAGGGAATTACTCACCCATCTGGACCGTCATACTTATTGCCCACCAGTTCCCACCCATGCCCTGACGAACATACACTCACCATCCTCACATGCAGGCCTCAGCCCCACAACCATGTATCTTCCATCCACACCACTCAAAACGGACATTTCTGTCAACATCAGGGCAGTGTGCGCTCTACGGGCGACTGGAATGCAAAAACCCAGCTCTTATGAGATAACGTAATTCATGCATTATGCTGATATGCTGTTGTTTAACCTTTTGCATTGCAGAGTTTAATCCTGAAGGCTTATATTCATTTATAAATACTGTTCATTTGCACTGTATTGCTGCAGGCTTTCAGAGTCTGTTAGGGTGTGGTCCCTTTCCAGGACCTTCTAGAAGCTTTCTCTGCAGCATGACTGTGTGTGGTTTGTGGGCTGGGCCAGACTCTATATTAGGGAGCCAGCCCAGCTCCACGTGCTCACTATTCAGAGGTCCCGGTGCAGAGCAGCAGCAACTTCCTGAGCTCCTGTTCTGGAGGCCTACTTTGATCTTCCAGGCCTTGCCCTTCATTGTATTGGCGATCCTTGATCAGGGCAGTAAGACGGAGGTAGGCCTGGGCCCCCGATCCCGTTTTCAGAGGCATTTGAGTTCTTGGGCCTAATTTTCATGTTGAGAGAATTTACCTTGTGCGTGTGAATGTGCTCTTGGTTTTTTTCTGACATTTACATGGTGGCATTTGAATCGGCAAGACCCGTGATTCATTTCTCGTGTTTAACTCTTGATATTCATTGTGCACTACCATTTCATGGCAGTTACATGGTGGCATTCGAATCAGCAAGACACGCAATTCATTTCTCGTGTTTAACTCTTGATATTCATTGTGTGCTACCATTCCTTGGCAGTTACATGATGACATTCGAATCGGCAAGACGCGTGATTAACTCTTGATACTCATTGTGCGCAACCATTTCATGGCATTTACATGGTGACATTTGAATCGTCAAGACGTGTGATTCATTCCTTGTGTTTAACTCTAGATACTCATTGTGCGCAACCATTTCTTGACATTTACAAGGTGGCATTCAAATCGGCAAGACGCGCAATTCATTCCAGCAATTAAAAACTTGATGTTTCAGATCGCTTGCAGTGTGCGTGATCATTTCATGGCATTAGCATCTTCTTGTTGAAATCAGCAATGTGAGCAATTCATGTTTCTGCATTTAAAACTAAGAGTTAAAATTCTCGATGTTACATTATATGTGCATAATAAGTCCCTTAATACTACTCCTATTGTTTTCCAGAAAAATGTTCAGATTATTTTCTTGTCCTCATGCAAAAAGACCATGTTTGATTTTTGAAAACATAATTCTAGAGGGTTCTTATGTTCCTAGTCAATGTGTAACTTTTCATTAAGAGATTCATTGAGAAGTTGTATTAATCACTCTTGATTCCTTCCCAGGTAACCAGACGTCTTGAGCCCTAGTTATTTAGTCCATGCTTAAATTATCCATGGTTACAGTATGACAATGCTTAGAATCATAGTCTAGTAAAGATTAATGTGATATAATCTTGATATTGTGTGTTTTTAACCTTTTTGTTTCCTACAGGTCTCCTTCCCAGCTGTTCCCATCCTATTCCCCTTTTCCCCCGCTTGGACTCTCTCAGTCTCTGTGATTATTCTATCAAAGTCTAGGAGCTGTCTGGTGGTGGACATGTTGGGAACGTGCGCAGACCCCGAGGATCTGGTCTCCCTGACAATTTCCCACGCATCATGCTCACAGTGTACTCACCTGTTTGTCTGGAGGACCGTAGAGTAGCGTGTACTGGAGAAGGACCCCATCCACCAGTTTGTCCAACTCCTCCGCGGTGAAGGCAGGGGCCCTTTCCCCAGACACTCAAGCCATTGTCGCTTCCAGACTCAGGTCACAGCAGCACTTGCATTGTAGGTCCTCTCCTGTTGAAGGTCAGGTGTCAAGTGAGTGAACAGATAGAAAATGGCAGTCACGTCCGGTGCGTACCGTCACCGCCGGTGTACATCGTCATTGGCTCCTGGAACCCATTCGGCCCAATGATAACCAATGCGAAATTGTGCGGCGGTCTTCGACCGCCTACTGCGACGCTGCACAATGCCAGCGCAGTTACCTCATTTCCCCTTGTCCCTCCTTACAGGTCAGGCAGCCACCATTTCAGGGGGGCACATGGCATGGCACCTAACTGTGTCACAGCACAATTTGGCAGATATACGGATAAACTACGCCACACACGGATTTACTCACATTACTGCAAACACACTTGTGCAACCTTTGTGGTACATGACCCTCCATAGGGCACATCTGCTGGGGCAGATGATGAGATGGCGTCATCCTCCGGTGTACAGACCCTGTTGGTGGACCTGTTGACAATGGAAGACAGACACATCATTATCACCTACAGACTTGATCGGGCCACAATCCAAGACCTGTGTGCCCAACTGGCGCCAGACCTGATGTCAGCTATCAGCCATCCCACAGGAATACCCCCTCTAGTGCAGGTCCTTTCAATGCTCCATTTCCTGGCAAGTGGCTCCTTTCAAACTACGGTGGCCATGGCATCTGGGATGTCTCAGCCAATCTTCTCTAATGTGTTGTCCAGAGTGTTGTCTGTCCTGCTGAAACACATGTGCAGCTACATCGTGTTTCCACAGGTGGAGGATTTGCCTACAGTGAAAGCTGACTTTTATTCCCTGGCACAAATCCCCAACATCATTGGTGCCATTGATGGTACACATGTGGCATTTGTCTCCCCGCAGAAATGAACAAGTGTACAGAAATCAAAAAAGCTACCATTCTATGAATGTGCAGATGGTGTGTTTGGCGGACCAGTACATCTCTCATGTGAATGCCAAGTATCCTGGCTCTGTGCATGACGCCTACATTTTGAGGAATAGCAGTATCCCTTATGTGGTGGGCCAACTCCAGAGGCACCAGGTGGGGCTAATAGGTGAGCCCAAGGTCCCCACACAGTATGAGTAGGTGTCTGGTTATTGGGTCGTCCCTAAGGGTTAGTGTGTGTCTGACAGATATCCCTCGACATTTGCAGGTGACTCTGGTTACCCCAACCTCTCATGGCTACTGACCCCAATGAGGAATGCCAGGACAAGGGCAGAGGAACACTACAATGAGGCACATGGACGAACTAGGCATATTATTGAGAGGACGGTCTAACAGGTGGCTCCCTATACTACTCACCGAAGAAGGTGTGCCAGATAATCGTGGCATGCTGCATGTTGCACAACCTGGCATTGCGACGCCAGGTGCCTTTTCTGCAGGAGGATTGGCCTGATGATAGTCTTGTGGCAGCGGTGGAGCCTGTGGACAGTGAGGAAGAGGAAGAAGATATTGACAACCAAACAAACATCATCATGCAGTACTTCCAGTGACACACAGGTAAGAGACTGTCACTGCTCCTCACATATCTGACTACTGTAGGACATTGTATAGGCAGCCTCTTCACCTCTGTCTATGGACACTGACAGTTTCACTTTGGCTTTCCATTTCACAGATCCGGGCACCTCATTCTGCCTTCTGCTATATGTACTTCTGCCCAACAACTGTCATACATTGGTATGAGCAAATGAACATTTACATTTATATTTGTTGGTGATGTTGTAATTATACATTTGTGAAAGAACTGACTGACTCCAGATTGGTTTGGGATTCAAGGGTGTTTATTTAGGGGCTAAAAAGTATAGGGGTATGTGGAAGGGGCTGGGGTGATGGTGGAGGAAGGTCCATAGTAGAGTCCAGTCTCTTGGTATCACAAGTGCATTGTCCAATGGCGCATAGGAAGGGAAGTAATGGCAATTTAAGGTGGACAGGGTGACATAGTGGGACAGAAGGGTGACAGGAGGGTCCGTTTTCCTGGCAGGGGGTCTTGGCAATGTTCTCTGTTTTCTGCCTGGATGGCAGGGACCATTTGCGGGGTGGTTCTTCTTCTGCAGGGGTTGGGGTGCTGGTGGGCTGTTGTTCCTGTGGCGGGGCCTCCTGTCCACTAGCACCGGCGGAGGTGGAAGTCTGTTCATCGGGTTGGCTAGTGTCAGGGGCCCTTTGTTGTGCCACTGCCTCCCTCATGGCCTTGCCTATGTCAGCTAGCACCCCTGCAATGGTGACCAGGATGGTGTATATGTTGGCGAGGTCCTCCCTGAGCCCAGTGTATTGTCCCTCCTGCAGCCGCTGGGTCTCCTGAAACTTGGTCAGTACCGTACCCATGGTCTCCTGGGAATGGTGGTATGCTCCCATGAAGTTTGAGAGTGCCTCGTGGAGAGCGGGTTCCCTTGGCCTGTCCTCCCCCCGTTGCACAGCAGTCATCCCAGCTTCCCTTTTGTCCTGTGCCTCCGTCCCCTGAACTGTGTGCCCACTGCCACTGACCCCAGGTCCCTGATCGTCCTGGGTTAGTGGGTTGGCCTGGGGTCCCTGTAGTGGTAGACACACTGCTGCTTGACGTATCCTGGGGACAGTGGCATGGGCCCGCTGGGTCGGTGCTGTTGTGGTGTTTCCTGAGGGGGGAGGTTCTGTGGTAGCTTGGGACTGTGGCAGGGGAACCGACTCTCCAGAGGTCCCTGATGGGCCAGGCTGGTCAGCTTGATCCAGGCGTGCAGAGCTGCTGTCATCACTGTGGGCCTCTTCTGTGGGGGGACTGGATATGGCTGGCACCTCCAGTCCGGTGACGTTGGGTAGGGGTCCTGTTGGGGGGTAAATGCATTGTTATTTTATCTGTGTGTGCTATCTTGTGCAATGGGTGTGTTTCCCTCTATTACTGTGCTTGCAATATCGCCTTGGCCCTTGTGTGAGTGGTGACTGTGTGCCCTGGGTGAGTCTCTCTATTGGACATGCTTTGGTGATGGGTGTCCATGCATGTGTGTGATGTGTGTCCATGCATTGTTGTTGCATGCAGGGCTTGGTTGTGGGAGTTGTGGGGCGTGATTTTGGGGTGTAAGGGAGATGGTGGAGTGATGGGAGTGAGGGTGATGGTGAGGGTAGGATTATGTGATGGCATGCAGGTAGGGTGGGGGGATGTAATTGTAAAAAGTTGACTTACCAGAGTCCAGTCCTCCTGCTACTCCTGCGAGGCCCTCAGGATGCATTATTGCCAAGACTTGCTCCTCCCATGTTGTTAGTTGTGGGGGAGGGGGTCCACCGCCAGTCCTAGGTTCGGCTACCTGGTGTTTGAATACCACGGAATACACCTTCCCCCGTAGGTCGTTCTACCTCTTCCTGATGTCATCCCTTGTTCTTGGATGCTGTCCCACTGTGTTGACCCTGTCGACGATTCCCCGCCATATCTCCATCTTCCTTCCAATGGATGTCTGCTGCACCTGTGATCCGAATAGCTGTGGCTCTACCCGGATGATTTCCTCCACCATGACCCTGAGCTCCTCCTCAGAAAACCTGGGGTGTCTTTAAGGTGCCATGATGTGGTGTGAGTGATGTGTGAGGTGATGGTAAATGTAATGTGTGGGGTGATGTGTTGGGGTGTGTGGTGTGTTTTGCGTGGATGGTGTATGAGTGATGGTGTTGTGTCTCTGGATTCTGGTGTGGTCTTTGCTTTTCTCTCTCTCTGCTTCTTCAAACTTTTTTGCTGTAAGGGGTTGTGGGTAATGTCGGTGTGTATTTTATAGTGTTGTGAGTGTGTGGTGTGTGTATGTGTGTCAGGTGTGTGCATTTTGAATTGTCCAATGTGGAGTAGTTTTGTAAGTGTGTGTGTATTTTGAGCGGGGCGGTGTGTACCGCCAATGGTTTACCACGGTTGAAAGACCGCAGCGTTGATTTGTGGGTCGTGATACTGTGGGCGTATTCCTGTTGGCGTGACGGTATGATTTTTGCTATTGCCAGTTTATCACTGACCTTTGGTGTGGCGGACTTGTGTGGGTGTCTGTATAGTGGCGGAATTCTCAGTGTAGGTCATAATACCTGTTGCAGATTTCCACCGCGTAAACGGTATGCTGGCGGCCGTGGGCACGGTGGTCAGGGAGATTTACCACCAGGGTAGTAATGAGGGCCTGAGTCTCTTATCTCCCTGTCATTATCTCAAATGAATGAGCAACAATGCCTAGCATTAATCATCTTACAGACTCCGCCGTCTTTCGCTAAAAATGTCTAAAGCAAGCCTATTTTGAAGCATCATAGCTCTAGCTGCGGCTAATCTAGTATCTATCAGGAGTATTGCCCCTGTAAAATTTATCAGCATGTTATCCACAATAGGAGACAACTTTCGTATCTTGATGGAATTCAGAATGATTCCCACCGAAGGAATCACTGCACCAAAGATATCTCCCACAATTGCAGAAGAGGTTTCCCTCCTCTGTCGCTTATGATGTAATTCAGTCAATTTCGGAAACTTCTTTAAGTCATCTATCTGGTAAATTTTAGGGAAAACTATCCCCAAATAACATGTCCCATACCATCCTCTTGGAAGACGGTAATAAGCATTAAGTCCACAGATATAATAGATCCCAGGAATAGCAGGGTCCTGACCACTCAGCATAAACGTCCATTTAATCTGAAACAAAAACACATGCCTACATTCACTCGTTCCCACAAATAAAGTGTCAGTGCGTGATTTTGGCCTACATATACAAAGCTTCCCTACATGTAATGCATCTAATGCTAATTTCCCTTGCGTTTTAATTGCAGTGTAACCATAATCATTTTTGTAAGTCCTTTTCTCTAAACCCTTTTCTAATTTCTCTTTTAATGCTTTTCTCCTATCATCAGTATGCCCTATGAAGCTCTTTTCTAAAGGTGTAAGCAAGCATCTAAGGTTATTACGATGCGCATATGCGGTCCCAAATGTTAATGTTGGCTCAAAGAATCCTCTAACTAGTACTATATCATGCTCTTTAGCTACTCTACTCAGATATCTAATAATAGGAACAAACAAAAACACCATGTCATAGTTAGAGTAAAAATAATGTATATACTCTTGGTTATAGAATCTTGTTAGAAGCAAGCTACAGCTTATTCCAAATGTTAGCGGAAGACTATGGTACATAACCCCCTTCTTCTACTGACGAAGGAATTTGCGTACACACAAGACAGTTCCTCGCATCAATTGTCTCAACATACTCACTCAACAAGCTATAGAAGACATTAGAAGAAAGCTCTCCTTGTGCATTAGTATAATCATGCAATTATTTCTCATCTAGTTTAAACCTCTCTAAAGCTGTTAGTGTAGTATTTTCAGGAGCAGAAGTAAACGTAGCTCTTTTCATATCATGAACAGACATTCCCATAATCATTACTATAAACAAGATTCCACACATAACTGCCAATCCAACACTCATGTATCTACAGTGCCTATCAATTCTATCTTGATTATTTACTTCAGCCATAATCTGTAAAGAATCAGAAAGCAGAAGTAACTCTTAAAGTGCAGTAAAAATTAAAAAAATAAAAATCTTCTCTCACAGTTCAGTTCACATCCAGGAACCCTTTTCCTCTGTCAGAATCGCTTAGCAGCTTGTCACATCCGGGGTTATGTCAAATCAAGTTATCAATGTCTCTTCCGGTTTATATTTCAACAGTCTCTTTTAGGTTCTTCATATTGGCTCAACAAATCAGCTTCTTGTTTTCCTTCAGGTTACATCAAAGTACTGACTCGGAACTTCACTATCAAAACAAAAACACATAGGCTCTCATTAAAACCTTGGCGGTCGGATGAGGCCAACCGTCAAGGTTGTAAAGCCAGTCGGCCGCCCATGCGGCCGGAAACACGCCGGCCGCATAAGGACATCCCCGCTGGTCCGGCGGGCGGAAACAGAGTTTCCGCCAGCGGCCCAGCGGTGATGTCGGCCGTAACATTGCAGCCGGATCCTAATGGAGCTGGCGGCAATGTGGCGGTGCGACGGGTGCAGCAGCACCGGTCACGATTTTCACTGTCTGCCAGGCAGACAGTGAAAATCGTGACGGGGCTGTGCCTGGGGGCCCCTGCACTGCCCTGAATGGGCAGTGCAGGGGCCCGAGGCGCCCTGCAACTCCCCTTCCCGCCAGCCTTTCCATGGCGGTGTCTACTGCCATGGATAGGCTGGCGGGAAGGGGAGTCAAAATCCCCAGGGCAGCGCTTCAAGCAGCGCTGCCCTGACAGATTCAGACCGCCGGGACAACCATGGTGGTAAACCGCCAGTCCCAGCGATGTGACTGCGGCACTACTGCCACAGTCAAAATATGGAGATTTGTACCACCAGCCTGTTGGCGGTACGTCGCCACCTCAACTGCCAGGCTTGTAATGAGGCCCATAAACTTGTCGACTTAGTATTCTTTCTTTTCAACCTTCCGTCACCACTTAGTTCTCCTTCACTCAATACTTCTTTTCTCGTAGTATCCATTCTTCCCCTATTGTTTAATTTATGACCAGTTCCTTTTCCTTCCCTATCTGCGATTCAGGCCAATTATCTCCTTTTCTTGTTCCTTCTGTTAATAGTCTTCTCAAGATTGGACTCTTCTCCTTCTCTTTCTCTATGGTGTTTTCTCTTGATGGACCTGCACCGGGATCAGGAGGAGTCGGATAACTTTGACTTTGATCCATTTCAGCTCCTTCACCCTCTTGGTCTGGTGCTTGATTTGTCTGCTTTTCAGCACCATCTGCTTCTGGGAGAACCTCTGCTGAACTAGGCTCTCTTGCTGTATCCGTCGAGATTGGTTCTTGCGCACCCTCCTGTAATTCTTCACTTTCATCTCTTACAGGGGTAATAGAACCACCTTCCATGAGCTCTGGTTCAACTTCAGGTCCCATTGGCCCCTTTTCTGGCTCAGGTACGGTGACCTGTTCCATTGTTGTTGGTGCTTTCAACAACGCTTCTTCATGATTTGGTGGACATACCACTCTCTTTGTATGGCTCACGTGTATCCAGTTTGGAAGTCCTGCACATTTCACATCTATCGTAGTTGTTAACACCACCTGATAAGGATCCCTCCAACGCGGTTCCAAACAGGTCTTGCGAACATGTTTTTTTACAACGACCCAGTCACCGGCTCTCAGGTTGTGCCCTGGATCGTGGATGGGTGGCAGGGTGGTGGCCTGCACCTGCTGAGAGAAAGAGCGAACCACGTCAGCCAGACCCTTGCAGTAGTCCAACACCATATCATCTGTAATGTTTACGAGTGCATTGGCTGGAACTGCTGGTAATCTCATTGCTCTGCCCATGAGGATTTCATCGGGCGACAGCCCTATCTTCCTGTCAGGTGTGTTTCTTATTGACATCAACACCAAAAGCAATGCATCTGGCCATTTCAGATTCGTAGCTGCACACATCTTTGCAATTCTTGATTTCAAAGTACCATTCATCTGTTCCACCAGTCCTGATGCTTCAGAGCGGTAACTACAATGCAACTTTTGCTCAATGTTTAATGCTGCATATAAGAGTTCAATCACCTCGTTATTGAAGTGAGTTCCCCTATTTGATTCTAAAGAGATCGGAAAACTGAAACATGGTATCAACTCGCTAAGAAACAACTTTGCTACTGTGAAACTCATTCCTTCTTGTAGGGTATGCTTCAATCCAGTGACTAAAAACACACACAATCACCAACATATACATCAAACCTCCACACGCAGGCATCTCGATGAAATCCAATTGCATTCTGCTGAATGGATCTCCTGCTCTTCCAATGTGGCTCAAATTCACCATTGTCCCTTTTTGCCACATTTAGCTGCTGACAAATTATACAGCGATGACATACTGCCTCTGCTGCCTGCCTGAACTTATGGTTAAACCAGTCAATTTTAAACAATCTAACCATGGCATCTCTCCCAATATGTGCCTGGCCATAATAATACCTGGCCATTTGGGACAATAAACTATTTGGCGGGACCATCTGACCCTCCTCAGAAACCCACATTTCATCAGAACCTTGGACACATTTCAATTTAGCTCAAAGACGTTTCTCTTCCTTGTCAACATTACTTTGCAATGTTTTCAACTCCTTCAGAGTATCAATCACTTTCAATGCAAAACTTGTACATGTGTTGTCTTCTTCTGACATCAGTTCCCACTTGTCTTTGAACGATATATAGTTCAATGGGCAAAACCTTGCGACTTGATCAGCATATCCATTTCTCATTGAGATGTAATCCTGTGCCTTTTGATGTGCACTGCATTTTACCACGGCAATTTCTTCAGGTAACTGTATCGCATACAACAACTCCTTTATCTTGTCGCCATTTCTTACTAGTGTACCAGTAGAGGTCAGGAAACCTCTTTGCGACCACAATTGATCAAAATCATGAATAATTCCAAATCCATATTGGCTGTCAGTATAGATTGTGACTCTCAGTCTCGCAGAAACATGGCATGAGCTAGTAAGAGCCACCAATTCAGCTACTTGTGCAGAATATACACCTTAAAGCCAGGAAGCTTTTAATGTACCTGTGATTGTGCATACAGCATTTCCTGCTCTCAATGTCCCGGTTACACCTCTGAGACATGGACTGCTCAACACTTCTTTTAAAACCCCCCTTGTTTTAGAAAATCTCCAATTATTTGTGCCACTTTCATCAGAACATCCTGTGCCATGCTATACTGTGGAAGCTGCGGAAACACTACATTTGGCTTCAAAGTAATCTTAATCAGTTCAACTCCCTTGATCAAACCCACTTCTTTACCTGTCAGGTCCCACACATTATTCTGTACTGTTCCCTGCAAGTCTGCATGTAATTCTTTCACAGTAAACATCGGGAAAAAACTCAATCAGTGGGTACTCTACGTTAACGCTTTCAGTCTCATTTTCAGGTGCCTGTTCTTCCTCATCATTGCTTTTTGTCTGAATCTCTATTCCTGCAGTCGAACAACTAATTGAACATCTGGTCTTGCACAACAAATCCCTTCCCTATATAGATACTGGACTTGAGTCACAGATTACAAACTTATGCAGTCCCTGGAAGTTGCCAATCTCAACCTGACCTGGATCTGTGATCGGATTTGTCACCTGTCTGTTTGCTACTCCAACAACATGAAGTGTCGTACCTAAAAGAGGTAAATTCAGAACTTCTGCACTTCTCACTGTAGAGCGCGTAGCTCCTGTGTCCACTAAAAATGAAACTCTGTGACCCATCACCTTTCCCTTCACAAAAGGTCCTCTCTGATCTACCTCTAAGGATGCTGCAAGCATACATGGCTCTTCATCTTAACTAATACTCATCCATTCATTGTTTATTTAATTCTCACTATGTAATGGGAATTGGTGCACTGTGTCATTACTTCTGTTTTGTTTCTAACCAATGACCTGCGGAGTAAGCATCATCTGTTGCTGTTCCATCGGGGCTTGAGGTATCTGCATTTGCTGTCTAGGTACCATTGGAACCTGCTGCTGCATTGGTTGCAACTGTATCACTTGTTTACACGCCATTTGCACCTGCTGCATGGGTTGAAAATTCTGCACGTGGTTCTTCACATTAACAGTTTGAAATGTATTGACATCACCACCTTGCTGAACAACACCATCCTGCACCATCAATGGACACTCCCGCTTCCAGTGTCCCACGTTTCCGCACAGATGGCCCGGTAACATCTTCTTTATCCTTTGCACATCATTTTGAACCACTACAGTACTCAAATCCGGACCACAAATCATGTTGACTCCACAACCCCTACCTCTCATCTAAGGTTGGAACATGACAGTTCCCTGCTGCTGCGGTATCTGTTGCACCAAAGCTCCCTGCACTCCTGTCTGAGCTGCCTTAATTTGCATCAACATCGCCTTCTCCTTCAGCTTTTTCTGCTTCAACTCAATCTCATTGGTACAGTATTTTGCATACTGCAACACCTCATCAATCGGTTTTGCTTGCCAGCAAATTAAATGACTTTTAATCATCTGCCCTATTTCAGGTCTCAATCCTTTGATGAACCTGAACACAAAGTGCAACATGTTTTTCGGCTCAATTGCTTCTTTACCACTGTACTCCTTGAACACTTTCAACAATCTCTCATAATATGTATGTATTGACTCTTTCGCATCCTCCACTGTCCTGTCAATCCTCTGCCAGTCAATATTTTTAGGCGAGATTCTCGTCTTCAGGAACTCAATCACCTTATAATAATGTTTCATCACTTCAGGTGATGGTGCACCTGTAACTCTATCCCTTTCAGGTTCACTTGTCGGCCAATCCACTGCTCTTTTGCACTCTACCCATAAGTCAGCTGGAACCACTATTTCCAACAAGGTATTCAGGTCTTCCCACAAACATTTAGAAAGCTTCACAAATCTATCTGTCTGCTGGTAGCACTCAACCAGTTTCTCTCTTAGGTTTGGATAACCATTTGTGAATGACAGAATATCACTCTGCCCTCCTGGAATTTCCCTCATCTGTAAAAATTTTACTGGATCATTTTTTTTTCTGAGCACCTTCAGACCCTTCTTGTGAATCTTGTTTCTGTTTATCCTTCTTCTTTGCCCATCTTCCTTCCCACTTTTCTAATGCTCCCCAAATCTGAGCACTCTGCAATAATTCTTTAAGGTGCGCCTTTATTTCTGCTGACCTCATTTGAGCAAAATCGTTTGCCTCAAAGTCTAACCTGTAGCTTTGTTTCAAATGCTTTGTTTTCTCAATTTCTATGTCATGCTTATCTGCCAGGTCTGCCAATTTCTGGTGTATCTTGCCCACTTCTCTCGTAATCCTCAGACACAAATACTTCAGCTCTTCTTCTGTATAGGATTCTAACCTAATCACTCCCATCGTCCCTTCAACTAGCTCGGTTATTTCTGTAGCCAGCCTTGCACGGTTTATCTGCTCTTCACCCTTGGAAGTGTTTTGAGGAGTATTTAGACTATCCAACCACTCATTCAATTGCTGTGCTGTCATCCCCTGTAATGAGATATTACTCACATTCAGCATTGGTACCTGTTGGACCACTGCACCTGGACTTTGCAGTGTCAAAAGCTTGAAGCTTTGACTTGCACTCGGGCCATTTACCGCATCTGGAAGTGCAACAAGTGGACTAAGATCCATTAATGGTCTAGATCCTTCAAAGGTCTGACCCATAGACGATACCACCTGCACAGGATCACTCACTCCCCTCCTAACGAGGCTCTGTGACATTTCACCCTGTTCTCCTGCAATCAGCTTCTTTTGTGCAAATAATGGTTCCGCTGGACCAACAGTAATCGGTAGCAATATTGCATCCGGTGCTGCTCTGACACTTGCATTTTGTGAAAGGATTACTCCCATGTTCTGATTCATCACTGGTGTCACATCTGACTGTATCCCTGTCATTGGTGTAAACTTCGGCAAACCCTGTGTCTGTGCCTGAGGCAACAACATTGGAGTCAGCTCAGTCTGGACTAGCATTGGCCTCGGAACCACTTGCTCCGACGGCACCACTAAGTTCGAAGTTGTCTCAAGAACTGGTACATCTGGATAAATTCTCTGTATCAATGGTGGATGCATTTGCGCTTGGACCACCGAAGTAGTCACTGCATTAGGAGTATTCTGCACTACCCCCTGTATCTGTCCATTATCTGCCTTTACTGGTCCCACTGTTCCCTTCACTTGTGCTGGAGCAGTCGGAACAGAATTAGTACTTGGTCCCCCATTATGCGCTGCATATGGCGGAGGTCGAACCCTCAATATCTGTGTAATAAGATCCTCCACATCTGAATCTTCTTCGTCTACATAAGTCTTCTTCTTATCTCTTGATCCCTTTTCACTCTTGTCATCATCCTCTTTTTCATCTGACTCATCTTCCTCTGCAATAGCAGGAAACAACCTAACACCCTGTAACGTTGTCATTCTCCACTTCTTCTGTTCCCACCTTGCTTCTGCCAAGGACTTTTCTACCTTCCTTACTCTCCTCTGGAACTTCATCTCTTGCTGCTGTCTGGCTACGAGTTCCCAAACTGCTAAAGCCTCAAACTGTGCTGGTCTCGGAAGTGGCTTTGTCTCATATAATGTAATTTGCAACTGATCCAAAATTCTTAGATTAAACATTCCATGCTCTGGAAACGCTAAAGCTCCCTGTTTCTCTGTCAGTTTGTACCACTGCTTTAACCAAAGACATGGTGCGACACCTTGCTCCTCCATCACAATAAATGCCGGAGATTTTTCTGGTGGGGTTGACTCCCCAACTGTCGCCTTAAGGTAAGAATCACCCTTCCTGGCACTTCTGAACGCTTTGAAAAACTTCATTTCCTCTGTTGTATTTATTTTGATTCAAATAAGGAAATTACTCCCAAGATTCCTTTCACCCGCTTGCTCAACCAATTGTCTCTTATGGACGGCTGCCAATCCGCTCGCGACTCTTCTCACTAACCAACCTATCCCGGCATGACTCACTCTGACATCACATTCACACACTGCGGCTGATAAAGTCTTGCGGCTTGTCCTCCTAATCTTCAACTCACACAAACCTAATGCAAAATTATTGCGAGCACTAACCAAACACCAATAACCAAAACAAACCTGCTGGTTTACTACAGGAAGGTACACAATCGCTTCAGAGACCTTATGGATTTTCACTAATGGCCCTTTCGCTCATGTAGCTATTCCTCTTTCTCAGCCTCGCACATTCGCAAGCAAAATTCGACCCGCGAATTTCACTCTCAACTGATCAATGGGTCTGTCCTGGTGCACATAGGACTCGCCAAATCTCAGTCGAACATTTCTCTTACTCACTTAACTCACACACCGACTTGTTGACCACACCCGATCAACCTACTAAACCAGGCAGATTACAACATATGAACAAGTGCCTCCTACACTTGTCAATATACTCCGGAGTCTTAGACCACGCAGGGTCCGTCCATCACCAACAACCACGTGGACAATTTTTTAGCACAAAGCGCCACACACATATGAAGGTCGTTGACTCCCCTACTCACATACTGCAGAGTAGGCACACTCCTACTAAACCTCAACTGGAGTACGCAGACTCCCTACTTCTCTCACATACGTCGCAATTCACCTGCAGTCTGCATAAGCCTTTGCAAGCGCAACCTACCACTTTCATACTATCAAAAACATGCCAAGAGCATACCCATCTCTACTAGCGGGATCCAGGATCTGGGAAAGTCATTTCTGGGCTTAAGGGGGCATCACCTTTGCTACAATTGCCATTTCACAAAAACAAATTCTAACCTCATAAAAATGAACAACTAACCCTAACTTAAACTACCACCATAACCATCAATCACCACATAACTAGTTCTCCAAGGAAACTAACCATCAAGCTGCTACCAAAAACTGCATGCGCGCCTGGTCCTTAGTAAGTAAACTTACAAAGGGTCATGTATAGACCGATGAACCTTTTGTATCGCATGGAGTATCCTAGCTATGTAGTAATTGATGAACACCAAATATCAATGTAATCAATCAACTACCACTAAAAGAATCATTAAGCATGAGACAATAAATCAACATTTCATGAATAACCACAACTCAATTATATGTTTTATCAATTTTATTTCCCTGTTAATTACAATACAAAGTCATCAGGTTAGATCAAACTTTATTCAGTCAACTTAGAATTAATTCATTAATGACCACCAGTAATATCATCTAATCAGAACTTGGGAAACATATGCTTGAATGCTTCAGCATAAGCCAACAAAGATGAATATAACGACATTAATAGCAGATTCCAGCAATCAGTCCGTCAATCATTTGTCACTGTCAACGTAACATAAAGGAAAACCCTACCTAAACCAGATTAGCATTGAGCATGTGGGACTTCATGCAAAAACAATTTAGAATATGAATTTGGAAAAACATCTAGCTAAGAGAAAACATATTAAACAGAGTAGTTCGTACCTAGAAAGAAAGGCACAAAAGTTAATCAGTCACATTGTCATAGCTACCTATCCACGAAATGGATCAGCAAGAAAGTCAGTCTTCATCCTCAGGCCATCAATCGATCAGCAACGCATCAGGCTCTCAAGAGCATGAGCCCAATGACAGAATCTCAAACCGTGTCTCTTGACGTCATCAATTCTCCCCTCGCATCTGCCTCAATTCTCCAGCAATCAATCTGCTAATTCCTACTTGGTCAGTCGATCAGCAGATATGACTCTAACCTATAATATTAATTTAACAAATCTATGAGTTCTAATGTTTCTCCATCCCCAATTAGTTGATTGGTTCGCTCTACGATGCCCTCATCATCTGGCTCATCAGGTATCGAAAATGTTGCATCTTCTTTTCCAGTCAGTGCTTCTATTGTTCGAGTCCTGGGGACATACATTGAGTCTGTCTTACATTAAACTTGTTACATTTTCTAGTCCCTCATCTTCTGTTCGTCAGTACATTGCAGACAATTCTAGCTAAGCAGATTTTATTAAACAGCAAACAGTTCACGGTCAGTTCAATGCACCAGCTTCTCTGCAGCGCGCTAGAAATTCAGCTTCTGTATGAGGCCTGGAAAAACTAGGCCACAATTTCAGCTAAGTTAGTTCTACAAATTAATGGAACACATAGGATATACATCTCAATATGACATATTACTACTTTATTATTGTACATTTTCATTATTTCACAAATTTTTTGTTCTTTAGTACAAGTTCGTATAAGTGGCTGACATACCCAGTAGGCACATTTTCAAACATGCACATTAATTTTTCTCTACGATTAATTCCTCTATGAACTTTTGTAAATCATAACATATAAGCATTTTTTAATAATTTCAAATTAGCATATCTACGTCAACAGGAGCTAAAGATATTTTTGGGCCTCACGCTCAAAATGGGTTTAGTGCACAAACCAAGCTTGCAGCTCTACCGGTCTAGTCGCACGGTTTGGGGTAATATCCATCTTCGCAACTTACATGAGCACAGATTGTGTTTTGCTTTTGCAGCATATGCTGCATTGCAATGACAATTCTGCTGCATTGTCCCAGGACCATCCAGACCGTGACCGGTTGTTCAAAATTTAGCCTGTCATGGACCATTAGTCTGCCAGATTTCCAAAGATTTATATTCCTGGAAAGACTAAAGCCATTGATGAGTCCTTGATCCTGTAAACAAAGGGCAGTTGCTGTACAGGCAGTACATTGCGAGCAAAAGAGCTTATTATGGCATCAAGTTGTACATGCTCTGTGAGAACTCTACTGGCTATGTATACAGCTTGAGACTGTATACAGGGAAGAACTCGAGTCTAAATCCTGTAGGTTGCTCTTCCATGTTAGGAGTTAAGGACGGGAAAGATTTGATGGGAGCTTGTCTAGCCGCTCCCTCACAAAGCTGATGGCCTTTCTGAGGGCAACCTTTATACAGGAGTAGAGTTGTTCAGTGAACTGTACAAAACTGGCAAAGTGGCATGCTGGTAGAGTTTATTGTTGGCATAAAAGATTCCTGCAGGAGCTTGTTTGTAAGAAGCTCAAAAATTTCACAGCACTGGGTTGCGTTACAACAAAGTGCTCGCAGTCAAGCTCACTGATGGACGTGATGTGTATGAACTCACTTCAGTTAATGATGAGAGGAGTTCCCCTGTCACATTTTGGGGTCAAATGGCTGATTACAAGTACATAGGCATTGTGGATAGGAATGATCAAGTTCTTTAGCCTTACAATGCAAGTCGTGAAACTCAGACTAGGTACAAGAAATTATTTACCCACCTTATCCAGATGGCAACATAAATACGTTGTTGTTTATTGTCAGAGGGCGAAGGGAAGTCTCATGTTTTCATTTACTTTCAGTTGACGGTCATTTAAAGTCATACTGCTAAAGAAGCAGCAGCCTCTACTTCTTATGCTCTGGAGGACCCTACAAGGCCGCAGAGTCAATATTTCCCCAACTACTTCTGTACAACATCTAAAAAGACTCAACCATATCCTTGTTGCAGCGACTGCTCTAATCAAGGAAATAGGCAGGAGAGTTGTGTTTATTGTCCCTAATGTCCATCTAAGTCAGTCCTGTACTTTTTTACTTTCTTTTTGTTCTACTGTACAAAAGTGAAGTATTGGGAAACTGACTGAGGTGTAGCTGCCATAACATAAACCTTTCAATTGCTGTGCATGGATATCTACCTTCCCTGGGCCACTGATTCACTAGGAAAGCAGCCATAGAAAGATTTTTCCTCTACTTAAGGAAATCATGGAGTTGCACGTGGCTTGCTCAGCACCTTTTTCTGCTGCCAGCCCGTGGTAGGTGGTCTGTTTGCTGAATGACAAGTGCATTATAGTCTCAACACTGCACATAATGGTGGACTGAACATAAGCCAAGTTGTCACGGAGTACCCTATGTGCCAAAACATAAATTCTTGATTCATTTTTTGAATTCCTCTTGGGAAAACGTAGGCAGTCTTCCCCAGCACATATGCCTTAGTTTCAATACACTCACTTAATTCAAGGACTGGGTGTTTTGCATGGTGGTCTTGGACACCCCAACTTGCATCCACAAACTGGAAGGAGCTGGATTTAGCACAGTGAGTGCACTGAACCCACATGAAAGACACATTTTCTTGAGCTTCAAGTATCTAGCAACAGAAGGTGTTAGTAAGGGTTCTCTTGGAAAGTATACAAGACTTTGAAGGGGACAGAGGAAGGAACCAGTAGAAAAAGCTTAGGCTATGTATACTTTCATTGGGATAGCGCATTGGTAGAGTGCAGACAGTCAAGGTACTACAGATACACATGCCATCATGTCATCTTTACCAACTGACTGAACTCCATTGGCGCTGCACTCACCCCACTACTGAATTACTCTCTCTCTCAACCAAGCACATGACTCCAAACCATACAAAAGGCAGTAGGTAGCCTCCTCCCTCAACCTCCCACCATGCACACATCTTGGACCTCAAACAGCTTCAATGGCTACTCATCCTCATCTTTTTCAAACTGACATACACTTTCAAAACTTACACAGCACTGGCCCAGCATACATCAATACCGCCTCAGATTTCAAAAACTTTCCAGACACCTTTGCTCATCCAGACTCCTACTCGCACACATCCCATGCATACACAGCACCGGGGCAAGGTGAAAATGACTACACTTAATTTGCTGCCAAAAGTCAGATAACCTGCTCCTACACGTAGGTGAATCTGTGGATCACCACTGACTGCTCCAGGGTCAGCGAGAGGATATCCTCCTGGGTGAAACTGCACTTTACAAGTATACAATACACACATAGCTTTATTCGGTTACTTTCAACCATAAAAGCAAAAACAACCAACAATTAAATGAGAAGAAAATAGGAATTAAGTTAAAAAGAGATAAGAAAAGTAAAAAACAAATGTTTCAGCCTTAAAACACATAAAATTATTTTCCTTAAAAAAAGCACCTAACCCCCTAATACCTATCATTTATCATCAATACATAGCTTTATTCGGTTACTTTCAACCATAAAAGCAAAACAACCACCGGTAAAAAGATAAAAGATAAGTAAAAATTAAGTTAAAAAAAGGAAATAAGAGGAATAAAAAAGAACATCCTTTACGGCCTTAAAACACATAAAAACCAAACACCTAATCTCCTACTGACTGTCATTTAAATTAATCATGGGGTTTTGTTCCAGTCTAGGTGTGTGGTTAAGATTTGATGACTAAAACATTCCATTGTCAATTTTTCATATTGTCCTTATTTTTGAAGTGAGTTCCGCATCAGCAATTTTCCCCAAGCGATTAATACGTACATGCCAGGCAGCTGTAATGTACTTACTAACCGCACAGGGTAAGGGGGGGGAACTTTCCCTCATCAGAATTCTTAAGGCAACAATACAATGTCTTACCCCCATATTTCTACACGCTGGCCGTAACCACTTTCGACGCGCAATCAAATAGGCAGGACATAAAAACATAAAATGTACAATGGATTCTGAATTATGGTTACAGCTCGGACAAAAATCAGATCTTGTAGTTGCACTCCACTTACTGCCATATGATTTGAGAGGCAGACAACCATATCTGAACTGGATATATAAACTCTTACTTAATGGGTCAAGAATTATATCCATAAAAGATTCAAAAGACGGATACCATTTAAAATCAAAAAATTGTGAGGTCAATCTGCCGTGAGTAGGGCACAGCAGATAGTTTTCCCTGACATAAGTCCAGTATACAGTTTTCAAATGATTCTTCTGCTCCTTCCTTATACTTTCTGGATGACTCCATAGCTCACTAAGACCCAATTTATGAAACCATTTAGAGATGTGATTAAACCAGGGAATGGTGAGTACATTTGGTCTATCCAAGATGTCTTGGATAGACTCCTTGTAAGTAGATAACTCAGGGGTGGACCAAACACGGACCCA
Organism: Pleurodeles waltl; assembly: GCF_031143425.1. Lineage (NCBI taxonomy): Eukaryota > Metazoa > Chordata > Amphibia > Caudata > Salamandridae > Pleurodeles > Pleurodeles waltl. The sequence continues at coordinate 668,482,474 of NC_090447.1, forward strand.
AAAAAGCAGAGGTCGTAGGGCAACTACATCTGAGATACGTGAAAGGCCAAGGTCCCAGAACAATGGCAGCAGTGGGGTACTGCGAGGGCAGGCCAAAGTAGACCTCACGAAATTGTTTTCCCCCACTGCAAGCCTGCCAGTGTTTGAGGACCCCCAAATTTCTGCCCCATAGACCGCAGCACTTTGTGCCTTTGCTCTATAAATTTTAATAATTGGAGTAATCACTCTCTCAGAAGTAGACTTATGAAAACGAAGAATGGCTCCAGATGACTGTACCAGGCGAGCCAAACTTTTGTCAATTTGGGCCCCCCAATGCAGATTGTTGCTAATTCTCATCCCCAAGTAATCTATAGAGCTTACCAAACCTAGGGGCGTTCCATTGTAAAATATTGAATATCTCTTAGTGGGGCCACAACCCAAAGTCATAAATTTAGTTTTGCTATGGTTAAGTTCCAGACCATAGTCACCGCAAAACGAACTGAACTTGTCCATGAGTACCTGGAGGCCCATAGGGGTTCTGGAGATCAAGAGAGAATCGTCGGCAAATAACAAAATTGGAATTTTATGGTGATTCAAAGATGGGGCATCATTTTGACAATTGGACACGACTTGCACCACCTCATTGATGAACAGTGTAAATAGCGTTGGGGCAAGAACGCAACCCTGGCGCACTCCTCTCTTGATGTCTATTTTGTCTGTGAGTTCCCCCTGATTGCCCCATCTTACTTGTGCAAATGTTTTTTCATGTAATCTTTGGATTAAATGCACTAAGTTCCCTGGGATACCAATTTTGTTTAATACTTCCCACAGTTTCTCTCTTGGGACAAGATCAAATGCAGATCTTAAGTCTACGAAAGCCACATAGAGTTTTTGCTTAGATAAGGTGACATACTTCCAGAACAGTAGTGACAGCCTGAAAACTTGGTCCATAGTATTAGTTTTGGGCCGAAACCCAGCCTGTAAGGGAGATAAAATTTGCTGGTCTTGAATCCAATCAGTAAGCCTCTCTAAGACTTGTTTGGCAAACGTCTTCTGAAGGATATCAATAAGGCTAATTGGTCGATAATTTACAGGCAACCCTGTATCACCCTTTTTGTAAATCGGTATTATTTCAGCACCACGCCAAGACTCTGGAATAGGGCTGCCAGCTGCTATGGCATTAGACAATAAATTGATATACCATGCCCATATCTTAGGTTCTGATTTGAACAAGTCTACAATACATTACAGAGACCTCTGCACCCAATGCTACACATATGGGTGACATATGTGTCCTGCTTGCCATGTTCATTCTCTGTCAGAACATAGTAGATATTCAGTTTGCCTTATGGCAAGTGTCCTACAGTCACAGCACTGCGCACAACTTTGGGTGGGACATTAGCCACATTCTCACGGACTACTCTGTATGTAAAAAAAATATAGTTCTTCCTAGTTTATGACGTGCTCTTTAGTGAACTTAGGTAGTCTTTCCAAGCATACTTGCCTTAGTTTCAAAGGTAGATATCCTCACTCAGTTCAAGGACTGTGTGCCTTGCATGGAAGTCTCAGAGACTCCCAACTTGCATCCACAAAATGGAAAGAGTTGAATTTAGCACAGTGAGTGTGCTAAAGGAGTATGAAAGGCATGTCTTCGTGAGTCTCATGTGGTTGTCATGGGAGACGTTAGTAAAGGTTCACTAGACACGTGTTCAATAATGCTCAGACAGAGGTGGATACTTGACAGGTCGTAAAAACATAGTCATACTTTTTTCATTTCTGGAGTTGTTGATGTCCCAACCGTTAACATTTCTAGCCATATGTGTGTAGAGGTTGCTTGTGATATATTTGTGAGCAAGTCGTTGATAACTGGGTAAGAGTTGATTTGATTGGGGATTCCATCCTGTGGCATATAAAATGTGATGGGTCCTTGAGTGGTGGGGTTATGTTGATTCAAGTGCACTGATTTGTTGGATTGGGCCCATGGCTGGTGGTATAAAAGTCTTGTGTGTGGCGTGTGAATGGCATGTGAATGGCCTATAAATCAGTTGATACCTTGTTGCAGCTTTATAGCTCATCTTCAGTGAGCTTGGTTTCAACATTCTGATACTGCCATTAGTATTTGTTCTTTGAAGCTAGCACTTCTAGAGGTGCCAAAACTAGTCTGTATTAGTTGTGGTTAATTTCAGTAATAAACCCTCATTTTTTGGACAACCGAACACCTGTAAGTCTCCACGGTGGTATTATTTGTATTGATCCACTAACTTTCCCTGCAGAACTTGAAAGCTTGTGTGAATGGCTAACATCACTCCTTTTATTACATTTTGTGATCAGTATTTCTGAAATCTATTGTGATCCACAAATTGCACAACCAGCCAGCATTTCCATGTCTCCACATCAAAAAGGAACCCAACTTTTGTGAGTGGCCCTAGTGCCCACGATTGGAAGGGGTTAAAAATGCAACTTAAACACATTACATTTTTCCAAAGAAAACCACCCTTTTTTCACAATGTGGGTAGCTGTGGCTTTTGAGGCTTGTCTGTGCCGCCACCCAGAGAAACCTACGAAACCTGAACATATTTTAAGCTAGACAACTGGGGAGTTCTGGGGTGCAAAAAGTGTGTGGCTCTTGCTAGGTAATTTTATTCACAAGCCCTTGCAAACTTTGATAAAAAACATATAGCTTCCTAACATTTCTGTGAGGAAATGTTCTGGAATCTGTTGGGAGCTCCCAAGCGCTCCCAATGACATTGGTTTGATCCGTTCCTGTCAAGGGCACCTGGCCTAGCCACACATGTAGGGCAGCTATCTAATCATGCAAGTGAAGTAATGCTCTGTGGTAGTAATTTTGGGGATTCCTGAAAATTCCAGAAGTTTCCATGACAGATGGTAGCGGCTATTTACCTGTCCAACGCGTAAAAAGATTTTTTTTCTGCTATTTACTTGCCTTATGGCTAAATAGTAAGAAAAAAATACTATTTGGCCCCTTGCTCGGAAAATAGCAAAGAAACTTCAATATTCATCGGGCTGCTGGCCAAGTAATAGAGATTCCGCAGTGGTTGGCCGGAGGCCGTGCAAATAGCAGAAAAACTTCAGTACTCATCCGCCCACTGTTTAAATAGTAGAGATTCTGAATTGACTGGTTGGCTGCTGTGCATATAGCAGAAAAACTTCAGTATTTATCAGTCCCCTGATTAAATAGTGGAGATTCTGCACTGTCTTGCTGTCATCCATACACATAGCAGGAAAACCTAAATATTTACCCCACTGCTGACTAAATAGTAGAGATTTTGGCCTTCCCAGTTGGCAGCTGTGCAAATAGCAAAACAAATCACTATTTACCCGGCAGCTGACTAAACAGTTCAGATTCTGCACTGTGCAACTGCAAATAGCAGAGAAACTTCAGTATTTACTAGGCTGTGGGTTAAATAGTAGAGATTCTGAACTGTTTGTCCAGCAGCTGTGCAAATAGCAGGAAAACTTAAATATTTACCCGGCTGCTTGCTGAGTTGTAAAGATTCTGCACTGTTTGGCTTGCAGTCATGCAAATAGCTGGAAAACATCACTATTTACCCAGTTGCTATCTAAATGTAGAGATTCTGCACTTTGGGCATCGGTTCTAAGAAAACGTCTCCCACCCAAGGCTACCAACATCCTGTCCTAATGCGACAACCTTCCAAAATCGGTTTCCACCCCAATTCATGGGTCATTAGCTCATCAATGGTTTGCAATAGCAGTCACAGACTATCAATAAATTATTTCCTGAATTGGAAAGGGGAGGTAGGAATATCCCTTCATGAACCCTCCCATTTGCAATTCTGAAACAATCATAAAAGTTATTTTACTTGTCTAAAGAAATTTCCAACTCATAAAAAGGGATTTGTGAGGTTGCCCCAAGAAACATGAGAACATTTTGTGAAAATGGTGTCAATATCACAGTTTGTCCTTATGAGGCAGGGACTGTGTTTCAGACCCTTGTACTGAAACTTAGGGGGTCATTACAACATTGGCGGTAAAAGCCGCTTACCGCTGTGCAGAAGACCGCCAATACACCGCCGCGGCGGCGGGAGACCGCCACAGCTATTATGACACACATCACGGATTCCGCCGAAATTCAGACACCCACACAAGTCCGCCACACCAAAGGTCAGCGATAAATATGCGGAAACAAATCCTCCACCTCCACGCCAACACAAACATGCCCATGCTATTACGACCCACAAATCCACGCGGCGGTCTTTCAACCGCGGGATTCCATTGGCGGTACACACCGCCGAGCTCAAAATACACACACACCTCCAAAACACCGCCACATTGGACAATGACAAATACACACACCTGATACACATACACACACCACTCCCACACAAATTAGAGACGAAGGCCAGAGAGAGACAGCACAGAATAGATAACACCATCACACAGAGGCACACTACACCATCACCCACACAACATCCACGCACAAAACACCACATACCACTACACTCACCACACTCATCAACACATACACCACCCCACACATCACACACACCACCCCATGTCACGCCAAAGACACCCCCGCTTCTCCGAGGAGGAGCTCAGGGTCATGGTCGAGGAAATCATCAGGGTAGAGCCACAGCTATTTGGCTCACAGGTACAGTACACATCCATAGCCAGGAAGATGGAGCTATGGCAAAGAATAGTGGACAGGGTCAATGCTGTGGGACAGCACCCAAGAAATAGGGAGGACATCAGGAAGAGGTGGAACGACCTATGGGGGAAGGTGCGTTCCACGGTATCCAGGCACCACATCGCAGTACAGCGGACTGGCGGCGGACCCCCACCTCCTCCCCCACAACTAACAACATGGGAGGAGCAAGTCTTGTCCATCCTGCATCCTGAGGGCCTCGCAGGAGTCGTTGGAGGAACGGACACTGGTAAGTCAAATCTTCACTATCATATCCCCCACCCTACCTGCATGCTATCACACACACCCACCCTCACACCCTCCCCTATCACCCTAACTCCTCACTAATCTACCCATAACACCAACCACCCATCCCAACCCCAAGACCTGCATGACACAACTAAGCATGGACACCCATCACTAAAGCATGCCCACTGCACATACCCACAACACCCCCCAAACATCACCACACAAGCCCCAATGTCCAGTGTGGAGATCGTCATGCCACACACCAATGTCCAGTGTGGAGATCGTAATGCCACACACCAATATCCGTTCCAGAACCGCCATGGCTAAGTACCGCTGAACAAGGCCAAGACTGCCATGGTGAAGACCGCTGAACAGGGCAAAGACCGCCATGGCTAAGCACTGCTGAACAAGGCCAAGACTGCTATGGTGAATGTAGGAGGCTGGACTGGCTTGTAGTGAGTACCAAGGGGTACTTGCACCTTGCACCAGGCCCAGTTATCCCTTATTAGTGTATAGGGTGTCTAGCAGCTTAGGCTGATAGATAATGGTAGCTTAGCAGAGCAGGTTAGGCTGAACTAGGAGACGTGTGAAGCTACTACAGTACCACTTAGTGTCATATGCACAATATCATAAGAAAACACAATACACAGTTATACTAAAAATAAAGGTACTTTATTTTTATGACAATATGCCAAAGTATCTTAGAGTGTACCCTCAGTGAGAGGATAGGAAATATACACAAGATATATATACACAATAGCAAAAATATGCAGTATAGTCTTAGAAAACAGTGCAAACAATGTATAGTTACAATAGGATGCAATGGGGAAACATAGGGATAGGGGCAACACAAACCATATACTCCAAAAGTGGAATGCGAACCACGAATGGACCCCAAACCTATGTGACCTTGTAGAGGGTCGCTGGGACTATTAGAAAATAGTGAGAGTTAGAAAAATAACCCTCCCCAAGACCCTGAAAAGTGAGTGCAAAGTGCACTAAAGTTCCCCTAAGGACAAAGTAGTCGTGATAGAGGAATAATGCAGGAAAGACACAAAACAGCAATGCAACAACTGTGGATTTCCAATCTAGGGTACCTGTGGAACAAGGGGACCAAGTCCAAAAGTCACAAGCAAGTCGGAGATGGGCAGATGCCCAGGAAATGCCAGCTGCGGGTGCAAAGAAGCTTCGACTGGACAGAAGAAGCTGAGGTTTTTGCAGGAACGAAAAGGACTAGAGACTTCCCCTTTGGTGGACGGATCCCTCTTGCCGTGGAGAGTTGTGCAGAAGTGTTTTCCCGCCGAAAGGACGCCAACAAGCCTTGCTAGGCGCAAATCATGCGTTTGACGTTTTTGGACGCTGCTGGGGCCCAGGAGGGACCAGGAGGTCGCAAATTGGACCTGAAGAGAGAGGAGACGTCGAGCAAGACAAAGAGCCCTCACTGAAGCAGGTAGCACCCGGAGAAGTGCCAGAAACAGGCACTACAAGGATGCGTGAAATGGTGCTCGCCGAAGTTGCACAAAGGAGTCCCACGTTGCCGGAGACCAACTTAGAAAGTCGTGCAATGCAGGTTAGAGTGCCGTGGACCCAGGCTTGGCTGTGCACAAAGGATTTCCGCCGGAAGTGCACAGGGGCCGGAGTAGCTGCAAAGTCGCGGTTCCCAGCAATGCAGCCCAGCGAGGTGAGGCAAGGACTTACCTCCACCAAACTTGGACTGAAGAGTCACTGGACTGTGGGGGTCACTGGGACAGAGTCGCTGGATTCGAGGGACCTCGCTCGTCGTGCTGAGAGGAGATCCAAGGGACCGGTAATGCAGCTTTTTGGTGCCTGCGGTTGCAGGGGGAAGATTCCGTCGACCCACGGGAGATTTCTTCGGAGCTTCTGGTGCAGAGAGGAGGCAGGCTACCCCCACAGCATGCACAAGCAGGAAAACAGTCGAGAAGGCGGCAGGATCAGCGTTACAGAGTTGCAGTAGTCGTCTTTGCTACTATGTTGCAGGTTTGCAGGCTTCCAGCGCGGTCAGCGGTCGTTTCCTTATCAGAAGGTGAAGAGGGAGATGCAGAGGAACTCGGATGAGCTCTTGCATTCGTTATCTAAAGTTTCCCCAGAGACAGAGACCCTAAATAGCCAGAAAAGAGGGTTTGGCTACCTAGGAGAGAGGAAAGGCTACTAACACCTGAAGGAGCCTATCAGCAGGAGTCTCTGACTTCACCTGGTGGCACTGGCCACTCAGAGCAGTCCAGTGTGCCAGCAGCACCTCTGTTTCCAAGATGGCAGAGGTCTGGAGCACACTGGAGGAGCTCTGGACACCTCCCAGGGGAGGTGCAGGTCAGGGGAGTGGTCACTCCCCTTTCCTTTGTCCAGTTTCGCGCCAGAGCAGGGGCTAAGGGGTCCCTGAACCGGTGTAGACTGGCTTATGCAGAATTGGGCACATCTGTGCCCAACAAAGCATTTCCAGAGGCTGGGGGAGGCTACTCCTCCCCTGCCTTCACACCATTGTCACACCCTCTCTCAGAGGAAGTTCTTTGTTCTGCCATCCTGGGCCAGGCCTGGCTGGACCCCAGGAGGGCAGCTGCCTGTCTGAGGGGTTGGCAGCAGCAGCAGCTGCAGTGAAACCCCAGGAAGGGCAGTTTGGCAGTACCAGGGTCTGTGCTACAGACCACTGGGATCATGGGATTGTGCCAACTATGCCAGGATGGTATAGAGGGGGCAATTCCATGATCATAGACATGTTACATGGCCATATTCGGAGTTACCATGGTGAAGCTACATATAGGTAGTGACCTATATGTAGTGCACGCGTGTAATGGTGTCCCCGCACTCACAAAGTTCAGGGAATTGGCTCTGAACAATGTGGGGGCACCTTGGCTAGTGCCAGGGTGCCCTCACACTAAGTAACTTTGCACCTAACCTTTACCAGGTAAAGGTTAGACATATAGGTGACTTATAAGTTACTTAAGTGCAGTGTAAAATGGCTGTGAAATAACGTGGACGTTATTTCACTCAGGCTGCAGTGGCAGGCCTGTGTAAGAATTGTCAGAGCTCCCTATGGGTGGCAAAAGAAATGCTGCAGCCCATAGGGATCTCCTGGAACCCCAATACCCTGGGTACCTCAGTACCATATACTAGGGAATTATAAGGGTGTTCCAGTAAGCCAATGTAAATTGGTAAAATTGGTCACTAGCCTGTTAGTGACAATTTGAAAGTAATGAGAGAGCATAACCACTGAGGTTCTGGTTAGCAGAGCCTCAGTGAGACAGTTAGGCACCACACAGGGAACATATACATGCACACCTATGAGCACTGGGGCCCTGTGTGACAGGGTCCCAGTGACACATACATATAGGCCACAAACCTATGAGCACTGGGGTCCTGACCAGCAGGATCCCAGTGACACATAACAAACATACTGAAAACATAGTGTTTTCACTATGAGCACTGAGGCCTGGCTATCAGGATCCCAGTGAGACAGTGAAAACAGTGACAAACACCCTGACACACACTCACAAACAGGCCAAAAGTGGGGGTAACAAGGCTAGAAAGAGGCTACCTTCTCACAGTGAAGACCGCTGAACCGGGCAAAGACCGCCATGGTGAAGACCGCTGAACAGGGCAAAGACCGCCATGGCTAAGCACCGCTGAACAAGGCCAAGACTGCCATGGTGAAGACCGCTGAACAGGGCAAAGACCGCCATGGTGAAGATCGCTGAACAGGGCAAAGACCGCCATGGCTAAGCACCGCTGAACAAGGCCAAGACTGGCATGGTGAAGACCGCTGAACAGGGCAAAGACCGTGTGGGTATGAATAGCCCGGCACATCAGGCATCGTTCTCCCATGTGCAGCTGGGACTGTGACAGGACATGTACTTTCACGGGGAAGACTCATCCAGTCTGGGCACCAGTCCCACCCAGTACCAGTAGAGAACTGCATCTACTTGCGAAGATGTGTCTTTGCACTCCCCAGGATGGCACAGTGGGCAACCCACCCACTGAAGAGACTTGAGAGACTGTGGCTTTGCACTCCCCAGGGTAAAGCAGTGGGCAAACAACCCACTGGAGAGACTTGAGAGACTGTGGCTTTGCACTCCCCAGGATAAGGCAGTGGGCAAGCCACCCACTGTAGAGACTTGAGAGACTGTGGCTTTGCACTCCCCAGGATTGAACAGTGGGCAAGCCACCCACTGTAGAGACTTGAGAGACTGTGGCTTTGCACTCCCCAGGATGGCACAGTGGGCAAGCCACCCACTGTAGAGACTTGAGAGACTGTGGCTTTGCACTCCCCAGGATGGCACAGTGGGCAAACAACTCACTGGAGAGACTTGAGAGACTGTGGCTTTGCACTCCCCAGGATAAGGCAGTGGGCAAGCCACCCACTGTAGAGACTTGAGAGACTGTGGCTTTGCACTCCCCAGGATTGAACAGTGGGCAAGCCACCCACTGTAGAGACTTGAGAGACTGTGGCCTTGCACTCCCCAGGATGGCACAGTGGGCCACCCACTCACTGTAGAGACTTGAGAGACTGTGGCTTTGCACTCCCCAGGATACATCAATGGGCATGTAGCCTCGTTGTGGATCTGGCTTCACATTCATCTGGCTGAGGTGCCCCCCCTTCCCTTCCCCCTGAGGTGCCTGTATTGTTTCTATCTGATGCACCAGCAGTGTTCTCTCGGATTTTGGTCAGGTATCTATTGTGGGCGTTGCCCATGCATTTTTGGACTGTTGGTGCACGGACATTGTTGTGTACATCTCTGCACTACTTCTTGTATTGTACATTTATTTTTGACAGATTTTGTGATATATATTTCCGTATATTTTTTAATGAGTAGTATATTGGCACAATACAAAGTTTGACCGCTATTCGCTTTGTCTTTGCATTCTTCCGGGGGGATTGTGGGTTGTTACTGTGATTTTTGTGAATGCATTGGTGTGTATGTTGTAATATGCGAGGGTGGGGGTGTTTGGTGGGTTTCACTGTAACTTTTAACCTCCCCCCCCTCCCCTGTGTCGTAGGTGCTGTACTCACCGGTATGTTCTGCGCCTACGTCGCTATTGGTCGTAGATGAGCAGGAATGCAAGGGCAGGTAAGATTTGTAGTTGCGGCTCCATGGTGTCCTCGTTCCTCGTGGGATGTGTTGAGGTGAGCATTTTCCCATAGCACAAGCTGTTTCCGCCGTGTTTTTATCCACGGTGAATCTGCCCCGGAAAAGGTGGCGGATTGGTGTGTTGCATAGTGTGGGCGGTACATTGTCTTCCGCCTGTCTGTTGGCGGTGACCGCCGCGCTGTTTGTCTGTACCGCCGTGGTGGGCGATGTGTTAAAGTGGCTGTCTTAGTTGGCGGTTTCTGCCAGGGTCGTAATTCCCTTTTTTTGTCCGCCGGCCTGTTTGCGGTATTACCGCAGCTTTAACACCGTCCGCCAGGGTTGTAATGACCACCTTATTGTCTGATGTCTGTTCTGTACAGATTTATGGATCATGCTTGTGGTGCTTGTGTTTCAAACTTCAATAAAATTGGTTATTAAAAAAAAGGGGTTTGTACATAATAAAAGTTACTTTTGTGGTCACAAACCTTGTGATTTTGCAAAATGAGGCCCTTAGTGCTAAAACTGTCTTAGATGCACACACTAACTTATAGGTCTAAAGGTCCCAAATGTTTGAATGTTTCCAAGTTATTTTTACAGGCATGGCACAGAACACCACTCCAATACACTGTGGGCCAAGACTTAGCGATTTGGCAGGCCCTTTATGGAACTGTCTTGTGTTCCACAAATGCTCCCGCTCAATCTCCTTACACTAATTCTCATCTGTCAGACCTCCTGGTCCGGCTCACTTGGTTTCGCCAGTGTCCTGTCTGTTTCTAATCCTTTTGATCCTGGTTGCCTTAGTCCATGTATTCCTGGCCTTAGTTCTGGTACTCATGTATCGGGTCTTCTGATGCTTGTTCCACTGGCCTTGTTTTCCCTAGCCCTTTAAGTCCTTGGTCCTCCTGCTCCATCCTACTCCTATTAGTCTTCCTTGACTCCTGGTTTGCCTTTTTCTGGCTTGTTCTTGTCCATCTGATCATGGGTCCCGCTATCATGGTCCTCCTAGTAATGATCTTATTGAGTCTGGTCTTCCTCCTCTGGCAATGGTTCCTATGTTGTAGGTCACCCTGGTTCAAGTATTTCCTGTCCCTGGTTCATATCCCTCTCAGTCTGACACCTCTAGGCCTTCTGATCCTGGTCTCACTGGGCCTAGACTTTCTTGTCTTTTATAACCCCTTAGTCATTCTAATCAAGGGTCTCCAGGTCCTGCTAGCCCTGATATTTTCTGGTTGTGGTCTGCCTGGTCCTTTTGTTTCTGGATCTGATGTCTATGGTCTTTGAGCTTCTGTTACTCGTTCTTCACTCCACTTATCTCCTAGTATTGGTCCTCATTCATCTGTCTACTTGGGTCTGCTATTGATGGCTATGGTTTTCCTCATTCTCCTGGTCCTGGTCGGTGCGCATAGGCCCTCATTGCCCGTTTTTGTTATTATGGTCCAGGGCCTTCTGTTTCATCTACCTCTGTTCCTTCTGTTCCTTCAGGCCGTTGTCCGCTGGGTCCAGATCCCACTATTTCGCATCTCTTGGCCCTCCTGAGCCTTCTCACCCTGATCTGGTACTCCTAATGCTGTTTTTCAGTGTACTGTTCCTCATCATTTATTTGTTCCTAATCCCCCATTGCATTGGTAACCCTGGTCCTCATAAATTGGGTTTCCTCTTATCCTGATCCTCATGGCTCCGGTCGTCCTAGCCCTCCAAGTGGTTCACCTGTTGGGCCCTATTCTCCTATTTTTCATCCTCCTACTACTGCTTCCTTCACTAATGCCCCCTCCACAATGACTTCCACATTTTTTTTGCTGAGACAGATTACAGACATGAAGGCCCAGTAGAGATAGGACCTTGTCTGTTTAAAACACTGCATAACATGTTAAAACCTATTAGCCAAAATTACCATTCCCCGATGCATTGTGCAAGTGATTAAAATGTCAGTGTTGCCTGGTCCTCATGGCTGTGATCGCCCTGGCCCATCAAGTAGTCCACCTCTTGGTCCCTATTCTCCTATTTTTCACTTTCCTACTACTACTAATTCTTTCCCTAGAGCCCCCTTCACAATGACTTTAGTCATGCACAGCATCCAAGTCTGTCACACAGATTTAATTTTTTTGGGCTTCCAGATTCTTTTGGTGAGACAGCACTGTCAAGTACAGAACTGAAGGCCCAGTAGAGGCAGGACCTTGCCCATTTAAAACACTGCATAACATGTTAAAAATCAAAATTACCATTCCTAACATACATTGTGCAGGTGACTAAAATGTCAGTGTGTCTGAAAGGGGCACTCATGCCCTGGTACCAATAACCATCAATGTTCTAAACATACTCTGCTGGGGGAATAGTATGAAAATGTGTGTTTAATCACAGGCAGCAGAGCAAACTACTTCTGGTAATTACCCAGATGCATTACTTACCTGTCTCCAGCTTTCACTTCCTCATTCCACAGAAGACCCATTAAAGAGGTTCACTCAATATACCTCCTGCAACTGCCCCAAAGCACTGTCTCCCAAACACCAATTACCTACTGTATGTGTCCCTCCCTCTGTTTGCTGCTGCTCATTGCCTACTGCAGTGTTGCCAATATTGCAAGATTTTGAGACCTGTCCCAAAGCCACTCAAGTACAAGCCCAAATTTATTCCAAAGCAGACCAGTGTCAGCCCAAAAACCACCCCAAAGTAGCAACTTTCAAATCATGCAAAAATAATCTTCAGACTTTTTTTGTAAGTATAAATCTAAATTCTGTTCAACATACAGATAGTGGGAGGAGGTTAACTGGGCACCTTTGTTAATAACTTCTCATTTTCAAGAGCAGTCTCCACTGTAACTTTTCAACTTGCAGTTATGTCACCACAGATCCAAACCCGAACCTGGCATTCATGAATTAATTCTACAAGAGCAGATTATAGCCCACCTTATGTCTATGAATAGGAACGTCAATGCTATTTCATCAAAGTGGCTCCAAAAAAAGAATACTGAATGTTTATGTAGAATTAACAGCACACTATGATACACATGTTATGAAACATCCCCTTTTGTTGAAGTAATTGCTACACAACTTGTTTGGCACATCTTACATTCTATCTACTTGCGTTTGTATATTTAAAAAAATAACTTTAAAATGACAGTATGAGCCAACAGCAAAAATAAACACCACAGCAGACACATTTGAAAAGCAGTTTCCATGCAAAACAGGTGCATATAAATGTGAAGCAAGAGTGTGAAAACTGAGAGTTGCTGCAGTAAGGCGAGTAATTAAAATGCACTGAAGAGGCCAGAAAAGAGACAGTCGCTTCATAGGACCAATTCCATGCCCTCCGTTCCAAAGACCTTCACCATGACCACTTACTTTGGCACTAAAAGTTATAGAGGACATTGTTGTTTCCATTGTGTTGTGGGTAGCGATAGACTAAAGCTCCTAATCTTGACAAGCAGCAGATTGGTTTGTTTGGGGTACAAACTAACACAAGGCTGTGGGAGCAGAAAGGAAAATTACCCATTTTCACAGAACTTTCGGTGACGCCCTCAACACTCATATTCCCTTAACTCTGCTGATACTGTCATCACTCTTTTTGTTCCATCCCATTGCATTCCCCTTCATCATTAGCGTTGTTCCACACTCATACCAGCAGTGGCTAGGGCCACCTCTTGAGGCTCCTTTACATCTATCACCCACCCAGAGTTTTAATTATTCATGCTATTAACTTTAATTTCTCAACAATGACTGTAAAAACCCTAAAGTAATCCATGTCAACAAAGCAGTCCATGTTTACATTTCGTGTGTTTTACTTCGTGCACTGCTCCCTAAGAGTATTTCCTTTCCCAGACAAAGTATTTCTCTGGTTTTATTTTCATAAAATATACAAATATAGTACAAATTGTGAAATGCATCACCTTCAGGTCTGGATGAGTTCAGATTGCGAGTAGACATTTGTGATGGGCATGGTTGAGAGTCCCAAGGCTGAAGAGAGTACTGCTTTATCACATGGCCTGCCAGTGGGTCATTAAGGTGTTCAGACTAAAAGCACATCCAATCTTTGGCTTCTCAGGAGAGCACATAAAGCGATGGTTATATAAATGCCAATTGTAAATTGAAGCACTACTATGCATGTGCACAATGAGGGCTACAATGTGTAGGAGTCATATAATGGAAACTGGTAGGCATCCTATATTAAGAGCACTTGGTTTGAGGAATCACAAATTAAGGTTTAAAACACTATACAGTTGTTGAGTGTGCTAATGAGACTTTACTAACCAAAGGACCCCTTTTTAACAACCTTGGAATGAAAAAACACTGAGGATAAAACCAAGATTTTAAAGCTATGCCTTTCAATTGGCATGCAGTTCCTTAATGCCAGGACATACCTCAATGTGCTATATTAGAAGGATTGATTGTGAAATATTAGCAGTAAATAATAAAAGTGCCTTTGTGTTAAAAGCAGTATCTTACTGGGTGATATACATACAATAAAAAAGAGGTGGGATAGCCTAGCCATGAAAATATTTGCCATGCACATCATGGCAACATAATTCATGTTAGAATATGATAAGGTGTCAGAGCCAGGGAAACGATCTCACAAGAGTTCTTCATTTGACAGAGAAAGAATTAGAAGACAACAGAGTGGTGCTTTGCTGCTTTTACATTCCAATACGTTTCTTTAGAGGCATTTTGATACATCGCCAATTTCCAAGCTATTTGCTCAAAAGTAAATTCTAACTTGAGGAGTTCATGTATGTCTGACTAGCACCTAATTCATTTATTCATTGGCCGCCTAGGTATGGTGAGACGTTGAGCAGTCATTGAATGGGGTGGAAGTCCGCCAAATGTGCTTTTTCTGGAACTCAACGTGACTCGAGTGTATTCACCCAGGTTTGACAGCCTTGTACTCCATCTAGCACTGACCATCTGCCTGCTAATAACGTGGACCGTCCGTAAATTCATCCTCATGTCCTCATGTAGCTGATCTTCTCATGACACTCAATATATTGACGGCCCTGCAGGCAAACGCCGCCATATATAATGACACACGTAGTTAGTGTAACACGCGTTCCATCGTGCCTTAAAGTAACTACTTGTATCATTATTGAGCGTGAGCCTGCTGCCTCCTAAGTGAGAGTGGAGCTTGACTTGGGAGAGGCTGGGGGGGGACCCAGAAGCATTAAAGGCGGCACCCCGTCCCCTTAAAAAAATCTGCACACAGGGCCCAGACCAGGCCAAAAATAAGTCACCCGCCACTTGGATTTTTTTCCTGAACAAATGGGAAAACTGACATCCATGTGTGCGGGAAACAGCTCAGTCCGGCAATGGTGTGTGTTCTCTGATTTGAAATAGTAAGCAATCACAACCGTGCTTAAACGGAAGCCAAAGCTAGCACAAGGCCTTTCAGAAGTAAAAAAGGCCTGTTTTCAATGGAAAAATGTGATGTGTCCATGTTGCATTTTGGGCCATTTCCTGCCACAGGCACTAGGACTATTTGGTGTCATGTGAGTAGCGATGATGGGACTCTCTTGGTTTCTGATGGACTCGATGGGCTTGCATGCAAAAGAATAAAGACATGTAAGACCATGCTCTGTGTGTGGTGTATTGATTTAAGTGTACCCAGGCTGAGGAATATGCTACAACTGGCGACGAGGTAGGGGATATGTAACTCGAAGAACCTACAGTGCTCTCCCAGAAGGTTTGACGTGGTCCAGCAAACTGCTTGTGGGTGACACACATGCCTCAGTGGAAGTGAAGATCGACATTTGGCATATGTGAAGTCAAAGTGCACCTCCAGCCAGTGCCGAGCTCTCAAAGAAGACGAAAGCCTTACAAAGAAATTTGTGTATTGTTGGCCAGTAACCTGCTGGTAGGGCCATGACAGAGGTACCGCGCCACAACACAACACAGAGCTATAAGATATACTAGTCAGGATAATGAAGATACACACCTAGGATAACCCCTGCTCACCTCCTTGGTAGCTTGGCACAAGCAAGCAGGCTTATCGCAGAGGCAATGTGGAAAATACTTGTACTAACACACACAGTAATACAGTGAAAACACTACAAATTGGAAATCACACCAGTTGAGAAAAATAGGCAATATTTAGCTAAATCAAACAAGACCAAAACGACAAACATCCAACATACACAAGCCAAGATATTAATTTTGAAAAGAATAAGAGTCTTTACTCCATAGCAAACAATAGAAACGTTGTTGTTACACAAAGTACCTCGTTTGCATAAAAATAAAGCTGCACGGGCGAGCGTGCGTCGGAAAAGTCAGCGATGCGTGGATTCCTTACTCGCAAGTGAGGCCGTGCATCGTTTCTTCTCCCATCGGGTCGGTGATGTGTTGTTTTTCTCTTCCGCAAGAGAGCGATGCATCAATATCCGGTCAGTCACCTTGGATCTGCACAGGTTTGCATTGATTTTTGACACTCCACGATGATGTGCGAGAAGTCCGTGTGCGCGGTGTCGGAAAACTGCACTGCATGAGGTTTATGTCGTTATCAGTAGCTGTAAGGGTGTGTTGTGTCATTTCTCCAGCCGCAATGCTTCAGTCTCCCAACCGCGAAGCAGGTGGAGTGTCGATTTTAGCCGCAAAGCAGGTGGTGCATCTTTTTTCAGCCGCATTGCAGGTGGTGCTTCAAAATTTGCCCCGCACAGCGTCCTGTGCATGGATTTCAGTACTTGTTCTATCAGCTTCACCTTTCAAGGGCCCAGGGACTGGATGGCCACTATTTGGCAGGGCAGGAGTCTCAGCAGAGAATCCAGGTGCTGGCAGAGGAAGTCTTTGATGACTGAGACATAGAAACAGGAGGCAAGCTCAGTCCAAGCCCTTGAAGATTCTTCACAAGCAGGAATATACCACAAAGTTCAGTCTTTGTCCTCTCTCAGGCAGAAGAGGCAAATGCAGACCAACCCAACAAAGCACAGTCACAGGCAAAGGGCAGTACTCCTCCACCAGCTCTTCTCCTTGGCATTGGTTCCTCCTGGATCCAGAAGTAATCTAAATATCTGGGGTTTTGGGTGCACTACTTATATCCCTTTTTGCCTTTAACGTAGGCAAACTTCAAAGGAAAGTCTCTGCTGTTCACAAGATCCTGTTTTGCCCAGGCCTGGCTCCAGACTCATACCAGGGGGTTGGAGACTGCATTGAGTGAGGGCAGGCACAGCCTATTCAGGTGTAAGTGACCACTCCTCCCTCTACTCTAGCCCAGATGGCCCATCAGGATATGCAGGCTACATCCCAGCTCTCTTTGTGTCACTGTCTAGAGGGGATTCACAAACAACCCTACTGTCAGTCTGACCCAGACAGGGAATACACAAGCGGGCAGAGTGACAGAATTGTTTAACCAAGAAAATGCCCACTTTCTAAAAGTGGCATTTTCAAACTGACAATTTAAAAACAACTTTACCAAAAGATATATTTTTAATTGTGAGTTTAGAGACCCCAAATTCCAAATTTCTATCTGCTCCCAAAGGGAAAATACACTTAAAAGATATTTAAAGGCAGCCCCCATGTTAACCTATGAGAGAGATAGGCCTTGCAACAGTGACAACTGTATTTGGCAGTATTTCACTGTTAGGACATGTAAAACACATCAGTACATGTCCCACCTTTAACATACACTGCACCCTGCCCATGGGTCTACTTAGGGCCTACCTTAGGGGTGCCTTACATGTATAGAAAGGAAAGATTAGGGCCTAGCAACAAGGTACACTTGCCAGGTCGAATTGGTAGTTGAAAACTGCACACACAGACACTGCAGTGGCAGGTCTGAGCCATGTTTACAGGGCTACTCATGTGGGTGGCACAACCAGTGCTACAGATCCACTAGTAGCATTTGATTTACAGGCCCTGGGCACCTTAAATTCACTTTACTAGGGACTTACTAGTAAATCAAAATGTGCCAATCTGGGGAAAGCCAATTACATATACATTTTACACAGGGAGCACTTGCCTTGCACTTTAGCATTGGTCAGCAGTGATAAAGTGCCCAGAGTACCAAAAACAGAGTCCAGCACACAGTCAAAACATGGGAAGCAGAGGCAAAAAAAGGGGACACTACACCAAGGGTGCCAGGTCTAACAGAGATCAATAGTTTCAGTACATTGCACAAATGGTTATAATGCTGTTTCTTTCTTAACACCACTACTTCCATTTGATACTACCAAAAAACTAAATATTGCTGATAGATGGCCTGCCTGGATAGAGACTTTTCACAATTTGATTGATGCACTGGAAGCAACAAGTAACAAAAAGATGATCAAGTATCTTAATAACCTTGCAGGCGAAGAAGTAAAAGAACTAATAAAGAAAATGCTACATGCTGATGAAGTCAGATCAAAGAAGTGCTGAATATCAAATTCAATCCAATGCCGAATGCTGGCTATGAAAGCATATAGCTTCAGTCGAGAAATACAAAGAGCTGGTGAAACAATCAACACATTTGTTGAGAGACTTGATATGGTAGTCAAACACTGTAAGTTCAATGAATTAAAAGATGAAGAAGCCATACAAATTAGAGTATTAGATGGTTGCTTGTCAGATTCATTCAGATGCTGAGAGAAAAACTTAGGCCCTCATTATGACTTTGGTGGTCTTTTTGAATGACGTGGTCTTCTGCCCACCATATGATAAGTACTGCAGGATTCCCGCCACATTTTGGGCAAAAAAACAGCAGTAGTTGTGCTGGCGGGCGGAAGGGCATGCATGGGCAGGTCCACTACCGGCCAGAAGGTCTCCACCAGCCGTATTACGGCCTGGCGGGGCCCTGCTGACAGTAGAACTGCCCGTTCCCTGCCAGATGACCTCCTCTCCTGATAAGGTAAGTCAGCCGCCCGACAAGGGAGGGGGTTGGGATGGGGTTGGGAGGGTGGGGGGTGTCGTGTGTATGTGTGTGAGTGGGTGTATGCATGTGTGTATGGGTGTGTGTATGCATGTGGGTATGAGTGTGTGCATGGGTGTATGCATGCATGGTTGAATGCGTGTATGAATGTTGAAGTGAATGCATGTATGAATGTTGAAGTAAAGCGTGTATGAAAGCATGTGAGTAAATGCATGTATGTCAGTGTTGGGGAATGTATGCATGCATGCAGGGAGGGGAGAGATGGGCACTGTACCTGAAGGGGGGAGGTGGGCGCTGTACCTGAAGAGGCCTAAGGGGGGGTAATGTGCTTGCTGTGGGGGGGAGTCTGCCAGTGACAGGGAAGAAATTCCCTGTCACTGGTAGCCTTTCCGCCAGGGTTTTCGTGACGGTGCTACTACCGCGGAAACCCTGGTGGAAAGGTGGCTCATAAGACCGTCTTCATTGGACCGCCGGGTCAGAGATGCTCATCTCCGGCCCGGAGGGTCCAACCGCCCTGGTGGTCTCAACAGGGATGTGACGGGTTGGCAGAGGCCATCTTGCCACACTCATGATGTGGCGGTCTTCACCACCAGCTCGTCGGCAGTCAGACTGCTACCATGGCCCTGGCGGTCAGAAGACCGCCCGGGTCATAAGGAGGGCCTTAGTCTGGAGCAAGTGCTTATGGCTGCCTGTCGTTCTGCAAGTTAAGAACGCAAAGAACAACAAGCTGCTGACATGGAGGTGTCATAGTTGTACTCTTGCTCTGGGCAAAACTGCTGGTTTAGGGATGACAGTACTTTTGTTTTTAGGCTAATAGTCCATTCCTCCAACAAGTCGCAACTGTCGGCCCAACCCTCCCGGCTCACAAGCAGTACCTAACCAAAAATCCAAACGGTAAAAGGTGATTTATGGCAGCCTTACGCATGGACTCTAGAGTGCGACATCTTAAGGGAGTCATGGTTAAATGGAGATTACCCTTTTCTCACATGAGCAACAAGTCTCAGTCATACACAGGCAATGAAGGAGATGCAGTAAAGATTTCAATAGGTTTTATTAACAAGACTGGCTGCAATGATTAAGATAATGAACAATCCAAGAAACAGAATTGTGAAAATGAGAGTCATGAACACAAAGACCCCCACCATCTTGCAACAACATGAGATGTGAAATAGGCCCCAATACCCTAGCATGATGAACCTAATCTCTAACCTAAAGAGAGCCAGGTGTGTTAAACCTAATCTGCCAGTACCATGTCCATGAAAAGAGCACCCCAACCCTCCGTACCTTGGAATGAGGTCTTTAGTTCAGACTCTGTGGGGACACGAAGGCTGGGTCTGCATCAAGGCGACATATAGCATAGATAGCGTTGATGGCATCTGGTAGGAATCCCTCTGATTACCTTGTGTGCATGAGATGTATTTATACAGATCTTGTAGGACCCCTGATGCAGGTATTTTACCAAACAAAAGATAATAAGACATGCTTGGGGCGGCAATTATATAAACAATACCCTCCAAAAGTACATTATGCTCCTGTCAGTGGGAAAGAACATGATGTCAATACCTATGTATATCACTTGTCTTTGACGCTGATAGTGATGCTTTCACAGAGTAGCACTGAGAATGTAAAATCAAAACATCTTGCTAACTATAAACATTGCAGCCATCTTGGAAGAAATAATTAAATGAATGTGCTAAAACATAGCAGGCTAAGTAGGTTAAAAGTCACTAGGTGAGGAGGGCACAGGTCTGCAAGCCAGAAGGCTAAGCTATCTCCTGATTCCTAATAAAACCAAATAGGATCTACTACACCTTCCCCATTGCTGGAATAAGTATGACGCCATAATGATGATGCCAGAGAAGGTGAACGAACCCAAGCTAAAATCATATTAAAATACAACTACAATCTAATTAAAAACTTGTTAAAAATAGCTAAAACATATGATGAGACAAAATGTTGACCGTGACAAGCACAGCAGGGCAAAGTTAAAAGCAATGTTGGCAAACTTTGAAACTTTAGAATAAGCAAATGGTCAAATTAATTTAACAGTAGTCATGATCTTGAAGAATGTCTTCAAAGCCATCAAAAGAAAGGGCATCCTGGAAGGAAACCACATCGGCAGATGTTAGATCGATGACAAGATTGGCAGACGGACCCACAGAGCAGTAGTGTGCAGCAGCCTCAGGCACTGGATCATCCATGAGGATAGCACTATATATAGTGCCTAAAGGAGCCAGATAGTCCACCAAGGGCAGCTCGTAAGTGGAAACAAATCAGCCTCAGTCGCACGGGGCACGACTCATCGGGAACATCATCAATTCTTGGTCCACAGGAGGCACTGGAGGAACAGCAAGGCACACCAAAGGTAGATGTTCCAAGATGCACCGGGTGGAATGAAAGATTGGTTGCACACACCATAAGACTGGTCGGAATGACAATGACCAATCATGCTCCAATTTTTCATAGCAATGGAGCACCAAAGAACTGTACCATGCAATCATGGCACAGCTGGGCTGGTGGTATAGCTCCATCACTTCGTTTAGAAGAGAAGGCACAACCACTGCCTCTCAGAAACAGCAGCAGCAGTTTCCTGCCGATCAATGCTGAAGTCACAGGAAAGCCGCCAAACACACTTGAAAAGAGTGAATGAATGGCTGAAGGAATGACTCCGAAGACAGCCTGGAAGATGGACAAGAATCCAGACCGACAACCTTAAAGAAGTGCACAATCCCTGTAGTACTCGAAGCATTGATTATTCTGGATACCAGCTCTCCAAAGTGCTTGGGGAAGTTGATGTTTAATAGGGATTGTATCTCGGCTGATGATCTTGCTATCTGGACAATATACGTTTCTGTAGCCGATGTCAATTGCAATGTGTTTCTGGAATAGTAGCGCCTTTAGTCTGCTCAGCCTGTCATAATTTACATTAGTAGTTTCAATGTGAGACCACATTTCTGCTACTCTTATCTCTTGTTTGTGGGGGGGAATAAAACGTGTCCACAACACGTTACAATCTTAGAGACTGAAAATGCGTAGGCAATTCCTGGTCTTATACTGCAACAGCTCTGTCGTTCAGGACTACATAACTTCCATTGGAAAGTATATGAAATGCTGGACGAATCAAAGGGATGGGAGTAGCCTTCAGAAAACAGGCCAAGTTTGTGACCCCCGCATTGCAAAGGCCATGAAGGGACACCTGTTTGCAAATCAGTGAATGACTAACAGTAATCTCATATTCGCTTCTGCTGAGAAAGACCTCTGTTTCACGTTCAGACATTTATATTCAAAGGGCAACTCCCACTCTTCTTTAATATAGCTATCGCCTAGTCGCTCGTATCTGCCCACAGCAAGATGTTTCAAGCATTTCAAAAAAGGAAAGAAAGGTGGAAATGGGAAGATTTATAATGCCATGTACGAGTCATACTGTCGATGGACTTTCTGCAATTGTGAAAGGCAACTTTTCTATATAAAGCATGGTGAAACTCACTTCCCTTTTAGCTAATATCTGTTGTTCCCTGGATAAATTAAAAGCAGCAAACAGCTTACTACTGTTAATGTATTTCCATGGAATGCAGCCATTTTTCAGAATCTGTAGTGTCCAACCTAACTGCATAATGGAACGCAGTTGACTTTGTCCATGATGTAAAAAGGATATGAAATTCTGAATGATGTCTATGGCAGATGGCACTATGCTATTAACGGAGTATATCCTGTTCGACAGAGTGTTCATGCCATTATCAACAACAGCTGAAGCCTTTTCCAAATTTTCCTTATCTATCTGCCTTAAACGTGCAGCTGCTTCCAGTTGAGAAAGCTCCCAGATCTCATTGTATATGGCATAGATGAATTTTTTACAGCATGGCTTTCTGGGACCTAACAAAAACTCTTGTAAGTCTATGGCCCTCATAACAACCCTGGCGGTCGGTGATAAAGGGGCGGTAATACCACCAACAGGCCGGCGATAATTACCGCCAAATTATGACCATGGCGTAAACAGCTCAAACAGACAGCCACTTTAACACACCGACCGCCAGGGCGGAATCAACAGGCACCACAGCGGTAACCGCGTACAGCCAGGCTGAAGACAATGTTCCATCTACCATATTATGAGTGGCCTATCCTCTATCTTTTCTGCGGCAGTACCAACAACATCAAAAGCCTGGCGGAAACGCTGCACAGAAGGGAAACAACTCACCTGTGGAGACTCGGAGAACAACCACGCCACCATGGAACCCGAGCTGCATGTCTTCCCCATGCTCTTCTACGTGCTGCTCCACTACGAACACCAAAGACAGCAAAAACGACCACGGTGAGTACAGCCGCCTAGCACACAGGGGAGGGGGGAGGAAAAAGAGAGTGACACACACACACAATGCACACACCCCCACCCCACCCCCACCTCCAACACCATACACACAAGCAGATGCAGTAACATAACATATTTAGCCTGGTGGTGGGAAGGTCCAGCCCATCCCCTGCAGCCTCAGATGGCTGCACCACCATGGTTGGTAGTGTGGGCTCCGACTGAGTCCCAGCACCAGTCCCCTTGTCCTCACTGCCTGCTGGTGCAGGCCACTTTCTCTTCCTGCCAGCCGCTGGGGGTGGCTCCTTGCCTTTCTTTCCTGCAGCACTTGGGGATGGCTCCTTGCCCTTCAGCTCCTTGCCCTTCTTTCCTGCAGCACTTGGGGATTGCTCCTTACCCTTCTTTCCTGCAGCACTTGGGCCAGGCACCCTTTCTGGCTGGCTGGCCGGCTGGTGGCCGGGATCCTTTCCCACCTTGAGTTGCTGGGGACACTACTGTGCCCGTGGACTGGGTGGCTGAGGTGCTTGCCTGGGTCTTGACCTCCCTGGCCTGACGTAAAGGACGGGGGGTAGGGTAGGGAAGAGGTCAACCATGGAGAGTAAAAGCTTCTTAGGGACATTTGGGCAGGAAGAGGGAGATGGTTTTGGAGTGGAGGAAGAGGGAGTGGTTGTAGGAGGTGTCAGTCTGCAGTGATTGGGTGCAGGTGCGTGGGCTGGATGCTGCTGTGAGGTGGGTGGCTGTTGGGTGTCTGAGTGCTTGTGTTTGTGTACTTTGGGAGGAGGGGCACAGACACAGTGGGAGAGGACACAGGGAACGTGAGCATGGATGTGGAAGTGGTGACTTCCAGTGAGGGGTGTGTACTGATAGGTGTGCTGGTGATGGGGTAGTGGATGAGGATGTAGTGCATGCAGGTGAGAGTGGAGACGCAACTGGTTAGGAGGTGGAGGAGGAGGAGGAGGGGGCCACAGTGGAGGCAGTGGATGTTGGTATGTCTGCATCTGGATGGCGTTTGTGTGAGTGCCTGTGGGATGAAGCGTGGTGATTTTGTTTGCCATGTCCTCTCTTGTGTTTTGTCCTGTGTGCATGCTCGTCTACCTGTGTGCTTGGGATAGGTTGGGGTTGAGGGGAATGAGATTGGTTAGAGGAAGTTGGAGGGGGGAGGGTGGAAACAGGGACAATGGCTGCCATCAGAGAGGAGGCCAGAGCCTGGATTAATCTCTGTTGGTCCACCAAGCCAGTGTGAATGCACTCCAGAAATGCATTGGACTGTTGCTTTTGGGCTGCCAGGCCCTGGATGGCATCCACAATGGTTGACTGCCCAACAGAGATGGATCGCAGGAGGTCAATAGCCTCCTCACTCAGGGCAGCAGGGCTCACTGGGGCAGGGCTTAAGGTGCCTGGGGCGAAGGAGATGCCCACCCTCCTGGGTGAGTGGGCACGGGAAACTCGCTGAGGGGCTGCTGGGATGGCGGTTTTGGTATGGGGGCGGCGGCTGTACCTATAGCTGGGATGGGCACAGAGGTGTCCGCCACCACCAGGGAGCTTCCATCGGAGGAGGTATCCGTGTCTGAACTGTCCCCTCCTGTCTCCGCCGTGGTGCTCCCTTCGCCCTCCGTCCCACTGGTGCCCTCACCGTCGGTGGATTCAGCCTCCTGGGTCCTGTGGGATGTAGCTCCCTCCTTCGCCAGTGCCTCTGCTCCTCCACCAGATGGTGCTAATGCACATAAGGAAAGGGTGATAAAACAAAAAGGGGGGGGAGAGACAAAGGATACACTTGGTCAATGGCAGCACCAACACCACAGTTGGCGTACACAACACACTCACACACAGGGAACAGCCCTACGCACTAGGCAATGCACTACCAGTTACAATGCTAGTCATCAGCCCATGGATAGGGACACATACCGCCAATAGCAGCATACCTGAGACCCACAGACCTCTGCCCAGTAGTGGATGCCTACGTGCTTGGTTGGAGGACTTTCACATCAGAACCCTGTCCAACATGGGGATGACTCTGCAATGTCAGGCCTGGCCTAGGGGCACCCACAAGGCCCACATCCCCCACCCTGATACCACCCCACCAGGCGTAAGTTGTAATGAAGGGCACGCTACTCACCCCCTTGTTGCTGCTGTGATGAACCCAAGCGCCCATCTAGCTCTGAATAGGCCATCGCCAGTATGCGGGCCATCAGGGGGGTCAGGGTTCGACGGGCACCCCTTCCTCATTGGGAGGCCATCCCCAGCTGGGCCTCCGCCGTCTCCCGTGGCCAGCGTCTCA
Organism: Pleurodeles waltl; assembly: GCF_031143425.1. Classification (NCBI taxonomy): domain Eukaryota; kingdom Metazoa; phylum Chordata; class Amphibia; order Caudata; family Salamandridae; genus Pleurodeles; species Pleurodeles waltl. Next base: position 668,507,850 of record NC_090447.1, read on the forward strand.
GGTCCTCCCACCGTTTGCGACAGTGGGTGCTCCGCCTGCCGTAGACCCCCAGGGTCCGCACGTCCTTGCCGATGGCACCCCATATACCCTTCTTTTGATGGGTCCTGACCTGAAGAGAAATACACACAGGGAAAGGTATTAGTCTGACCGTTACACTCATGGCCCACCATGCCCCTTCCCATCCCCTTACGCACAGACATGGCCCAGTATACATGCTGCACGCTGCTCAGGGCCCATCCAACAACCACCCCCTACATGAGGCCTTCACACATAGCACCCCATGCATTCATGCCCCATGCATTGTACTCACAGTATACTCACCTGTTGGTCTGGAGGCCCATACAGCAGTCGGTACTGGGGTAGGACCCCATCCACCAGTCGCTCTAACTCCACCGAGGTGAAGGCAGGGGCCCTTTCCCCGGTCACATGAGCCATGGTTGGTTCCAGACACAGGTCATAGCAGTACATGCAGTGTAGGTCCTCTCCTGTTGAAGGTCAGTTAGCAAGTGAGGAATCAGATAGAAAATGCCAGTCACGTCCGCGACGGTGCATACCGTCACCGCCGGCATACATCACCATTGGCCACAAGAGTTGCACAGCGGTTCTCGACCGCCTCCCGCAACAGCGCACAACATCAGTGGAATTACCTCATTTCCACCTGTCCCTCCATACTGGACAGGCAGACACCATTTCAGGGGGGGTTGGCCATGGAACCTAACTGCATCACACTACACAAATTCACATTTTGGACACATGCCACCACTATATTGTAGAAATCACAATATGCATCGAACTGTAGTGGTTACATTGTACAGGTAATGACCAGCTACTCACTCTTTTGGCCCATAGATTGCAACCGCTGCGGATGAATAGGAGATGAAGACATCCCCCCGTGAACAGACCCCTGGTGGACTTGGCAACAATGGAGGACAGGCACCTTATCCTCACTTATAGATTGGACAGGGCCACAGTCACAGAGCTGTGTGCCAATTGGAGCCTGACCTAATATCTGCTATCCGTCACCCCACCGGGATCCCCCCTCTTGTGCAAGTCCTATCTGTGCTCCATTTTTTGGCAACTGGTTCTTTCCAAATGACAGTGAGCTTGGTAGCAGGAATGTCTCAGCGAATGTTCTCAATAGTGCTGACCAGAGTGTTGCCCGCCCTGATTAAACACATGTGCAGCTACATCGTTTTCCCCCAGGTGGAGGATTTGGCCACAGTGAAGGCTAACTTCTATGCAATGGGACATATCCCCAACATCATAGGTGAAATTGATGGGACACATATTGCATTTGTCCCCCCCCACGGCAAAATGAACAGGTCTTCAGAAACAGTAAAAGTTATCACTCGATGAATGTGCAGATGGTGTGTTTGGCAGACCAGTACATCGCCCATGTCAATGCTAAGTATCCTGGGTTGGTGCATGATGCTTTTATCCTGAGGAATAGCAGCATTCCAAATGTGATGGCCCAACTCCAGAGGCACAGGGCGTGGCTAATAGGTGAGCCCTGGTTCCCACCCAGTGGATGTTGGTGTATGGGTATATCAAATCAAATAAAATCATAAACATTTATAAAGCGCACTACTCACTCGTAAGGGTCTCAAGGCCCTAGGGGGATGGGGTTACTGCTGCTCGAAGAGCCAGGTCTTGAGTTGCCTCCGGAATGCGAGGTGGTCCTGGGTGGTCCTGAGGTTGGTGGGGAGGGAATTCCATGTCTTGGCCGCCAGGTAGTAGAAGGATTTCCCACCTGCCGTGGTGCGGCGGATGCGAGGGACGGCAGCGAGAGCGAGGTTGGCAGAGCGAAGTTGACGGGTGGGAGTGTAGAAACTGAGGCGACGGTTGAGGTATTCGGGTCCCTTGTTGTAGAGGGCTTTGTGTGCGTGGTTGAGGAGTCGGAAGGTGATCCTTTTGTTGACGGGAAGCCAGTGCAGGTGTCTCAGGTGGGCGGAGATGTGGCTGTTGCGGGGTATGTCGAGGACGAGGTGGGCGGAGGCGTTTTGAATTCGCTGCAGACGTTTCTGGAGTTTAGCTGTGGTTCCTGCGTATAGGGTGTTGCTGTAGTCCAGGCGACTTGTGACGAGGGCGTGGGTCACGGTCTTTCTGGTGTCGGCGGGGATCCAACGGAAGATCTTTCGGAGCATGCAGAGGGTGAGGAAGCAGGAGGATGATACGGCGTTGACTTGTTTGGTCATGGTGAGAAGTGGGTCCAGGATGAATCCGAGGTTTCGTGCGTGGTCTGAGGGGGTTGGTGCGGTGCCAAGGGCCGTGGGCCGCCAGGAGTCGTCCCAGGCGGACGGGGTGCTTCCGAGGATGAGGACTTCCGTTTTGTCTGAGTTCAGTTTCAGACGGCTGAGTTTCATCCATTCTGCGACATCTTTCATTCCATCTTAAAGGTTGGTCTTGGCGCTGGTGGGGTCCTTGGTGAGGGAAAGTATCAGCTGAGTGTCGTCGGCGTAGGAGGTGATGTTGATGTTGTGTTTGCGTACGATGTCGGCGAGGGGGCTCATGTAGATATTGAAGAGAGTCGGGCTGAGCGAGGAGCCTTGTGGGACGCCGCCGATGATCTCGGTGGGGTCTGAGCGGAAAGGTGGAGGTAGACTCTTTGGGAGCGGTTGGAGAGGAAGGAGGTGATCCAGTCCAGGGCCTGTCCTTGGATCCCGGTGGAGCGAAGGCGGGATATTAGGGTTCGGTGGCAGACGGTGTCGAAGGCAGCCGAGAGGTCGAGGAGGATGAGGGTGACTGTTTCTCTGTTGTCCATCAGAGTTCTGATGTCGTCTGTGACTGAGATGAGGGGGGTTTCTGTGCTGTGATTGGCTCGGAATCCGGACTGAGAGGTGTCGAGTAGGTTGTTGTCTTCAAGGCAGATGGTAAGTTGCTTGTTGACGGTCTTCTCTATGACTTTGGCAGGGAAGCGGAGGAGTGAGATGGGGCGGAAGTTCTTCAGGTCGCTGGGGTCCCCCGTAGGTTTCTTCAGTAGGGCGTTGACTTCTGCATGTTTCCAGCTCTCGGGGAAGGTGGCAGAAGCAAACGAGCTGTTGATGATGGTCTGGAGATGCAGGTGATGATGTTGTCGGCTTTGTTGAAGATGAAGTGTGGGCAGGGGTCCGAGGGGGCGCCGGAGTGGATGGAGTTCATGGTGGCTTTGGTCTCTTCCGTGTTGATGTGAGTCCAGGCGTTGAGGGTGATGGCTGGGGTTGTAGGTTCTGTGGTGGTTGGATGGGTCTGGTGTCCGAAGCTGTTGTGTAGGTCGGTGATCTTACGATGGAAGAAGGTGGCGAGGAAGTTGCAGAGGTCTTGTGAGGGCATGATGGCGTTGGCGTTAGGGTTGGAGAGCTCTTTGACAATGTTGAAGAGTTCTTTGCTGTTGTGAGTGTTCTTGTCCATTCTGTCTTTGAAGGAATTTCTTTTGGTGGCGCGGATCAGTTGGTGGTGTTTGCGGGTAGCGTTCTTGAGGGCGGCCATGTTATCTGTGGTGTGGTCCTTGCGCAAGGCTTTCTCGAGGGTGCAGCAGGTTTTTTTTAGATTCCTTGAGGGTGTCTGTAAACCAGAGAGGTTTTTTTGGTGTTGGTCTGTCTTGGGAGGCGTCTGAGGGGAGCGAGGTTGTCTGCGCAGTTGGTGATCCAATGCGTGAGGCTGAGGGCTGCATCGTTGGGGTCGGTGGAGAAGGTGGGCTGGTTGTCGCTGAGAGTGGAGAGAAGCTGTTCCGCTGGGATTTTGTTCCAATGTCGGCGTGGGATGGATTGTGTGCGGAGGTGGCGAGTCTCGAGTCAGAAGGTGAAGTGGACACATCTGTGGTCGGTCCAGTGTATTACGGAGGAGTGGCTGAAGAATACGTGGTTGCGGGCGGAAAAGATGGGGTCGAGCGTTTGTCTGGCGATATGGGTGGGGGTGTTCACCAGTTGCTTGAGACCGAGGTTGTCGAGTTTGTCGAGCAGGGCGGTGGTGTTAGGGTCGTTGTTCTGTTCCAGGTGGAAGTTGAGGTCACCGAGGAGGATGTAGTCCGGCGAGGCAAGGGCGTGCGGGGAGATGAAGTCAGTGATAGAGTCGCTGAAGAGGGCGCGTGGTCCAGGGGGTCTGTAGATGAGAGTTCCTCTGAGCGTGGTCCTGGGGTCGGTGTGGATCTGGAAGTGCAGGTGTTCGGCGGCGAGGGGGGTGTCTTCGGTGTAGGTGGTGACTTTGATGGAGTCCTTGAAGACGATGGCGATTCCTTCCCCGACTTGGTTGGTGTGGTCTCTCCTGGAGATCTTGTAGCCGTCGGGGATGGCTATGGCGATGTCAGGGGCCGAAGAGGCGTTCATCCAGGTCTCAGTGATGAAGGCAACGCCCGGTGCGCTGGAGTCCAGGAGGTCCCAAAGTTCAATGGCGTGCTTGTGGACGGAGCGTGCGTTGATCAGGATGCATTTGAGGTGGTTGTTGGAGCGTGGGCTGTCGTCCGGGGTGGTTTCGTGGTGGAAGGTGAGTTTGCAGGTGTGGCAAGCGAAGGGTCCGTGGGTACGTTTCGGGTTGGCTTGGAAGCAGGTGCTGGAGCGCCCCGGGTTGAGGGCGTGGAGGGTGTTGGGGTCGTAGCGGTGCTGCGGGGTTTCGGAGTGCTGGGGGCCAGGGGTCGTGGCACTGGGCGCAGTCCCGGCGTGGACGGGCACAGACGGGCTTGTCTTTGGCGTGCCTTCGGCGCGCCAGCGGCGCGCCCGCTGCGCGCAGTTGCGCAGCGGCCGCCATAAGAGGGAGGAGAGGGGGAGGAGGGGTCAGCTGGGGGTGGGGGGTGGGTGGGGGGCGACGAATCGAAGCAGGGGGGGCGGGCCGAGCAGGAGGTGGCGCCGGGAAAGCGGAGGGTGGGGGGGTCAGGTAGAGGGGAGGGGAGAGAAGATAGGGGAGGGGGTTTAAAGGTGGAGGGGAGTAAGGAAGAAAGATAGGGGAGGGGGGTTACAGAGGTGGAGGGGAGTAAGGAAGAACAGAGAGAAGAGTCAAGAATAGAAGAACAGAAGAACAGAAGAGAGAAGAGTCAAGAACAGAAGAGAGAAGATCCAAGAAGAAGGGTAAAAAAGAAGAGGAGAGAAGAGTCAAGAACAGAAGAACAGAAGAGAGAAGAGTCAAGAACAGAAGAGAGAAGAGCCAAGAGGAAGGGTAAAGAAGAAGAGGAGAGAAGAGTCAAGGAAGAGGAGTCAGGCAGCAGAGGAGAGACCTGAGAAGCAGAGGGGAAAGAAAGAACACGCAGGACGGGGTGCATGGAAGAAAGAAGAACACAGATGAAGAACACAGATGAAGAAAGAAGAAAGAACACGCAGGTCGGGATGCAGAGGACAGAGAAGAACACAGATGAAGAACACAGAGAAGAACACAGAAGAAGACCAAAGATGGAGAAAGAAGCAGGAAGAGAACGCGGTGAGGAAGAGGAGCGGGGCCGAAGAAGAGCAGAACACGCAGCAAGAGGGCTGCAGAAGAGGAGCAGAGAGCGAAGGGAAGAGGGACAGCAGAGGTGCGGAGAGAGGTTGGAGGAGAGAGCGGAAGACAAAAGACAGAGGTACAGGAGAAGAGAGGTGAGTAGCGCGGGGCTGGGCGAGGGGCTGGGCGGGGGGAGTACTTACTGTTTTTAGCAGGTCTTGCTGGGAGGTGTCAGGAGCCTGGGCTGGTGGAGCTGCAGCGGCAGGGGGAGCGACCTACCCTCGGGTCAAGGTATATTGTGGGCCATAAGGATTAATGTGTGGCTAACAGTTGTCCCTTGAAATTTTCAGGGACTCTGGTTACCCCAACCTATCATGGCTACTGACCCCTGTGAGGAATCACAGGACAAGGGCAGAGGAACGTTACAATGAGGCACATGGGCGAACAAGAAGGATAATACAAAGGACATTCAGCCTCCTGAAGGCCAGGTTTCGTTGCCTCCATCTAACTGGTGGATCTCTGTGCTACTCACCCAAGAAGGTCTGCCAGATCATTGCGGCATGCTGTATGTTGCACAACCCTGCCTTGCACCGCCATGTGCCTTTTCTGCAGCAGGAGGAGGCTGGAGATGGCCGTGTGGCAGCAGTGGACCCTGTGGACAGTGAAGATGAGGAGGTAGAGGATGACGATAACAATAGTGCAGTAATTCGTCAATACTTCCAATGACACCCATGTAAGACAGTATTATCTCACATTTCATTTACATTTTGATGTGTGACATTGTCACTGGCAGGCTGTGAATTCCTACTTCTATGCCCATTCACTGTAGCCTTTGGCATCTCTTTCTGCAAATGTTGGTGGCCCACTATTGCTCCCGGTGAGTTCAGTGCAGCCAACTACAGGTCTTTCCTTTGTAAACATTACTGTACATTTTAATTGCAATGTTTTAACCTTGCTATAAGAATACATTTTTAAATCATTTGACATACACCATACCTGTAATTTTTCAAAGTGTGTTTATTGCAGTGCTCTGAAGAAGAGCGGGTAGTGCAATGGGCTGGGGTGATGACGGAGGAAAGTCCAGTTTAGAGTCCAGTCTATTTGTAGAACAAGTGCAGTGTCCATGAGGGCATAGGAAGGGGAGCAATGGCAGTTCAAGGTGGACACGGTGACAGAGTGGGCCACAAGGGTGACAATCAGGAGAGTCTTATTTCCTGGTGGGGGTCTTGGCAATAGTCTCTGGCTTCTGCCTGGATCTCAGGGAACGTTTGCGGGGTGGTACTCCTTCTGCAGGGGGAGGGGTGCTGGTGGCCTGTTGGTCCTGTGGCGGTGCCTCCTGTCCACTAGCGGCAGCAGAGGTGGAGGGCTGTTCAGCATTCTGGCTAGTGTCAGGGGCCCGCTGTTGTGCCACTGCCTCCCTCCTACTGTTGGCCATGTCTGCCAACACCCCTGCAATGGAGACCAGGTTGGTGTTACTGGCCTTTAAGTCCTCCCTGATCCCCAGATACTGTTCCTCCTGCAGCCACATGTTCTCCTGCATCTTATCCAGAATCTGGCCCAGCGTATCCTGGGAATGTTGGTATGCTCCCAGGATAGCAGTGAGTGTCTCCTGGAGGGTCAGTTCCCTGGGCCTGTCCTCCCCCCGGATGCACAGCAGACTTCCCAGCTTCCCCGTTGTCCTGTGCCTCTGTCCCCTGAACTGTGTGCGCACTGCCACTGACCCCAGGTCCCTGATCGTCCTGTGTTTGTGGTTTGGCCTGTGGTCCCTTTAGTGGTGGACACACTGCTGATTGACGTAACCTGGGGACAGAGGTATGGGTACGATGGGTGGGTGCTGTGATGGTGTTTCCAGAGAGGGAGGCTCTGTGGTGGTGTGAGAGTGTGTCTGGGTAACCAACTGTCCGGAGGTCCCTGATGGGCCAGGTTGGTCATCCAGATCCAGGTGACCTGAGCTGCTGTCATCACACTGGGCCTCTTCTGTGGGGGGACTGGATGTTGCTGGCACCTCTTCTCCAGTGACATTGGGTGGGGTACCTGTGGGGATGTAAATGCAGTGTTATTGTTTCTGTGTGTCACCTATTGTGCATGGGTGGGTTGCCCTCTATGGTTGTAATTCCCCTGGCAGCTTTGCCTTGTGTGAGTTGCTCTTTTGTGAGCTTGGTGATTCTCTCTAGTGTGCATGCTGTGGTGATAGGTGCCCATGCAGTTCTGTGAGTGGTGTCCATGCATTGGTGGTGCATGCTGGGCTTGGCATTGGGATGGGTGGGTTGTGATGGTGGGGTGTGTGGGAGGTGGTCGAGTGATGGGAGTGAGGGTGAGGGTGGGGGTATGTGATGGCATGCAGGTAGGGGGGTGATAGTTTTGAGAGTTGACTCACCAGAGTCCAGTCCTCCTGCTACTCCTGCCAGACCCTCAGGATGCATGACTGCCAAGACTTGCTCCTCCCATGTTGTTAGTTGTGGGGGAGGAGGTGGGGGTCCACCGCCAGTCCTCTATACTGCGAGCTGGTGTCTTGCTGCAATGGAACGCACCTTCCCTCGTGGGTCGATATACCTCTTCCTGATGTCGTCCCTTGTTCTGGGGTGCTGTCCCACGGTGTTGATCCTGTCCACGATCCTCCACCATAGCTCCATCTTCCTAGCAATGGATATCTGCTGCACCTGTGATCCAAATGGCTGTGGCTCTACCCGGATGATTTCCTCCACCATGACCCTTAGCTCCTCCTCTGAGAAACTGGGGTGAAGATGTGGTGCCATGGGTGTAGTGTGAGTGGTGTGGGTGAGGGTGTGTAGGGTGATGTGTTGAGGTGTGTGATGTAAGGTGCGTGGGTGGTGTAGAGGTGATGGTGGTGCGTGTCTCTCGTCTTGTCTGTGGTTGTGGTGTCTATCTCGTGGCAATTGTTTGAAATGGTAAAGGGTTGTGGGTAACGTCTGTGTGTGTTTTATAGTGGTGTGGGTGTGGTGTGTGTATGTGTGTCAGGTGTGTGTTTTGTTTGAATTGTCCAATGTGGTGTTGTGTTTGAGTGTGTGTATGTTGAGCGCGGCGGTGTGTGCCACCAATGGTTTACCGCTGTTGAATGTCCACCGTGGTGATTCATGTGTCAAAATGTTGTGGGCATAGTTCTGTTGGCGTAACAGTGTGGGTTTTGCTACGGCCAGTTTATCACTGACCTTTGGTGTGGCGGATTTGTATATGTGGCTGAATAGTGAAGGATTGCTGTGTGCCATAATGTGGTTATCCACCGCCGCCACGGTATGTTGCCGTTTGTGTTGAGTTAGCATAGAAGACAGCTGCATCTTGGACAGGTGTTGTCGAAGTGTTAACAGGAATCAGCAAAAGCTCATTTTATGCCCTCCCAATGCTTGAGGAGGCATTTGTAGCATCGGTGTACATGCTGTTGTAGTCAGAAGTGTTTCTGTTTCTTGTTTGAAGAGGTATGTCATGTTGTGTAGTGAGAGGGGACCGGAACCTACCTAAGGGACCTCTGGGTCTACTGTGCAGGATCGGCCACATGATGTAGTTTTATGTTGTCAATGGAGACGAATCTCTTTACTTTGGAACCAGGCAGCGGTGGTATGATGGCAGTTCTTGGCCCTTGTATTTCCAGGACTTGGACCGGTGCTCTGTAGAATGGGCCGAATTCCTTCCTAACAGCAATCTTCTCTCAAACCAGATCCCTGACTTTAGGAATCCAGCCAGTAGAAGTTGTTAGCAAATCCTTTGTTCCTAAGGTGGCAGCACTGGTCGATGAAGTAGCATCACAAAATTGCTAAAGCTCCTGTAAGACAGTGAGACGTTCATTTATGTCAAAGGGTGTATCTGCTGCCACTAAACCAAGGCGATCTAGATCTGGGACATAAATAGGTATTCCAAAGAAGACCGCATAAGGAGTGTGTCCTCCCAAGGACCTTCTTGATAGATTATTCAGTGCTCTCTGTACCCCATATAGGTGATGAAGCCAACTGCGGCCAGAACCTAATACTCTAGCTGTTAAGGACTGCTTTAGATTTTGATTCCTCCTCTCCACAACTGAATTTCCCTCTGGATGGTAGGGTGAGGAGTAATGAAGTTCAACACCCACCGTCCTCATAGTGTCCCTGAATGCCTTAAAGGCATGGGCCTAGTCCGAACGGAATGCTGCAACCGCATATGTACCGATAAAAATCAGCAAGTCTTTTATAACAGTTTGAACGTCAGCCAACCGCTGTAGCTATACCCACAGGAATCTAGAACAAGAATCTTCAGTGACTAATGTGTATTTGTATGCACCATTTGGTTGAAGGGGACCGCATTGGTCCAGGTACACACATTGTAGTGGCCTATTGGACACTAAAGACACCAAGATGGATGTCTGAGGGGGTGTTTGATGTTTGAGCCCTTTATCTGCAAGCAAATGTCGCAGCAAAGAACATATTGCTTGGTCTGTTTGTATAGACCCAGCCACCAGAAGCGTATCTAAAATAATGTTATTGTGGCCACAACACCAGCATGTGCAGAGGCGACACCCTCATGCGCTGCTTTGATTAGATCTAATCTCTGGTCTAAATTGGGGATCACTCGATCTCCCACGCCAAGAAGTGTTGCATAGGCAACATTCTGTGCACTGATGTGGTATGAATATTTAGAAGGATATGCTTTTGGGAGAGGCTTGCCTTCAGCCGAAGCTTTCACGGCAACCAAAATTTCATTATCCAATCTTGTCTGGGAACGAGTCACTGCAGCAGCAGAAGCCTTAGCTACTGAGGATTTGGCTGCTTCATCAGCTAAAGTATTGCCAATAACATGTACTCCTACACATTGGTGGGCCAGTGTATGGACTACATGAGCATTAGTTAGCTTATCCTTAAGATCAGCTACCCTCCCCGATAGAGTTCTGTGTTTTATGTTGTTCCCCTTTGAGTCTCTGAACCCGTTCAATCACCAATGATTAAGATGATCATTGTATGACACGAATCACAAACAATCAATGTGAGTTGTCCTGGATCTGTATGTTCTAGCGCTGAGATAAGTTCTTTGAGTTCAGCCAACTGAGCTATGTAGTCCCCCTGGGTCTGCACGTAGGTATTATAAAGGTGAAATACATCATTCTTCATCACTCCACTCACAGCTGCAAAAGCGGCTGAGTATTAATGTTTAGTACCTACAGCTGGTTGTGCTGAACCATCAGTGTAAATGACAGTATAGTAACTGTCACGCAGCCAGATTTCAAGATGTGCAGGGTACTCCTGTTCGTATTAGAGAAATTCTTGTGTTTGAAATTTTAGATCAATGATGTACTCAACATCAGTGGCAGGCAGGTTGCCCATTGAATCCAGTGTGGATGTAATGCTTTAGCGTTAGTAACACTAGCTTCGGTGACAGCCTCTAACGCTGGCACCAGGGTAACTACAATAATGCGTTTCCCTTGGGCAAATAGTCTCTCCTTGATGACAGTCATCTGTACTGTAGTCACAATTTATTTCTGTGTGTGCAAAGCGTTGTTCTGCATTGACTATAAATGTGATTTATATGCTATGGGCACTGTGTCACCTTCTTTAAAGGTGACGTAAGTGAACCCAGTGGCACCAGCAATTATTCTGATGACCAAACTTGTTTTGTTGCCACAGGTGTGTAAGTGTTTTGCTCCTAGCATGTCCTGTTGCAATCCTCGAAGGATGCATGTGTGTTCTGCTGTCCAGTGTCTGCTAGAAAAATCAGGGCACATTAAATCATAAAGTAGTTTGATGCGTTGTGCATAATCAGGAATGTATGTTCTGCCAAATTTGAAGAAACCTGGTAAAGACTGAAGTTTTTTTTATAGTATTTGGTGGCTGGAGTAGAGCACACTTCTCAAAAAAGTGCGGGTCAGATTCTTGCCTTCGTTTGATAGCTCATATTCCAGGAACAATACTCTGAGAAAGGCTATTTTAGTTCTCTATAACCAAGGACTCCGAATCCCAAAACAATCCGATCAACCTTGGCAAGATGAATGTAGAGGTCGTCATCTGTGCAATACATATCATCCACACAGGGCAATGCCTCGGGATCAATATCATGCAATATTGATGTTACAGGAGCTCAGAACAACCCTGGGCTGTTCTTATAGCCTCGGGGCAAACAACAAAAGCGTTTTTTGAGCCCAATGAGAATGCTCTCAGGTCCGACTTTCTTGTGCTAAATTTTGGCAGAAAAAAACATTGGCGATATCCAAGGTTGTTTTGTATTTCTTGTGCACTATTTTGTTAATTAGTCCTGTGCTTTGTGAATTTTGTATTACGTGTGTGCGTGTATGACTGTTTAAGTGTCTGTAATCTAGGACTATTCTATATAAATGTTCAGGTTTTGCAACTCGTATTAACAGGTTATTCATTGCAGTGACACAGGGCTCAATCACTCCCTGGTACTCGAGCTGAGTGAGGATCTCCCTCACCGGAGCTCTGGCTTCGTGTTTGACAGGACATTGGGGCTGAGGATGGGGTCTGGATCTAATTGGTATTACATGGTAAGGAGAATCCTTATCCCAACCTACATGGTTGCGGTATAGTGCAGGTGCCTGCGCTAAAGCCCAGTTAACAGTGTAGGCTTGTTTTACCGCTTATGGAACAAGATCCGAGATAGAAGGCAAAATTACATCTTTTCCATGTGGGAGCTTATGGATGTGCTCAGGTGGACAGTCTCTTTCGGCCAATAGTATATCACAACTGAGTTAATCTCAGAATATTACACTAATGGTGCGCTCTATGTCTCCCTCAAATTGGATATTTAAATCCTAAACCCTATCAGGTGGGAGAACACGTCCATCCACAGTCTCAACTGCAATAAAGTCCTAGTTTCTGTCTTTCAGAATCTGGTGACATATCGTGACTTATGCCGCGCTGTCCAGCAGTGTCACTGCCCACTTCGTGTTCATCAGCAATGTTATCAAGTTTAGTGGCATTTTTAATTGAGAGTGCTGCCACCTTTTTCTTTTTTAAACTGTGTTTTTTGTTGTGGGGACCTGTCTTCTTTTTTGGTCTGAAGACCGCAGTGAGTCTTTCTTCTGTTTCACGTAGCCAGGTCGTTGCTCTGACTGGCCCACTCTCTTGCTATGTATCTCTAGTGCGTCCTGAAAGGAAACAAGAGGGACGTGAATCAGTATATCTGTCAGGGGCGTTTATATTTTCTCTATTTCTGAGATTATTAGGGTCATTACAACATTGGCGGTAAAAGCTGCTTACCACCGTGCAGAAGACCGCCAACACACCGCTGCGGCTGCGGAATACCGCCACTGCCATCATGATCCACAGCTTGGAATCCGCCAAAATCCAGACACCCACACAAGTCCGCCACACCAAAGGTCAGTGATAAACTGGCGATAACAAAACCGACACTGTCATGCCAACAGGAATACACCCACACTATCACAACCCACGAATCCATGTGGCGGTCTTTCAACCGCGGTATTCCATTGGCAGTACACACCGCCGCGCTCAAAGTACACACACATATACAAAACACAACCACATTGGACAATTCCAAATACACACACCTGATACACATACACATACCACTCCCACACATCCAATACAATATAAAACACACACCCACATCACCCACAAACCCTTACGACAACAATTGCGACAGAAGGCCAGAGAGAGACACCACCAGAAAGAAAAATAGCATCCACAGGCACTCAACACGATCACTCACACAACATCCAAGCACCTCACACAACACACCTCTAAATATCACCCCACACATCACAACACGCACCACCCCACACATCACTCACACCACCCCATGGCACCGCAAAGACACCCCAGGTTTTCTGAGGAGGAGCTCAGGGTCATGGTGGAGGAAATCATCCGGGTAGAGCCACAGCTATTCGGATCACAGGTGCAGCACACCACCATAGCTAGGAAGATGGAGCTATGGCGAAGAATCGTGGACAGGGTCAATGCAGTGGGACAGCACCCAAGAACTAGGGATGACATCAGGAAGAGGTGGCACGACCTACGGAGGAAGGTGCGTTCCGTGGTCTCAAGACACCAGATTGCGGTTCAGAGGACTGGCGGCGGACCCCCACCTCCTCCCCCAGAACTCACAACATGGGAGGAGCAGGTCTTGGCTATACTGCATCCTGACGGCCTCGCAGGAGTAGCTGGAGGAATGGACTCTGGTAAGGCAAATCTTTTACTACTTCATCCCCCACCCACCTGCATGCTATCACATACCCCCACCCTCGCCCTCACCCCCATCACTTCAACTCCTCACATATGTCCCAATATCACAAACCACACATCCCAAACCCAAGCCCTGCATGTAACACCAAAGCATGGACACCCATCACCAAAGCATGTCCACTGCACATACCCATATACCCCCTAAACCATCATCACACAAGGTCCCACACAAGAATGCAAGCACTGGGGTACAGGGTCACCCACCCATTGCACACCATGGCACACACAGATGCAATATTCATGCTTTTACACCCCTGCAGGACACCTACCCAACGTCACCAGACAGCAGGGTCCAGACATGTCCACTCCACCCACAGAAGAGGCCCACAGTGATGACAGCAGCTTTGTCCAACTGGATCTAGATGACCAGCCCAGGCCCATCTGGGACCTCGGGACAGTCGGTTCCCCTCACACTGGCACAGGCCACTACGGAGCTTCCCCCCTTTGGTAACACCAGCACAGCACCCACCCAGCGGGCCCATACCTGTGTCCCCAGGACACGTCAAGCAGCAGTGTGTCCACCACTACAGGGAACCCAGGCTAACCCACCACCCCAACAACACCAAGGACCTGGGGGCAGTGGGCCCACGGTTCAGGGGACAGAGGCCCAGGGAAACAGGGGAACTGGGAGGGCTGCTGTGCGACAGGGGGAGGACAGGCCCAGGGAACCCACTCTCCATGAGGCCCTCTCCAACATCATGGGAGCATACCACCATTCCCAGGAGACGATGGCAACGGTACTGGCCAAGTTTCAGGAGACCCAGCGGCTGCAGGAGGAACAGTATTTGGGCTTCAGGGAGGAACTCTGAACTATCAATTCCACCCTGGGCACCATTGTAGGGGTGCTGAAGGAAGTACTCAACACCAGGAGGGACACTGTGGCACTACAAGGGGCCCCTGACACTAGCCTGGACGATGAACTGCCCACCACCTCCCCCGGCGCTAGTGGACAGGAGGCACCGCCACAGGACCACCACACCAGCACCCCACCCCCTGCAGATGGAGAACCACCCCGCAAACGGTCCCTCAGATCCAGGACAAAGACAGAGAATAATGCAAAGACCCCCGCCAAGAAATGAGACCACCCTGATTGTCATCCTTCTGTCCCACTTTGTCACCCTGTCCATCCATCAACTGCCCCAGCTCCACTTCCTATGTCCCTTTGGACAATGCACCTGTGAGACCAATAAACTGGACTCTGCCATGCACATTCCTCCACCATCACCCCTGACCGTTTTACAACCCCCTCCACTATTTAGCACTTAAATAAAAACCCTTAAATCACAAAACAATCTGGAGTCAGCCTGTGCTTTCGAAAATGTGTATTAGCAATAAGAGTGGCAAAATGCTATATCCAATGTAATGTCAACATACCTATGTCACACAGCTCTAGTCCATGCGGAAGCAAAGCAGAGGTCACACAGTGGGACCCACATCTGTGAAATTGAAAGGGAAAGTGACAACTCAGTGTCCATACACTGGGTGAAAATGACAGTCAGATGAGAGGTAGAAGAATTAAATCAGATGTAGCAGGCAGTGTTGTCTTCTTACCTGTGTCTCACTGGAAGTATTGCTGGATCACCGTGTTCCTGTTGTCTATGTCCTCTTCTTCTGCTTCCTCGTCTTCACTGTCCACAGGCTCCATAGCTGCCACAAGACCTCCATCTGAACCATTCTCCTGCAGAAAAGGCACCTGTCATCGCAAAGCCAAGTTGTGAAGCATACAGCAGGCCACAATGATCTGGCACACCTTCTTTGGTGAGTAGAATAGGGAACCACCTGTCATATGAAGGCACCTGAACCTGGCCTTCAGGAGGCCAAAGGTCCTCTCTATAATCCTCCTAGTTCGCCCATGTGCCTCATTGTAGCATTCCTCTGCCCCTGTCCTGGGATTCCTCACTGGGGTCAGTAGCCAGGACAGGTTGGGGTAACCAGAGTAACCTGCAAATGGCGAGGGACAACTGTTAGACACACACTAACTCTTAGGGACATCCCCAGACCCAGACACCTAGTCACAATGTATTGGGTCCATGTCCTCACCTAATAGCCACACACAGTGCCTCTAGAGTTGCCCCATCACATAAGGGATGCTGCTATTCCACAGAATATAAGCGTCATGCACTGAGCCAGGAAATTTGGCATTCACATGGGAGATGTACTGGTCTGCCAAACACACCATCTGCACATTCATAGAATGGTAACTCTTCCGGTTTCTGTACACCTGTTCACTCCTGCGTGGGGGAACCAAGGCCACATGTGTCCCATCAATGGCATCTATCATGTTGGGTATATGTCCCAGGGCATAGAAGTCACCTTTCACTGTAGGCAAATCCTCCACCTGAGGGAAAACTATGTAGCTGTGCATGTGTTTCAGCAGGGCAGACAACACTCTGGACAAAACGTTGGAAAACATAGGCTGGGACATCCCTGATGCTATGGCCACTGTTGTTTGAAAAGACCCACTTGCTAGGAAATGGAGTACTGACAGCACCTGCACAAGAGGGGGGATTCCTGTGGGATGGCGGATAGCTGACATCAGGTCTGGCTCCAACTGGGCACACAGTTCCAGGATTGTGGTACGATCAAGTCTGTAGGTGATGATTACATGTCGCTCCTCCATTGTCGACAGGCCCACCAGTGGTCTGTACACCGGAGGATGCTGCCATCTCCTCACCTGCCCCAGCGGACGTGCTCTATGGAGAAGAACAGTGAGCAGAGAGTCAACCAACACTGAGGTACACAAACACAACTTAACCGGAAAATGTTTTAAAATCGACATATGGCTGTATTAGTGTTTAAGCACGGTCTAGATATGTGTACGCAGTCAAAAATAATGCCATGTGGCCCCCTGAAATGGCGTCTGCCGGACCAGTAATGTGGGACAAGGGGATATCAGGTAACTGCGCTGCCGTTGTACACCGTTGCGGTAGGCAGTCGAAGACCGCGGCGCAATCCTGCATTGGTTAACATTGGACTCTATGGGTCCCAGGAGCCAATGACAATGTATGCCGGCAGTGACGGTACGCACCGCCGCGGACGTCACCACCTTTTTCTCTCTGTTCAATCACTTGATACCTGACCTTCGACAGGAGAGGACCTACACTGCAAGTGTTGCTGTGACCTCAGTCTGGAAGAGACAATGGCTCATGTGTCTGGGGAAAGGGCCCCTGCCTTCAGCACAGGGGAGTTGGAGAAACTAGTGGATGGGGTCCTCCCCCAGTACACGCTTCTCTACGGTCCTCCAGACAAACAGGTGAGTGCACTGTGAGCATGCTGTATGGGCAATGGCTGTTTGGAGTGGTGTGGATGAAAAATAGGGGGGGAGAATGAGGCATGCATGAAACGACAGTGAGTGCATGTGCGTTATGGCAAGGGTAGGGATGCGGGCCTATGACTGCGACGGTGCGGGCGGTTATATCTTCTCCTTTTCCCCTGTACTATTCCTGTAGGTCAGCGGCCACCAGAAGAAGGATATTTGGCATGCCATCGCCAAGGAAGTCCGGACCCTGGGGGTCTACCACAGATAGAGCACCTACTGCCGGAAAAGATGGGAGGACATTCGCCGCTGGATCAAGAAGACGGCGGAGGCCCAGCTGGGGATGGCCTCCCAACGTGGGAGGGGGACCCGTCGCACGATGAACCCCCTGATGTTCTGGATCCTGGCGGTGGCATACTCAGAGTTGGATGGGCGCTTGAGGGCATCACAGCAGCCACAAGGGGGTGAGTACACTCTCATTCAGCTGATTCAGCACACATTGTAGGTGTCTGGGTGGGGAGGTGGGCTGTGGGTTCCCCTAGGCCAGGGCAAGTTAGTAGGCAAGGTCCCTTCTTAAGGCAGGCCCTGTGACACCCTACCCCACCTGTGTAGAGAGCCAACTACACCTAGTTAGGCTCCTGTGACTTCCATGTGTGCAGCAATCGGGCATAGCCTTGTAACCCATGTCCCTGTGATTGATTAGGGAACTCCAAGTGCACAGCGTAGTGGAGGGGGCTTCTGTATCTGTAGTGTCTGCCAACGGTAGCGGCATTGGATGCACTCTACATGTCTTTCTTCTGTCTCCCCCCCACTTTTTGTGGTCTCCCTGTGCTTGTGTGCATTAGCATCATCAGGTGGAGGAGCAGTGCCACCGGAGCAGGAGGGAGCTGCATCCCACATGGCCATGGAGGGCGACACAATGGAGTCAGAAGCCACCTGTGGGACGGGGGGTGAGGGGAGCTCCATGGCGGGGACAGGAGCTGAGACCAGCGACACGGACTCCTCCTCTGATGGGAGCTACCTTGCGCTGGCGGACCCCTCTGTGCCGCCCGCATTTACAGGTGGAGTGCGCCAGGCAGCAGGGCAGCCAGTGTGCCAAGGAGCCAGAGCACGGACAGTCCCCCAACTCAAAAGCACAAAAATTTGGCCAGTGCCTGGCGAGAGGGAGGAAACAAATCTTCCACCAAAGCCACTCCCAGGGGTACAGTTGGGAGTGTGGAGCCAGCTGTGCCACCATCCAAGGTGGGGAAGGTGCACAGTAAAA
The DNA here is from genome assembly GCF_031143425.1 of Pleurodeles waltl. Classification (NCBI taxonomy): domain Eukaryota; kingdom Metazoa; phylum Chordata; class Amphibia; order Caudata; family Salamandridae; genus Pleurodeles; species Pleurodeles waltl. The sequence goes on from NC_090447.1 coordinate 668,525,953, forward strand.
CAGGCAAGTCTGGGAAATCCTGCACGGCGGACAAGACGGCAACAAGCACCGCTGGCAAGGACACTGCCACCACCAGCACCGCTGCCAAGGACACCGCCGCCACCAGCACCGCTGCCAAGGACACCGCCACCACAAGTACCGCTGCCAAGGGCACCGCCGCCACCAGCACTGCTGAACAGGACACCGCCACCACCAGCACCGCTGAACAGGACATCGCCGCCACCAACACCGCTGAACAGGACACTGCCGCCACCAGAACCGCTGAACAGGACACTGCTGCCACAAGCACCGCTGCCAAGGACACCGCCGCCACCAGCACCGCTGAACAGGACACCGCCGCAACAAGCACCGCAGGCCAGTGAGCACCAAAGATTCTGATGCTATTGCGGCCGCCACAAGGGGGATGAAGCACTGTGGGCCCCAAGCTCCCTCCAGAACCAGTGGAGAGATACATCCACTACCTCAGTCCTTGGCAGGATGAAGCACTCTGGGCACAAAGCCCCCTCCAGAACCAGTGGAGACTGTTATCCACTTGAGAGACTGTGGCTTTGCACTCCCCAGGATGCAGCAGTGGGCAAACCACCCACTGGAGAGACTTGAGAGACTGTGGCTTTGCACTCCCCAGGATAAAGCAGTGGCAAACCACCCACTGGAGAGACTTGAGAGACTGTGGCTTTGCACTCCCCAGGATGCAGCAGTGGGCAAACCACCCACTGGAGAGACTTGAGAGACTGTGGCTTTGCACTCCCCAGGATAAAGCAGTGGGTAAACCACCCACTGGAGAGACTTGAGAGACTGTGGCTTTGCAGTCCCCAGGATAAAGCAGTGGGCAAACCACCCACTGGAGAGACTTGAGATACTGTGGCTTTGCACTCCCCAGGATAAAGCAGTGGGCAAACCACCCACTGGAGAGACTTGGACTGTGGCTTTGCACTCCCCAGGATACAGCAGTGGGCATGGAGCCCCCTTGTGGATCTGGCCTTGTGCACTCATCCGGCTGAGGTGCCCCCCCTTCCCTTCCCCTGAGGAGCCTGTTTTATTTCTATCTGATGCCCCAGCAGTGTTCTCTCCGTCTTGTTCGGGTATTGAGTGTGGGCCTCGCCCATGCATTTTGGGCCCAGGGTCCACGGACTATGATGGTCGAATACCTTGGACTTGTATTCTTGGTGTATATATTTGTTTATAGTGTAAATATATATATTGTATATATTTATGATTAATGTATTTGAATATATTACAATTGTTAGACTCATTTCCTTTTGTCCTTGCATTCTTCCAGGGGGGGTTGGGGGTTGTTAATGTAATGTATCAACATGTACTTGTGTGTGTGTTGTAGTGGGTGAGGGTGGGGGTAGGGGTGTGGGAGTGTTGCGTATTGCGTGTGTGTGTCACCGTTTTTTCCCTCCCCCTCCCCTGTGTCGTAGGTGCAGTATTCACCGTGATCTTCGCCGCTGTCTTTGTTGTTCCTGGTCGAGGAGCAGGAAGATAATGGCTGGAAGAATCTGGAGCTCGGGTTCCATGGCGTCCTGATTCCTCGTGAGGTGTGTAGAGGTGAGCGTTTTCCCTTCCAAGTCCTGTTTCTGCCGTGTTTTTGTTCGCGGTGAATCCGCCCCGGAAAAAGGTGGCGGATTGGCGTGTTGTGATACAGTGGGCGGAACCTTGTATTCCGCCTGTCTGTTGGCGGTTCCCGCCACGGTGTTTATTTGTACTGCCTTGGCGATCGGAGTGTTGAAGTGGCTGTCTATTTTGACGGTTTCTGCCGCGGTCGTGATTCCATTTTTTTTACCGCCAGCCTGTTGCCGGTTTTACTGCCGCATTAATACCAACCGCCAGGGTTGTAATGACCACCTATATCTCCTTTCTGAGTTTTCCAGATGTGGAGAATCTGCTCTCTGGCTTTGTCTGTCTTTAATTTTCTTTTGTTTATCCCAGCGCTTTTTAGAACCCTCCTGTACTTGTTTGGTACCTTCCTTAGGGGTAGTACTCTGTATTTCAGGCTTTTTTGGTTTGGCTCCCAACTATCCCATTCTATACTAGTATAGGTATCGGAAATGATTTTTGGTAGCTTTTTTCTCCTCTTCCAAGTGTGGAAGCTTTCTGACCCGCTGGTGTATAGACAACACTACCACTTTCCCTTTATTGAGGACACTGCGTTGAAGTTATGCATCAATTTCATCCCCAAATCTAGGGCTGGAGCAGCCCTGTTTTCATTCTGAATTTGTTGTATCACTTCCGGTAAATTGGCAAATGTCGGGGTACCATGTGTGGTAGTATAGATCGCAGCGAAGACCATACCCCATGTGGAGCAGCCATTCACTGAGGGGACCATTCCAAATGGCAAGCCCATTGTGAGGACTCTATGTTTTTCCTCTAGTCCTGTATGGGGAAACCCAGCTTCCATCTGATTCGTTTTCTGGGCTATCGAGAATGGGATTTTCTCTCGTTCTGTGGGCACTTTGCTCATGATAGAATGTACTGTTTGTGGATTAATCCCTGTAGTAGCCAATTGATATCCACCAGGTGCGGGTGGTCCTGGACGCGCTGGTGTTCTATTCAAATGTTCGCATTATGAACTGAACAAGTCATCTATATAGTGTTACTAGCTCATTGTTAAGAATGCGCAGATCAGCTGCCTGCATGTTTTGTACACCGGGGTGCGGTGTATATGTGGCAAACATTGCCCACGTTGGACTGTCATTACCTAAAGGACCTAATTTCATGGATTGTATTACATGTGGTAGAGCGCCATTAAACCAATTCTGATGTTCTTGATAAGTAATTGGTGTTTCAAGATACTGGTATGCTTGGTATCATTGTGGTATGTTTGCGATTCTATATGTGTGGAATGTAAATGTAGTGTAATCTTCCTCAGGAAAGGTAACCCAGGAATAGAATGTTTCTGTTTGGTAAGCTTCATTAGCTTCTACAATGAATGTAACATCTCTGCCCTCATCTGAAAATCCATGCCCTATTAGGAGTAGTGTTAATGAATGTCTGGCATTCTCAGGAATACTTATGGCGTTAGCCATATTATGAAATGGGTAAAAAGATGGAACACCAAATGGGGAGAAAGTCCTTTTAAGAGTTCGAGCTTGAACAACCTACAGCCTAGTTTGGTGTTCCCTGTTCAGCTGAGGAGGATCTTCCCAAAGTCCATGGACATCGCTGTATAATGGTACTTAGGATACCTGTTCTGTGTGAGACAGAGATACTCAGGGCATCCGTAAATTAGTGCCAAAACACCATTGTTGGTATTGCCATGTTGTTGTTGGACTCTTGCTCTGGGCATGACTGCTGGTTTAGGGATGACAGTACTTTTGTTTGTAGGCGACTAGGCCAGCCCCACAACAAGTCGCAACTGTTGGCCCAACCCTCCCGGCTCACAAGCAGTACCCCACCAAAAACCCAAACAGTAAAAAGTGATTTCTGGCAACATTTATGCATGGACTCAGAGTGCGACATCTCAGGGGAGTCATAGTTAAACGGAGATTACCCTTTTCTCACATGAGCAACAAGTCTCAGTCACACACAGACAACGAAGGACATGCAGTAAAGTTTTCAATAGCTTTTAATAAGACAACTGCAATCTACTGTAAATTGCACGGGCTGCAATGATTAAGATAATGAACAATCCAAGAAACAGAATTGTAAAAACAAGAGTGATGAATATAAAGACCCCACCATCTTGCAACAACATGAGATGTGAAATAGGCCCTAATACCCTAACATGATGAACCTAATCTCTAACCTAAAGAGAGCGTTGTGCATAATCTGGAATGTATGTTCTGCCAAATTTAAGGAAACCTAGTAAGAACTGTAGTTTTTTATAGTATTTGGTGGCTGGAGTTACCTTGGAATGAGGTCTCTAGATCAGACTCCATGGGGGCACAAAGGCTGGATCTGCATCAAGGAGACGTGTAGCATAGATAGTGTTGATGGCATCTGGTAGGAATCCCTCTGATAACATTGTCTGCCTGAGATTTATTTATACAGATCTTGTAGGACCCCTGACACAGGTATGTTCCCGAACAAGAGATAAGAAGGCATGCTTGGGGCAGCAATTATATAAACAATTCCCTCCAAAAATACATTATGTTCCTGTCACACGTAAGTGGGAAATAACATGGTGTGAATACCTACATATATCACTTGTTTTTTACACTGATAGTGACGCCTTCACAGAGTGGCACTGATATCATGAAATCAAAACATCTTCCTAACTATAAACACAGCAGCCATCCTGGAAGAAATAATTAAATACATGCGCTAAAACAGAGCAGGTTAAGTAGGTTAAAAGTCAGGCCTGCAAACCAGCAGGCTAAGCTAACTCCTGTTTCCCAATAAAATCAAATTGGATCCACTACTGAGGCCAGAGGTGCCCAAAGTGAGTCAGTCATGAACATGAAAAGTAAGCAAAAGTACAAGGCTGAAGGACACAAGGTTATGTCTCCAAAGAAAAAGAAACTATGCTTCAGATATGGATTTCCCTTTCCACATGAAGCTAAGTGTCCCGCCATTGGACAAATATGGAAGGGCTGTGGGAAACAGAGCCGTTTATTAATGATTTGCAAGGCATAGGACAAACTAAGTGTGCCACAGCGAGAAAACAAAATGGATGCCCGAACGTTCCAGAAGCGACTTTCTGCATGCGCACACAAGGCCAAGCGGCAACATCAGCTGAGGCAAATCAACATCAAACAAAGATGATTGTCATCTAAATCTTCGTCCAAGTGCTCTTCAGTTTCATTGTCAAGTGACAGTGAAGAAGATGGGTGTGCAATGTTTAAGTTTACTTCAGAAAAACATGTACATGTTGGACTGGCCACATGCAAAGAAAATTGTGAGTCAAAGAAAAGTTGATGAGGAAAATCACAAAAGTAATTAAAAAATTGTCTGAAAATCAAATGGGTTGCATCAATGTCATTAAAGAGTCAAGGTTCATACATAGCAACACTGAAACACAAAAAGTCAAAGGTACAAGCACCCATTTGTGTACATCAAGGTACTGTGTCAGGTGTCTGTTTACTCAGTTTCAATACTGCTGCTGACATGGGACTGATATCAGTAAACTATAACATGAATGCTCCTCACAAAATAGTAGGTCAGTTCCCTACGTTGTTTCATGGATTAGGAAAACCGAAGACTATGAAAGTGAAACTTCATATTAATAAGGATGTTTGTCCTGTTGCTCAAAGACAGACAAATTGCATTTATTTGCAAGAAGCTGTTGAGAAAGAGCTGGAGACATCACTAAATCAGAATATCATTCAGCGATCTACTAGATCAACTCTGTGGATTTTGCCATAGTGGTCGTACCTAAAAAGGACAGTGAAGGAGCTGTACCCATCTGCTATGATATGCGTCAAGCTAACAAGGCAATTGAACGTGAACAACATCCTTGTCCACACATTGCTGACATAGTCACACAGTTACATGGTTCCAAAGTCTTCTATCGCCTTGATCTGAAAATAAGATATCATCAGTTGGAACTTGAAGAAGACTGCAGGTACATTACTGACTTTTCTACTCGCATTGTTTTTTTCAGATATAAAAGATTATGGGGATCATTACAACATTAGCGATAAAAGCCGCTTACCGCTGTGCAGAAGACCGCCAAAACACCGCCGCGGATTTCCGCCACAGCTATCATGACCCACATCTCGGAATCCGCCGAAATTCAGACACCCACACAAGTCCGCTACACCAAAGGTCAGTGATAAACTGGCGAAAACAAAACCTCCACCGTCACGCCACCAAAAACACGTCCATGCTATCACGACCCACGAATCCACGCAGCAGTCTTTCAACCGAGGTATTCCATTGGCGGTACACACCGCTGCGCTCAAAATACACACACATCTCCAAAACACCACCACATTGGACAATTCAAAATACACACACCTGATACACATACACACACCACTCCCACACACCCAACACAATATAAAACACACACCCACATCACCCACAAACCCCTACGACCAAAAACTATAGACGAAGACGACAGACAGAGAGTACAGCAATAGACAACCCCACCACACAGAGGCACACAACACCATCATCCATACAACATCCACGCACAAAACACCCCACACCACCACACATCACCACACTCATCAACACATACACCACCCCACATATCACCTACACCACCCCATGTCACGCCAAAGACACCCCAGGTTTTCCGAGGAGGAGCTCAGGGTCATGGTGGAGGAAATCGTACGGGTAGAGCCACAGCTATTTGGATCACAGGTGCAGCACACCTCCATAGCCAGGAAGATAGAGCTATGGTGAAGAATCGTGGACACGGTCAACGCAGTGGGACAGCATCCAAGAAATCGGGAGGACATCAGGAAGAGGTGGAACGACCTACGGGGGAAGGTGCGTTCAGTGGTCTCCAGGCACAACATCGCGATTCAGCGGACTGGCGGCAGACCCCCCACCTCCTCCCCCACAACTAACAACATGGGAGGAGCAGGTCTTGACCATCATGTATCCAGAGGGCCTCGGGGGAGTCGGTGGAGGAATGGACACTGGTAAGTCAAATCTTAACAATCATATCCCCCACCCTACCTGCATGCTATGACACACCCCCACCCTCACACCCTCCCCTATCACTCCAACTCCTCACTAATGTACTAATAACACAAACCACACATCCCAACACCAAGCCCTGCATGACACAACTAAGCATGGACACCCATCACTAAAGCATGCTCACTGCACATACCCATAACACCCCCCCAATCATCATCACACAAGCCCCCACACAGGAATGCTTGCACTGGGGTACACAGTCACCCACCCATTGCACACCATGACACACACACCTGCAATAATCATGCTCTTATACCCCTGCAGGACGGCTACGTAACGTCACCAGACAGGAGGGTCCAGACATCTCCACTCCACCCAGAGAAGAGGCCCACAGTGACGACAGCAGCTCTGGCCAACTGGATCCAGATGACCAGCCCGGACCATCGTGGGCCTCGGGACAGTTGGTTCCCCTTACACAGGCACAGCCCAACACTGACCTTCCACCCTCTGGTAATATCAGCACAGCACCCACCCAGCGGGCCCATACCTCTGTACCCAGGACACGTCAATCAGCTGTGTGTCCACCACTACAGGGAACCCAGGATAACCCACTACTCCAACAACAACAGGGACCTGGGGGCAGTGGTAGTGGGCACACGGTCCAGGGGACGGAGGCACAGGAACACAGGGGAACTGGGAGGGCTGTTGTGCGACAGGGGGCGGACAGGCCAAGGGAACCCACTCTCCACGAGGCCCTCTCCTCCATCATGGGGACATACCACCACTCCCAGGAGACGATGGCTACGGTCCTGGCCAAGTTTCAGGAGACCCAGCGCCTGCAGGAGGAACAGTATTTGGGGTTCAGGGAGGAGCTCAGAACCATCAGCTCCTCCCTGGGCACCATCGTAGGGGTGCTGAAGGACATACAAAAGACCATGAGGGACACCGTGGCACTCCAAGGGGCCCCTGACACTAGCCTGGACGATGAACTGCCCACCACTTCCGCCGGCGCTAGTGGACTGGACACCCCGCCACAGGACCACCACCCCGCAAGCGGTCCCTACGATCCAGGAACAGGACAGAGCAAGATGGCAAGACCCCCGCCAGGAAATGAGACCACCCTGATTGTCATCCCACTGTCCCACTTTGTTACCCTGTCCAGATTGGAACTGCCCCAGATCCACTTCCTATGCCCATATGGGCAATGCACCTGATAGACTAATAGACTGGATATTCCTCCACCATCACCCATCACCATTTTGCCACCCCCTCCAATAATTAGCACTTCAATAAACACCCTTGAACCACAAAACAATCTGGAGTCAGTCTGTGATTTTGAAAATGTGTATTAGCAATGACAGTGACAAAAAGCGTTTTCAAATGTAATGCCAACATACCTATGTCACACATCACAAGTCCATGAAGGATGCAAGCAGATGACACACATTGGTAACCACACCTGTGAAACCGTAATGGAAATGTACAACTCAGTTACCAAATACTGCTTCAAATTGACAGACAGGATAGAGGTAGAAGTGTGAAAGTGAATGTAATAGTAAAAATTTTGTTCTCACCTGTGTGTCACTGGAAATATTGCTGTATGACTGACTCCCTGTTGTCTATGTCTTTTTCCTCAGCTTCCTCCTCATCACTGTCCACAGGCTCCACAGCTGCCACAACACCGTCATCTGGACCATCCTCGTGCAGAAAAGGCATTTGGCGTCGCAAAGCAAGATTGTGAAGCATCAAGCAGGCGATGATGATCTGGCACACCTTCCTTGGTGAGTAAAATAGGGAACCACCTGTCATATGGAGGCACCTGAACCTGGCCTTCAGGAGGCCGAAGGTGCGTTCGATCACCCTCCTAGTCCGCCCATGGGCCTCATTGTAGCGTTCCTCTGCCCTGGTCCTGGGATTCCTCACTGGGGTCAATAGCCATGACAGGTTGGGGTAACCAGAGTCCCCTAAAATAGCCACACACAGTGCCTCTGGAGTTGACCCATCACATACGGGATGCTATTATTCCGCAGGATGTAGGCGTCATGAACAGAGCCAGGGAACATAGCATTTACCTGCGAGATGTACTGGTCTGCCAAACATACCATCTGTACATTCATCGAATGATAACTCTTCTGGTTCCTGTACACCTGTTCACTCCTGCGGGGGGACCAGAGCTACATGGGTGTCATCAATAGCACCTATGATGTTGGGGATATGTCCCAGGGCATAGAAGTCACCTTTAACTGTAGCCAAATCCTCCACCTGAGGGAAAACGATGTAGCTCCTCACATGTTTCAGCAGGGCAGACAACACTCTGGACAACACGTTGGAAAACATAGGCTGGGACATCCCTGATGCCATGGCCACTGTTGTTTGAAATGACCCACTTGCAAGGAAATGGAGCACTGATAGCACCTGCACTTCAGGGGGTATTCCTGTGGGATGGCGGATTGGTGAGATCAGGTCTAGCTTCAACTGGGTACACAGTTCCTGGATTGTGGCACGGTCAAACCTGTAGGTGATGATCAAATGTCGCTCCTCCATTGTTAACAGGTCCACCAGTGGTCGGTACACCAGAGGATTCCGCCATCTCCTCAAATGTCCCAGCTGACGGTGCCTAAGAAGGACAACAGCGAACACAGAGTCAACAAATTCTCAGGTATGTACCCACAGCTACACAGAACACAACACCAAATACAAAACTTCCTGTATGTGTGTTGAGTGTAGGCCTAGGTATGTGTGACGCAGTAGTAAATGAAGCCATGCGGGCCCCTGAAATGGCGGCTGCCTGACCTCTAAACTGGGACAATGGGATGTGAGGTAACTGCGCTGGCGTTGTACACCGTCGCTGTAGGCGGTCGTAGACCGCGGCGCAATGCTGCATTGGTTAACATTGGACCCTATGGGTCCCAGGAGCCAATGATGAAGTGCGCCAGCGGTGATGATACGCACCGCCGCGGACGTCACCGCCGCGGACGTGACCGTCATTTTCTATCTGTTCAATCACTCGATACCTGATCTTCGACAGGAGAGGACCTACACTGCAAGTGCTGCTGTGACCTCGGTCTGGAAGAGACAATGGCTGCTGTGTCTGGGGAAAGGGCCCCTGCCTTCACTGCTCAGGAGTTGGAGAAGCTCGTGGACGGGGTCCTCCCCCAGTACACGCTACTCTACGGTCCTCCAGACCAACAGGTAAGTACACAGGGAGCACGTTGTATGGGCTATGCTGGGTGGAGAAGGCTGGATGTCAGTAGGAAGGGGGCAGAGTTCTGCGACCATGAAGGACTGTGAATGCATGTGCCACATGGCAAGGGAAGGGATGGAGGCCACTCACTTCGACGGTGCAGTTGGTCATGACTTCTCTTCTTCCCCTGTACATGTCATGTAGGTCAGCGGCCACCAGAAGAAGGACATTTGGCGTGCCATCGCCAAGGACGTCCGGACCCTGGGGGTCCACGAGAGACGGAGCACCCACTGCCAGAAAAGATGGGAGGACATTCGCCGCTGGAGCAAGAAGATGGCGGAGGCTCAGCTGGGGATGGCCTCCCAACGTGGGAGGGGTGCCCGTCGCACCATGACCCCCCTGATGTTCAGGATCCTGGCGGTGGCCTACCCTGAGTTGGATGGGAGCTTGAGGGCATCACAGCAGCCACAAGGGGGTGAGTACACTCTAATTCTGCGGACTTTGGGTGCAGTGGAGGGGTCTGGTTGGGGGAGGAGGGCTGTGGGTTTCCCTAGGCCAGGGCGAGTTACGTAGGCTAGGCCCGTTCGTAAGGCATGGCCCTGTGGCCCCCCACCCCACCTCTGTAGAGTGCTTAGTACAGGTATACATGCCCCTGTGTCATCTATGTGGACAGATGACACTCATAGCCATGTAGGCCATATCCCAGGAATTGCATCTGTAGAGGCCAAGAGCACGGCGTAGTGCAGGGGCTGCTGTGTCTGTACTGTCCGCCAACGGTAGCGGTAAGCCATGCACTCAACCTGTCTTTCTTCTGTCGTCCCCCCCCCCCTTTTGTGCTCTCCTTGTTCTTTTGTGCATCAGCATCATCAGGCGGAGGTACAGTGGCACCGGAGCACGAGGGAGCTGCATCCCACATGGCCATGGAGGGCCACACCACAGACTCTGAATACACCAGTGGGACGGAGGGCGAGGGGAGCTTCACGTCGGTCACCGGTCAGCAAACAGCGACACGGACTCGTCCGCCGATGGGAGCTCCCTTGTGGTGGCGGCACCATCTGTGCCCCCCACTTCTACAGGTACCGCCACCACCCCCCAACCAGTACCGCCCTCCCAGCAGCCCCTCAGCCTTCGCTCTGTGCCCGCTCACCCAGGAGGGTGGGCATCACCTTCGCTCCAGGTACCTCAGCCCCTGCCCCTGTCACCCCTGCTGCCCTCAGTGAGGAGGCCATTGACCTCCTCAGGTCACTCACTGTTGGGCAGTCTACCATTGTGAATGCCATCCAGGGTGTAGAAAGGGAGTTGCAACACACTAATGCATTCCTGGAGGGTATTCATTCTGGTCAGGCTGCCCATCATCGAACCCTGCAATCTCTGGCCTCAGCACTGATGGCAGCCATTGTCCCTGTGTCTAGCCTCCCCCCTCCAACTTCCTCCACCCAGACCCAATCCCCTGTACCCCAGCCTATTCCAACCACACCATCAGACAAGCATGCACACACCTCAACACACAAAAGTAGCTCAGGCAAACATAGGCACCACACATACCACAGGCACTCACACAAGCATCACCCACATACAGACACAGCAACATCCACTGCCTCCACTGTGTCCCCCTCCTCGTCGTCTCCCTCCCAGTGTTGAATACACTCTCACCTGCATGCACTACATCTACAGGCACTAGGACTGGCACGAGAACACCTAGCACCACAACCCGCTCACCTGCACTCATCACCCCCACTACCATTTACACATCCCCTGTGTCCACTCCCGGTGTGTCTGTGACACCCCCTCCCAAAGTACACAAACGCGGGCACCCACACACCTAACATCCATCCACCTCACGACAGCCTCCAGTACCTGCACCTGCACCCAAATCACCTAAAGTTACACCTCCTACAACCACCTCCTCTTCCTCCACTCCCAGACCCCCTCCAGCTACCCATCCCAGTGTTCGTCAGAAACTTTTCCTGAGCAACGTTGACCTCTGTGCCACCACCTCCACCCCTCCAATTCATAGGTCCCGTAGTAGCACCTCAGCCAAAAAAAGTCCGGTACCAGTGGTGCGTGTTAGAGCTCTGTGGAGTGCACCGCCACCAGGGCAGCCAGTGTGACATGGAGCCAAAGCACTGCCAGTCCACCCCCTGTAAAGCACCTTAAGTTGGAAAGTGCCCCACGGGAGAGGGTGAAGACTCCTGCCGGCAAAACAGCTCACAAGGGTCCCGGGAGAAGTGCCGAGTCAGCTGTGACTCCTCCCAAGGTGGTGATGGGGCAGAAGAAGTCTCCAAAGTCTGGTAAGAGCAGTATGGCAGAGAGAGGGCCGCCATCCTCTCCGCCGGCCGGGACGCCACCGCCAGCACTATCGTCACTGGTCCAGAGACCACCGCCAGAGTCAGTGCCCTGGAGGGCAGCACTATTGTCACTGGTTCGGAGACCCTGGAGGGCCCCGGCAGCCACAGCCCCGCTGGGCACTGAGGGACCGTCATGCCACACACCGCTGAACAGGTCAGAGACAGCAAAGTCAAGCACGCTGAACAGGGCAAAGACCGCCATGGTGAAGACTGCTGAACAGGGCAAAGCACCGCTGAACAGGGCAAAGACCACCATGGTGAAGACCGCTGAACAGGGCAAAGCACCACTGAACAGGGCAAAGACCGCCATGGCAAAGCAGCGCTGAACAGGTCAGAGACAGCAAAGTCAAGCACCGCTGCACAGGTCAGAGACAGCAAAGTCAAGCACCGCTGAAAAGGGCAAAGACCGCCATGGTGAAGACCGCTGAACAGGGCAAAGCACCGCTGAACAGGGCAAAGACCGCCATGGCAAAGCACCGCTGAACAGGTCAGAGACAGCAAAGTCAAGCACCGCTGCACAGGGCAAAGACCGCCATGGTGAAGACCGCTGAACAGGGCAAAGCACCGCTGAACAGGGCAAAGACCGCCATGGCAAAGCACCGCTGAACAGGTCAGAGACAGCAAAGTCAAGCACCGCTGCACAGGGCAAAGACCGCCATGGTGAAGACCGCTGAACAGGGCAAAGCACCGCTGAACAGGGCAAAGACCGCCATGGTGAAGACCGCTGAACAGGGCAAAGACCGCCATGGCAAAGCACCGCTGAACAGGTCAGAGACAGCAAAGTCAAGCACCGCTGCACAGGTCAGAGACAGCAAAGTCAAGCACCGCTGAACAGGGCAAAGACCGCTATGGTGAAGACCGCTGAACAAGGCAAAGCACCGTTGAACAGGGCAGAGACCGCCATGGCAAAGCACCGCTGAACAGGTCAGAGACAGCAAAGTCAAGCACCGCTGCACAGGGCAAAGACCGCCATGGTGAAGACCGCTGAACAGGGCAAAGACCGCCATGGCAAAGCACCGCTGAACAGGTCAGAGACAGCAAAGTCAAGCACTGCTGCACAGGGCAAAGACCGCCATGGTGAAGACCACTGAACAGGGCAAAGCACCGCTGAACAGGGCAAAGACCGCCATGGCAAAGCACCGCTGAACAGGTCAGAGACAGCAAAGTCAAACACCGCTGAACAGGGCAAAGACCGCCAACTCAAGCATCGTTAGCCCATGTGCAGCTGGGACAGTGACGGAACTTTTGCCTCCCCTATGTCGTAGGTGCAGTACTCACCGTTTTCTTCGGCGCCTACGTTGCTGGTGTTTGTAGAGGAGCAGGAAGACAAGCGCAGGGAGTATATGTAGTTCCGGCTCCGTTGTGGCCTCCTTCCTCGTGGAGTGTGTTGAGGTGAGCGTTTTCCCATTGTAAAAGCTGTTTCCGCCGTGTTTTTATCTACGGTGAATCCGCCCCGGAAAAGGTGGCGGATTGGCAGGTTGTGATACTGTGGGCGGTACATTGTCTTCTGCCTGTCTGTTGGCGGTGACCGCCGCGCTGCTTGTCTTTACCGCCGTGGCGGTCGGAGTGTTAAAGTGGCTGTCTATGTTGGCGGTTTCCGCCACGGTCATAATTCCCTTTTTTTTCCGCCGGCCTCTTTGCAGTATTACCGCAGCTTTAACACCGTCCGCCATGGTTGTAATGACCCCCTATGTTTTGGTCTGTCATCAGCTGCAGAACTGTTTCAAGATACTCTTCGACATATGATACATCCTGTCACAAATGCTTTCAATTACAGTGATAACATATTGGTTTTTGGGACCAATCAAAAGGAACAGGATAAATCTGTTACACAAGTTTGTTGACTACTTACTCATGCAGGTTTAACCTTGAATGCAGAGAAGAATGAGTTCCACAAATTATTTGGCCATATGGAGGTATGAAGCCGGGATATAGCTAAAGTACAAGCTTTGTCAACCACCAATCTCTCATAAGATGTTACCATGTTACATTCATTCCTTGGCATGGAACAGTAACTGTTATCTGTACATATGTGACTTTGCCAATACAAGTGTTCCCTTAAGAGACTTAACAAAAAAGAATGTTCCATTTTATTGGTCACATGAATGTGAACAAAACTTTAAGTAAATCAAGCTTGCATTTGAGAATGCCACCAAAAAGGCCTACTTTGATCCAAAGCTGCTTACAGAGGTTGTTGTTGACACCGCCCCAATTGGGGAGGGCGTGATCCTTGCCCACCAAAATGGACAGGCAAATGCTCGAATGCATATTGTGGAATATGCAAGATGCCTCCCAGAACTGAATGTTGGGGTTTGTAACTACTGAAATATGGCTACACTGTCATCTATCGACCAGGGAATGATCGAAACCCTGCTGACTACTTTTCACGAGTGCCAGTACAGTGTCATGGGACCCCTTCCATAGCGGCTGAAGCATACATTAACTTCATTGTAAAGTCAATCACCTCTGATGCAAACCTCTAAAACAAATTATTACTGCAACAAGCAAATATAGTAGCATGGTGATACTAAAAGATACCATTACACATCAATCTTGGAAACAGCAGACTTGACCTCTCACAAGTGACAGCGAATCTCAGAAGTTCAAGAGCGTAAAAGATGAACTCTCAGTTACTCAAGAAGGTATTGTTTTATGAGGTTCAAGAATTGTCATACCAGAGAGTATGTAACAACAAGTAATTGAAGTGGCCCACAAAGGAAATTGTGGAATTGTTGCTACTTCACAAGCTCTTCATGAGCAAGTTTGGTTTCCCCATCTTGATGAAAGAGACGAGAAAGAGTTGAACGCCTGTCATTTATGTCCTATGCTTATCTCCAAAAACACTCCACATCCCTTGAATATGTCAGACTTACCGAAACAAATGCATGGGACAGAGTTGCTGTGGACTTCTTTGGTCCACTTGACAATGAACATCACCTGTTGGTGATTTTTGATGAGTATTCAGTTTCAGTTTCTCAGTACTTGTTTTTCCAATTGTTGAAGATCTTTCATTGATCTCTCCAGAGAGGGTAATTGAGAGATTAGATGGAATCTTTGCACTATGGGGTGTTCCCTCAATTTTAAAGTCTAACAATGGTCCACCTTTCAACAGTTGAGAATTCAAAGACTTTCTTACTCAGATCAATGTGAAGCATTATAAAATAACAAAACAAACAAAGGGTTATAGGGAATTCACAGTTTGACATAATGCATCAATACAACAAACTCTTTTTTTGTAGTAAAAAAATATATTTGAAAGGATAGTACTCTGGTTCATGAAATGTCTGTCCAATACATACATGTGTAGGGGTCTTCCATAAATGCATAGCACAACATATGCTGTATTTCAGAAAATACATAAATACACTTAAGTTTTAAAATCATAGAGACAATGAATTTGCCAACGCATGTTTCACAGACTTTTATCAGCTTCTTCATTGCTGGCAAGACATACACAAAGAAATAAAATTCAGTAATTACAAAAAAACAGTTGATCAAATCTTCGCTTAAGGGCTAGAATACTACATTTCCAACTCTAAAATGATGTTATTAAATATACAAGAAAAGTAAGTTCAAAGGGCAATGATCCATGGCCTCCACAACCACGTTATAAAAAAGAGGAAAATCAGGCAATTATGTGTATAGAAACCCACAGTGTGAAGAACAATAACCCACATCTGTTCATGAGAAAGACATGAATACCATGAAGGTCTCTGAAGAAAGCCAAATGCAGTGACGCACAAGGTGAACGAACTGCATTGGTTTGAAGTAAAAGGAGTGTATTTAAGTGTCCAGTAGACCATAGCTGAAACAGTAGCCAAAACCTCCTATAGTATACAGTATGCTGTACAGTCCTGTATACTCATACCTTCAGACCAGTACTAACCACTTACCGTAAAAATCAATAAAAGCACATCTTTGATTGAAAGGTGTACAAAACACACAGTGCGAAAATCACTTGGACCGATTCACAAAAGTAAACTTAGACTTTTGGCCTAAGTTTTTGGTATTCACAAAGGTAAGTTACGAGTAATATCTTTGCAGTTGCACTTGCAACCGATATCACTCCGAGTGCAGAGAGTGCACTTCGGACGCAAAGTGGAATCTCTGCACTCGGGGCAAAGATTTTGCCCGAGTGTGGAGAATCTGCCTTGAGTGCAGAGATTCCGCCCGACGTAAAGATACTACTGGTACTTACTGCATGCCTCAACCACGTGAAAAATCCAATATACATGGTGAAAATAATATGCTTGTCCCTAGAGTATTGATAAGTACATCTGTTTTAATTTTGGATGAAAAATAAAAGTTAATAAAATAAACTAAAAATACAAAATAATACACTTCCAGTTCAACACTATGGGTAACGCCAAATAGGTACATTCTACTTTAACTGTTAAGTATACACATGCCAAAACCCCGTACTTACCCTCCAACAACTTTGAATGTGCACTATCACTCTGAATCCACTTGGAACGGTGGAGTCAGTCACCCCTCTGGTCCAATCTTCCTTCCAGTTCTAAATAACATAACATCATCCTGTTCAGGCCATATACAATAGGTCAAATGTAATTTAACTCTTCCATACACTTGCAACAAAGAATAATCAGCCTTATACAGTCCACACAACCTTGGACCACCCTTCAAAGACTTCTGTCCCCAATCTCTATACCGTGTCCTAATTACCAGTCAATTAATCTCATATAACGAGTTATGTGAGAAAGTAGCCTCTTTCTAGAATAGTTACCCACATTTTTGGCCTGCTTGTCAGTGTGCTTTGACTGTGTCACTGGGATCCTGTTAGTCATCACCCAGTGCTTATGATTTCTAGCTTACTTGTCAGTATGTTTCACTGTTTTCTTCAGTATGCTTGAATGTGTCACTGGGACCCTGCTAACCAGGACCTTGGTGCTTATGCTCTCTCTGGTTACAAATTTGTCCTTACATACCGGTAACCCAGTATTTTACTCCAAATTGGCATACTGGCAACCCATTATAAGTTCCTAGTATATCGTACCTAGGTACCCAGGGCATTGGGGTTCCAGGGGATACCTATGGGCTGCATCATTTCTTTTGCCACACATAGGGAGCCCATGTAAAGGCTTAAACGGGACTGTCATTGCAGCCTGTGTGAAATAGTGCATGCACTATTTCACAGCCATTTTCACTGCACCAAGTTAGTTATAAGTAACCTATATGTCAGGCCTTCAGACCCTGAAGGCTGGGTGCAAAGTACCTGTGTGTGAAGGCACCTCCTGCACTAGCAGAGGTGCCCCCACGTTGTCCAGGCCCATTATCCCGGACTTTGTGAGTGCGGGGACTCTATTTTAAGTGTGCACTGGACAGAGGTTAATACCTATCTCCAGCTTCACAATGGTAACTCCAAATATGGCCATGTACCCCAATACTGATTCCAGCATTGGTTGCCCCATCCCATGCACTCTGGGGGCTCCACAGTGGACCCCCATGTAGGAGGCTGGACTGGCTTGTAGTGGGTACCAAGAGGTACTTACACCTTGTACCAGGCCCAGGTATCCCTTATTAGTGTAGAGGGGTGTCTAGCAGCTTAGGCTGATTGAAAAGGTAGCTTAGCAGAGCACCTTAGGCTGAACTAGGAGACGAGTGAAGCTCCTACAGTACCACTAGTGTCATATGCACAATATCATAAGAAAACACAAAACACAGATATACCAAAAATAAAGGTACTTTATTTTTATGACAATATGCCAAAGTAACTCAGTGAGTACCCTCAGTATGAGGATAGCAAATATACACAAGATATATGTACGCAATACCAAAATATGCAGTAATAGCAATAGAAAACAGTGCAAACAATGTATAGTCACAATAGAATGCAATGGGGGCACATAGAGATAGGGGCAACACAAACCATATACTCTAGAAGTGGAATGCGAACCACGAATGGACCCCAAACCTATGTGACCTTGTAGAGGGTCGCTGGGACTGTAAGGAAACATTGAGGGTTAGAAAAATAGCCCACCCCAAGACCCTGAAAAGTGGGTGCAAAGTGCACCTAAGTTCCCCAAAAAGCACAGAAGTCGTGATAGGGGAATTCTGCAAGGAAGACCAACACCAGCAATGCAACAACAATGGATTTCCTGACGAGAGTACCTGTGGAACAAGGGGACCAAGTCCAAGAGTCACGATCAAGTCGGGAGTGGGCACATGCCCAGGAAATGCCAGCTGTGGGTGCAAGGAAGCTGCCACCGGATGGTAGAAGCTGTGGATTCTGCAAGAACGACAAGGGCTAGAAACTTCCCCTTTGGAGGATGGATGTCCCACGTCGTGAAGAGTCGTGCAAAGGTGTTTCCATGCAGAAAGACAGCAAACAAGCCTTGCTAGCTGCAAGAGTCGCGGTTAGGGTTTTTGGATGCTGCTGTGGCCGCAGAGGGACCAGGATGTCACCAATTGTGTGAGGAGACAGAGGGGGCGTCTAGCAAGATAAAGAGCTCACTCAGAAGCAAGCAACACCCACAGAAGTGCCAGAACAGGCACTATGAAGTGGAGTGAACCAGAGCTCACCCGAAGTCACGAAAGAGGGTCCCACGACGCCGGAGGACAACTCAGGAGGTCGTGCACTGCAGGTTAGAGTGCCCGGGACCCAGGCTTGGCTGTGCACAAAGGAAATCCTGGAAGAGTGCACAGGAGCTGGAGTAGCTGCAAAACACGCGGTTCTCAGCAATGCAGTCTAGCGTGGGGAGGCAAGGACTTACCTCCACCAAACTTGGACTGAAGAGTCACTGGACTGTGGGAGTCACTTGGACAGAGTTGCTGAGTTCAAGGGACCTCGCTCGTCGTGCTGAGAGGAGACCCAGAGGACCGGTGATGCAGTTGTTTGGTGCCTGCGGTTGCAGGGGGAAGATTCCGTCGACCCACGGGAGATTTCTCGGGGCTTCTAGTGCAGAGAGGAGGCAGACTACCCCCACAGCATGCACCACCAGGAAAACAGTCGAGAAGGCGGCAGGATCAGCGTTACAAGGTCACAGTAGTCGTCTTTGCTACTTTGTTGCAGTTTGCAGGCTTCCAGCGCGGTCAGCAGTCGATTCCTTGGCAGAAGGTGAAGAGAGAGATGCAGAGGAACTCTGATGACCTCTTGCATTCATTATCTAAGAAATTCCCCAAAGCAGAGACCCTAAATAGCCAGAAAAGGAGGTTTGGCTACCTAGGAGAGAGGATAGGCTAGCAACACCTGAAGGAGCCTATCAGAAGGAGTCTCTGACGTCACCTGCTGGCACTGGCCACTCAGAGCAGTCCAGTGTGCCAGCAGCACCTCTGTTTCCAAGATGGCAGAGGTCTGGAGCACACTGGAGGAGCTCTGGGCACCTCCCAGGGGAAGTGCAGGTCAGGGGAGTGGTCACTCCCCTTTCCTTTGTCCAGTTTCGCGCCAGAGCAGGGCTGAGGGATCCCTGAACCGGTGTAGACTGGCTTATGCAGAGATGGGCACCATCTGTGTCCATCAAAGCATTTCCAGAGGCTGGGGGATGCTACTCCTCCCCAGCCTGACACCTTTTTCCAAAGGGAGAGGGTGTAACACCTTCTCTCTGAGGAAGACCTTTGTTCTGCCTTTCTAGGCCAAGCCTGGCTGGACCCCAGGAGGGCAGAAACCTGTCTGAGGGGTTGGCAGCAGCAGCAGCCGCAGTGAAACCAGGGAAAGGTAGTTTGGCAGTTACCGGGTCTGTGCTAGAGGCTCGGGGAATCATGGAATTGTCTCCCCAATGCCAGAATGGCATTGGGGTGATTGGGGTGACAATTCCATGATCTTAGACATGTTACATGGCCATGTTCGGAGTTACCATTGTGACGCTATACATATGTTGTGACATATGTATAGTGCACGCGTGTAATTGTGTCCCCGCACTCACAAAGTCCGGGGACTTTGCCCTGAACAATGTGGGAGCACCTTGGCTAGTGCCAGGGTGCCCACACACTAAGTAACTTAGCACCCAACCTTTACCAGGTAAAGGTTAGACATATAGGTGACTTATAAGTTACTTAAGTGCAGTGGTAAATGGCTGTGAAATAACGTGGACGTTATTTCACTCAGGCTGCAAAGGCAGGCCTGTGTAAGAATTGTCAGATCTTCCGATGGGTGGCACAAGAAATGCTGCAGCCCATAGGGATCTCCTGGAACCCCAATACCCTGGGTACCTCAGTACCATATACTAGGGAATTATAAGGGTGTTCCAGTATGCCAATGTAAATTGGTGAACTTGGTCACTACCCTGTTAGTGACAATTTGAAAAGAAATGAGAGAGCATAACCACTGGGGTTCTGGATAGCAGAGCCACAGTGAGACAGTTAGTCATAACACAGGTAACACATACAGGGCACACTTATGAGCACTGGGGCCCTGGCTGGCAGGGTCCCAGTGACACATACAACTAAAACAACATATATACAGTGAAATATGGGGGTAACATGCCAGGCAAGATGGTACTTTCCTACACCCCAGTACTGCCATACCAGCCTTCTGAGGCTTTCCAGGCAGCCCCAGCTGCTGCCACCTCACAAACAATCCAAAAACACAAATGGTACAATAGTAGGTGCAAACCTAAATACTGATTTACTCACAATGAGCTTTTAAATTGGTCATTGAAAATGTGCTTTAATTACACCAAAGTTATTCCCTTCATTTTTTTGGACATAAAAAACAAAATGACACACATACAACATATGTATAATACACAGTAGACTTACATCAGAATTACCTACAAAAATATATACACAAATGTATACATAAACTGTCTTCATCAATGCCCAAGATGTTTTGAAAAATGTGGTTCTCTAAATGTATTAAACCTTCAATCCACATAGAAGAGATGGTTGCGGTAGCTTTCACATCAAAAATTTCTATTTTCCTTAAGTACTTGTTAGAGGAGAGATGTATAGTCCATACACTTAGTATTTCTTGCAACCTCCCTATCAAAAGGTCGATGTGTTTCGGCCCCTCCACATATGAGCCTCTTCAGGACTCACGGAGAGATAAAAACCTATAAATAATATATAAAATTAAATTTAACTTTCTTAGAAATTATTTAGAAATTATTCCAGAGAATTCCTTCATCATGACAAATTATCCAAGATGTATTGCACCGATATGTGGTGTTATTAGTTCTTTTCAATCAACATACTCTCGATCTATTTGTGCAGTCAGAAATCACAATCACTAATGTGATTTATTATACTTGGAAAGAAAGAAAGAAAATTATATAAATAAAATGGTCTCTATCCATTTGTGCAGTTAACACATCACTGTTAAAAATGTGAGTTCAATTACTAAAGGAAAAGAGAAGCAAAAATATAGATACCCCACTAACCATCATGCTAAATTCAAAATATTAATATTATGAGTCCGAAATTCTCCAAACTAGCAGCCTCTATATATCTACAAGTAAAGGAAACACATTTTAATGTTGTCTGGGAATCAGACTCAAGATCCCTAATATAACTTATAAAAACAATTAGGTAAAACGGGTCAAATGTTTATATAGACTTACTTCTTTCTTTATGAAAGGTCTGCATAATGTTTGGCAAATCAGCCCTCCTGTACGCGTTCCCGTCGCTGTTAGTACTAGCTGTGGCTGCGGCAATCTTAAAAATGGGAAAAAAAACAGGTAAAAACAGCAGCAGCCATCTTAACTGCTGGCCACATATAAGATTGGCAAATCAGCCCTCCTACGCATTAAACGAGTACTTGTAGTTGCGAATTATGGCTGTGGCGGCAGCCATATTAGAACTGGGAAAGTATATCACTGTGACAGTAAATGCAGCGGCCATCTTAACTGTTGGTGACTTATTTGATTGCATCCTGTTGTCAAAAACACCAGCGGTTCACAATATTAGACAACCAGGCTGTCTCCTCTTCTAGCTTTATGCCTCTCCTTTTATGAAATTATCCTAATTTTCTTTGGGGTCCAAAAGGAAGCATAAATAATGATCGCAGTAAAAAACGATGTAACAGCGGCCATCTTAACTATTGGAAAAGTTACAGAAACCACTAGTGGCCATCTTAAGCTGGTAGAGAACTTACTTAACAAGGTATGAAACCTTTCAAAATCTTACCATGTCATAGTTTGTTTACGTAATCAGAATATCAATGAAACGATTCTGAAAAACTAAATTTAACAAATCTCAGAGGACTGATGATAGCTGTTGTAGCAGAGTTATTCATTAAGCGAAAGCATACCAACCATCAAAATATGTAATCAAGTGTTTCTTCAGTTATTTTTTTTAAAAAAACATATTGTTATTGTACCCTAATGCTGATTCCAGTATTGGTTGCACAATCCCATGCACTCTGTGGGCTCTACAGTGGACCCCCAGTACTGCCATACCAGCCTTCTGAGGTTTTCCAGGCAGCCCCACCTGCTGCCACCTCACAAAACAGGCTTCTGCCCTCCTGGGACTTGAACAGCTCAATCACTGCAAGGCAGGACAATGCATTACCTTCAGGAGAGGGCTGTTACACCCTCTTCCTTTGGTAGTAGGTGTTAAGGGCATGGGAGGGGTATCCTCCCAGAGCCTCTGGAAATGATTTGTAGGGCACACATGGTGGCCTCCTTGCATAATCCAGTCTACACCAGTTCAGGGACCCCCAGTCCTTACTCTGGAGTGAAACTATACAAAGGAAAGGGGAGTGATCACTCCCCTGTCTATCACAACCCCAGGGGTGGTGCTCAGAGCTCCTCCAGAGTGTCCCTGGGTTTTGCCATCTTGAATTCCAAAGTGGTGGGGCACTCTGGGAGCATGTGAGTGGCCAGTGCCAGCAGGTGACTTCAGAGACCCCTCCTGAAACGTGCTTACTTGGATAAGTGAACAATCCCCCTCTCAGGGTTATTTATGGTCTCTCCTTTGTGTTGTCCTTCAGATTCGGATTGCAGGACTCCAGCAGGAATCCTCTGCATCCTTTACTTCATCTTCTACCAACAGATCAACTACTGACTGCTCCAGGAACTGTATAAAACTGCAACAAGAAACTAAGACGACTTCTGAAACATTATGGGGGTGATTCTAACCCTGGCGGTCGGTGATAAAGCGGCAGCCAACCCGCCAACAGGCCGGTGGTCCAAAAAATGGAATTCTGACCCTGGCGGGAACCGCCAACACAGCCCGCCACTTTAACACTCCGACCGCCACGGCGGTAGAAACAAACAGCGCAGCGGTCACCGCCAACAGGCAGGCGGCAGACAATGTACTGCCCACACTATCATAACTCACCAATCCGCCACCTTTTCCGGGGCGGGAGCACCGCCGGTAAAAACACGGCGGAAACAGACTACGAACGGGAAAACGCTCACCTCTACGCACTCCACGAGGAATCTGGACAGCATGAAACCCGAATTAAACATCCTACCTGCTCTTGTCTACCTGCTCATCTACCACGAGTACGAACGCCGGCGCAGACGCCAACGGTGAGTACTGCACCTACGACACAGGGGAGGGGGGAGGAGGAAAGGTTACGGGCACACACATATGCGACCCCCCCCCCCCCAAACTATCTACACACCAATGCAGAGCAACAAGTCACAGTGACACCACCCAAACCCCCCGGAATAATGAAAAGACATTATGAAAGTTCGAAACAAAATTTATGTAAAAAATAGCCTCTGAGAAGTCATGGTCAAATACCAATATAAATATTAAAAAATAAAGTAAATATTTTGTGCAATCGAGAAACCGAGGCAATTAGTCCAGCACATGTTACGAAATTCCAAGTGTCAGTGGGCCAAAGTGTAACAACACAAGGGCAAAGCCCACACAGGAGACCTGAGTCCTTTGGAGAGAACACTGCAGGGGCATCTGATGATAAAACTACAGGGACCTCAGGGGGAAGGGAAGGGCGGGGCACCACAGCCACATGAGTCCACGACGCCAGATCCACGAAGGGGCCACCATGGCCACTGTGCCATCCTGGGAAGTGCAAAGCCACAGTCTCTCAAGTCTCTACAGTGGGTGGCTTGCCCACTGTTTAATCCTGGGGAGTGCAAAGCCACAGTCTCACAAGTCTCTACAGTGGGTGGGTTGCCCACTGTTTAATCCTGGGGAGTGCAAAGCCACAGTCTCACAAGTCTCTACAGTGGGTGGGTTGCCCACTGTGCCATCCTGGGGAGTGCAAAGCCACAGTCTCTCAAGTCTCTACAGTGGGTGGCTTGCCCACTGTTTAATCCTGGGGAGTGCAAAGCCACAGTCTCACAAGTCTCTACAGTGGGTGGGTTGCCCACTGTGCCATCCTGGGGAGTGCAAAGCCACAGTCTCACAAGTCTCTACAGTGGGTGGCTTGCCCACTGTGCCATCCTGGGGAGTGCAAAGCCACAGTCTCACAAGTCTCTACAGTGGGTGGATTGCCCACTGTGCCATCCTGTTGAGTGCAAAGCCACAGTCTATCAAGTGGATTACAGAGACCACTGGTCATGGAGGAGGCATGGTGGGCACAGTGAACCGTGAACAGTAGGTCGAAACAGAACCGGCACTGTCATTGGGCCAGCGGTGCTTGAGATGAAGGGCCCAGCGGAGCGGTGCTTGAGACGGCGGTGCCCTGTTCAGCGGTGCTTGAGATGAAGGGCCCAGCGGAGCGGTGCTTGAGACGGCGGTGCCCTGTTCAGCGGTGCTTGAGATGAAGGGCCCAGGGGAGCGGTGCTTGAGACGGCGGTGCCCTGTTCAGCGGTGCTTGAGATGAAGGGCCCAGCGGAGCGGTGCTTGAGATGAAGGGCCCAGCGGAGCGGTGCTTGAGACGGCGGTGCCCTGTTCAGCGGTGCTTGAGATGAAGGGCCCAGCGGAGCGGTGCTTGAGATGAAGGGCCCAGCAGAGCGGTGCTTGAGACGGCGGTGCCCTGTTCAGCGGTGCTTGAGATGAAGGGCCCAGCGGAGTGGTGCTTGAGACGGCGGTGCCCTGTTCAGCGGTGCTTGATATGAAGGGCCCAGCGGAGCGGTGCTTGAGATGAAGGGCCCAGCGGAGCGGTGCTTGAGACGGCGGTGCCCTGTTCAGCGGTGCTTGAGATGAAGGGCCCAGCGGAGCGGTGCTTGAGATGAAGGGCCCAGCGGAGCGGTGCTTGAGACGGCAGTGCCCTGTTCAGCGGTGCTTGAGATGAAGGGCCCAGCGGAGCGGTGCTTGAGATGAAGGGCCCAGCGGAGCGGTGCTTGAGACGGCGGTGCCCTGTTCAGCGATGATGAAGATGAAGGGCCCAGCGGAGCGGTGCTTGAGACGGCGGTGCCCTGTTCAGCGGTGCTTGAGATGAAGGGCCCAGCGGAGCGGTGCTTGAGATGAAGGGCCCAGCGCAGCGGTGCTTGAGATGAAGGGCCCAGCGGAGCGGTGCTTGAGAAGGCGGTGCCCTGTTCAGCGGTGCTTGAGATGAAGGGCCCAGCGGAGCGGTGCTTGAGACGGCGGTGCCCTGTTCAGCGGTGCTTGAGATGAAGGGCCCAGCGGAGCGGTGCTTGAGATGAAGGGCCCAGCGGAGTGGTGCTTGAGATGAAGGGCCCAGCGGAGCTGTGCTTGAGATGAAGGGCCCAGCGGAGCGGTGCTTGAGACGGCGGTGCCCTGTTCAGCGGTGCTTGAGATGAAGGGCCCAGCGGAGCGGTGCTTGAGACGCCGGTGCCCTGTTCAGCGGTGCTTGAGATGAAGGGCCCAGCGGTGCGGTGCTTGAGATGAAGGGCCCAGCGGAGCGGTGCTTGAGATGAAGGGCCCAGCGGAGCGGTGCTTGAGACGGCGGTGCCCTGTTCAGCGGTGCTTGAGATGAAGGGCCCAGCGGAGCGGTGCTTGAGATGAAGGGCCCAGCGGAGCGGTGCTTGAGACGGCGGTGCCCTGTTCAGCGGTGCTCTTCTGCACGGCGGGCCCTGTTCAGCGGTGCTCTTCTGCACGGCGGGCCCTGTTCAGCGGTGCTCTTCTGCACGGCGGGCCCTGTTCAGTGGTGCTCTTCTGCACGGCGGTGCCCTGTTCAGCGGTGCTCTTCTGCACGGCGGGCTCTGTTCAGCGGTGCTCTTCTGCACGGCGGGCCCTGTTCAGCGGTGCTCTTCTGCACGGCGGTGCCCTGTTCAGCGGTGCTCTTCTGCACGGCGGGCCCTGTTCAGCGGTGCCCTGTTCAGCGGTGCTCTTCTGCACGGCGGGCCCTGTTCAGCGGTGCTCTTCTGCACGGCGGGCCCTGTTCAGCGGTGCTCTTCTGCACGGCGGGCCCTGTTCAGCGGTGCTCTTCCAGTAATCCAAGGGAGCCAGACCTGGCCTCCCTGCTCAGTCGCCCTCCGACCGTGCAGTTGCTGGACCCTTCGGTGACAGAGTCCTGGCCCCTTGGGTGTCCTCCCTTACACCCGGGATTGGGCTTGTGGGGCCCTCCTGCCCCGCGCTCCTGCTGGCTGACTTCTCCGCCCTGCTGCCCTTTCGCTCCTTAGATGAGGCTCTCTGGCCCTTGCCTCCCCTGGATGTTGTGGCAGGTGAAGTGGCAGAACTTTGGTCCTTGGGGGCAGCCGTGTCAGTCTTCTCACGGCGCCCCTTGAGTTTCCGGGTCCTCTTGCCAGGGGGGGGGCTGGCTGTCCCCTTGCTGCTGACAGATGTGTCACTGCTGCAAAAGGGTGGACTCCAGAACCCATGCACTACAGTGACACTAGAAGCCGGGCTGGTGGTGGCTGAGGTGCTCTTGGGACTCTTAGCAGATGGAGGGGGTGGGTCAGGTGAGGGAAAGAGGTTAAGATTGGAGAGGTAATATTTTTTGGGTCCAAGGTAAAGGGTGGGAGTAGTGGTGATGGGAGTGGAGGAAGAGGATGTGGTTGTAGGAGAGTCAGGTGTGCTGTCTTTGGGTGCAGGTGATTGTGACGTAGGCTGTCGTGAGGTGGATGGCTGTTGAGTGGGTGGCTGCCTGCGTTTGTGTGTCTTGGAATAGGGGTGACAGACACAGTGGGAGAGGACACAGGGGACGTGTAAATGGCAGTGGGGGTGGTGACTGCACGTGTGCGGCATGTACTGGAGGGTGTGCAGGTGATGGAAGTACAGGCTGTTGGTGGTGTGCATGCAGGTGTGAGTGTAGACGTCACAGGGAGGGAGGAGGTAGACGAGGAGGAGGGGGACACAGAGGTGGTAGTGACTGTTGGCATGTCCGCTTCTGTGTGTTGCTTGGGTGACTGTTTGTGTGTTTTGTGGTGCTTATGTCTGTGTGAGCTGCCCTTGGGTGTTGAGGTGTGTGCAGGCTGGTCTGATGGTGTGGATGGGATAGGCTGAGGAACAGGAGACAGAGAAAGGGTGGAGGCAGTTAGAAGAGGGAGACTGGAGACAGGGATAATGGCTGCTGTCAGTGCTGAGGCCAGAGAATTGAACGATCGTTGATGGGCAGCCTGACCCGAATGAATGCCCTCCAGGTATGCATTGCTACGATGCACCTCCCTCTCCACACCCTGGATGGCATTCAAAAGGGTAGACGGCCCAACAATGATGGTCTGTAGGAGGTCAATGACCTCCTCACTGAGGGCAGCAGGGGTAAAAGGGGCAGGGCCTGAGGTGCCTGGGGCGAAGGAGATGCCCGCCTTCTTGGGCGAGCGGGCACGGAGCGTAGGCTGAGGGGCTGCTGGGAGGGCGGAGCTGGTGCGCTGGGTGGCGGCTGTACCTGTAGAGGCGGGGGGCAAGGATTTTGCCACCACCGCTAGGGAGCTCCCATCCGAGGACGTGTCGGTGTCGCTGGTATCACCACGGGTCCCCGTTGTGAAGCTCCCCTCGCCCTCCGTATCACTGGTGGCCTCGGTGTCTGTGCCATGGCCCACCGGGGCCTTGTGAGTCGCAGCTCCCTCCTGCTCCGGTGCCAAATCTCCTCCGCCTGATGATGCTAATTCACACATGGAAAAGTAGATAAAGAAAAAGGGTGGGGGGAGAAAAAAAACTGGTTGAGTGCATGCATTGTCAACACCGTTGTCGGAGAGGACAGATACAGGAGCCTCATGCACTAAGCCGCGTTATCGGGGTACACTACTCTGTACTTGTGACTAGGCCTACAGGTCTAGGGACAACAAATGCGCACATGGGTGATGCTGGACCATGGATATCTGTACTTGTCACCCTACAGAGGTGGGGGGCGGGGGCACAGGGCCATGCCTAAAGGAGGGGACTAGCCTACAGAAAGCGCCCTGGCCTAATGTCACCCACAGCCCTCCTCCCCCACCCAGGCACCTCCACTGCGCGTAAAAATAGCATAATGTGCTGGTACTCACCCCCTTGTGTCTGCTGTGATGTCCTCACGCGCCCATCCAAATCAGGGTAGGCCACCGCCAGGATCCGGGACATCAGGGGGGTCAGGGCACGACTGGCACCCCTCCTAGGTTGGGAGGCCACCCCCAGCAGTGACTCGGCGGTCTTCCTGGTTCCGCGGCGGATGTCCTCCCACCTCTTGCGGCAGTGGGTGCCCCGTCTGTTGTAGACCCCCAGGGTCCGGACTTCCTTGGCGATGGCACGCCAAATATCGACTTTCTGATGGGCGCTGACCTATTTGACATGTACAGGGAGGGAAAGGAAATATCATCATTTTTCTGCATGTTAGATGTGATTGGCCCCCCCTCCCCAACCTTGCCATGTGGCACATTCTCTCATCTGTCGTGCCTTGCACTCGTCATTCTCTCCCCCCCCCAAACTTCTAATATCCACCCCACTCTACACATGCATTGCCCATTCAACGTGCACCCTGTGTACTTACCTGTTGGTCTGGAGGACCGTAGAGTAGCGCATACTGGGGGAGGACCCCATCCACTAGTTTATCCAACTCTTCAGAAGTGAAGGCAGGGGCCCTTTCCCCAGTCGCAGCAGCCATTGTCTTTTCCAGACCGAGGTCACAGCAGCACTTGCAGTATAGGTCCTCTCCTGTGGATGATCAGGTCTCGAGTGATTAAGCAGATATAAAATGGCGGTCACGTCCGCGGCGGTGCGTACCGCGGCGGTGCGTACTGCAACCGCCGGCGCACCTCGTCATTGGCTCATGAAACCCATAGGGTTCAATGTTAATCAATGCGGCTTCGCACAGCGGTCTTCGACCGCCTACCGCCACAGTGTGCCACGCCAGCGCAGTGACCTCACATCCCATTGTCACACTTCTCAGGTCAGGCAGCCGCCATTTCAAGGGCCCACATGGCTTAATTTCAACTGCGTCACACAGGCCTAGGCCTTGCATTGCCACACATACACGCATTTCAATACATACATAATGGTGTGCTGTGCAAGCTGTGGTGAACGTACCTGTGAGTTGCTTGACTCCATACTCCATGTTGTCATTCCTAGGCACCGTCCGCTGGGACTTGCGATGAGAAGGATGAATCCTCGCGTGTACCGACCGCTGGTGGACCTGTCGACAATGGAAGAACGCCATATTATACTACGATACCGACTTGACCGAGCCACTATACATGAACTGTGTGCCCAGCTGGAGCCAGCCCTGATTTCCCCCATCCG
Source organism: Pleurodeles waltl (assembly GCF_031143425.1). NCBI lineage: Eukaryota > Metazoa > Chordata > Amphibia > Caudata > Salamandridae > Pleurodeles > Pleurodeles waltl. Next base: position 668,555,449 of record NC_090447.1, read on the forward strand.
CCAACCCACAGGAATTCCCCCTCTAGTGCAGGTTCTGTCAGTCCTCCATTTTTTGGCAAGTGGCTCATTCCAGACAACAGTGGCCATCTCATCTGGAATGTCTCAGCCTATGTTTTCTAAGATTTTGTCCAGAGTGTTGTCTGCCCTGATGAAACTCATGCGGAGCTACATTGTTTTCCCAGAGGAGGGTGATTTGCCTACAGTGAAGGGTGATTTCTATGCCCTTGGACATATCCCCAACATCATTGGTGCCATTGATGGGACCCATGTGGCTTTAGTACCCCCAAAAGACGATGAGCAGGTGTACAGAAACAGGAAAAATTACCATTCTATGAATGTGCAGGTGGTCTGTTTGGCTGACCAGTACATCTCCCATGTAAATGCCATGTTCCCTGGGTCAGTGCATGACGCGTATGTCATGCGAAATAGCAGCATCCCTTATGTGATGGAACAGCTACAGAGACAGCGTGTGTGGCTAATAGGTGACTCTGGTTACCCCAACCTGCCGTGGCTACTGACCCCAGTGAGGAATCCCAGGACAAGGGCAGAGGAACGGTACAATGAGGCCCATAGGCGAACTAGGAGGGTGATCAAGCGGACCTTTGGGCTCCTGAAGGCCAGGTTTAGGTGCCTGCATATGACAGGTGGATCCCTAATGTACTCACCAAAGAAGGTGTGCCATATCATCGTGGCCTGCTGTATGCTGCACAATCTAGCATTGCGACGCCAGGTGCCTTTCCTGCAGGAGGATGGTCCAGATGGTGGTGTTGTAGAAGCTGTGGAGCCTGTGGAGAGTGAAGAGGAGGAAGACGACGGGGACGACACAGACAACAGGGATACAGTTATACAACAGTATTTTCAGTAGCACACAGGTAAGAATCACCCACGCCATTTAACATTTACTTAAAGCCTCCTGCATCTCTACTTTCTGTGTTTCCCCCCAGTTCTTTTTAACTGATTTTTGATTTTCCCTTCCCTTTTCAGTGCTGTATGACTCAGTGCGTGACTTCTGCTTGGTTTGCCCATGAACTACAGCGTATTGACATCGGTATGTTGTCATCACAAATTGACAGAACATTATTGAAACGTAATGTGTAATACATTTGTTAAAAATACAAGCTGACTCCAAACTGATTTCAGTGCAATGAGTGATTTATTGATAGTGCGAGATATAGGTCCATGATAGTAAAACGGTGATGGGTGGGGGTGGAGTAATGTCCATGCCAGAGTCCAGTTCTCAGTCTGACAGGTGCATTGTCCATATGCCTGTAGAAGGATGGAGCAGGGGCAGTTCAAGGTTGGACAGGGTGGCAATGTGGGACAGGTGGATGACTTCAGGGGGTATCTCATGCTGGCGGGGGTCTTGGCATCCTACTCTGTCTTCTTTTGTGATCTCAGGCTCCTCTTGCGGGGTGGTTGTTCTTCAGCAGGAGGTGGGGTTCTGGTGGCCTGTCGTTGTGTGGGGGCCTCCTGTCCACTAGCGCCAGCGGAGGTGGTAGGCTGTTCATGGTCCTGGCTAGTGACAGGGGCCTTGTGTGGTGCCACATGGTCCCGCAATGTGTTTTCTATCCGGTTGAGGGCCAGGACGATGGTCCCCATTGCGGTACCGATGTTCCTGAGTTCGTTGCTGAACCCCATGTAGCGTTCCTCCTGCTGTGCCTGGATTTCCGTGAACCTGGCCAGTACCGTCGCCATCGTATCTTGGGAGTGGTGGTACGCTCCCATGATGGTGGTGAGGGCCTCTTGGAGAGTGGGTTCCCTGGGCCTCTCCTCCCCCCCCTGTCGCACAGCAGCCCTCCGAGTTGCCCTGTTTCCCCGGGCCTCTGTCCCCTGGACGGTGTGCCCACTACCACTGCCCCCAGGTCCCTGTTGTTGTTGGGGTGGTGGGTCAGCCTGGGTGCCCTGTAGTGGCGGACACACCGCTGATTGACCTGTCCTAGAGACAGAGGCATGGGCCCGCTGGGTGGGAGCTGTGCTGTAGTTCCCAGAGGGGGTTGGGTCTGCTGTGGCCTGTGTCTGTGTGTGGGGAAACCACTGCCCAGAGGTCCCCGATGGTCCGGGCTGGTCATCAGGTTCCAGGTCGACAGAGCTGCTGTCATCACTGGGGGCCTGTTCCGGGGGTGGGATGGACATTTCTGGACCCTCCTGACCGGTGTGTTGGCGTTCGGGTCCTGCAGGGGTTAAAGAGTATGGTTATTGGTTCTGTGTGTGCCATAGCGTGCGATTAGTGTGAGCCCTTGTCCCCCAGTGGTGCCATTCCCTTGTGGGAGGATTTGTGAGGGTGGTTTGTGGGGTGGATGGGTATGTGCAGTGGTCATGCTTAGGTGATGGGTGTCCATGGTTTGTGTTGGCATTCAGGGGTTGGTGTTGGGTTGGGTGGGTTGTGCTGGTGAGACATTCTCAGGGAGGATGTGTGATGGGGGATTGGGGGTGAGGGTGGAGGTGTGGGTTGGCATGCTGGTGGGGTGGGGTGGATGTAGTAGTTGAGATTCGACTTACCAGAGTCCATTCCTCCGGGTACTCCAGCGAGGCCGTCAAGATGCAGGATGTTGAAGACCTCTTGCTCCCATGCTGTGAATTCGGGTGGGGTGGGTGGGGGTCCGCCGCCAGTCTTCTGCACGGCGATGTTGTGCCTTGACACCATCGAGCGGACCTTCCCCCGTAGGTCGTTCCAGCGTTTGCGGATGTCCTCCCGATTTCTGGGATGCTGTCCCACCGCGTTGACCCTGTCTACGATCCGTTGCCATAGCTCCGCCTTCCTGGCTATAGTGGTGTGCTGCACCTGTGTGCCGAAGAGCTGGGGTTCTACTCTTGTAATTTCCTCCACCATGACCCTGAGTTCTTGGTCCGAAAACCGAGGGTGTCTTTGGGGTGCCATGGGGTGGTGTGGATGAGGTGTGGGGTGGTGTATGTGGTGATGAGTGTGTTGGTGTGTGGTGCTTTGTGCGTATATGTGGTGTGGGTGATGGTGTAGTGTGCCTCTGTGTGATGTTGCTCTCTATTCTATGGTGTCTCTCTCTCTCCTTCGTCTCTGATTTCTGGTTGTAGGGGTTTGTGGGTGATGTGGGTGTGTGTTTTATAGTTGGTTGGATGTGTGGGACTGGTGGATGTATGTGTATCAGGTGTGTGTATTTCAAATAGTCCAATGTGGCTGTGTGTTGGTGCTGGGTGTGTATTTTGACCGCGGCGGTGTGTACCGCCAATGGCATACCGCGTTTGAAAGACCGCCGCGTGGATTCGTGGGTCGTAATGGCATGGGCGTATTTCTGTTGGCGTGGCGGTGGAGGTTTGCTCTTCTCCAGTTTATCGCTGGCCGCTGATGTGGCGGACTGCAGTGGAGGTCAGATTTTTGGAGGTTTGGCAGTTGTGGGTCAGAATGACCGTGGCGGCTTACCGCGGCCGCGGCGGTATTATGGCGGTCTTCTGACCGGCGGTAAGCGCCTTTTACCGCCGAGGTCAGAATCACCCCCTATATCTTCAGAACCTGCCAACAACTGCATCAGTTTCCAGGTCTTGCATCCTCCGAGGGCTGCCTGTCTTCAGCCTGCACCAGAAGAACCAAAGGAATCTCTTGTGGAATGACGGAGTCACTTCCCTGCTTTAGCAGGCACCTCTCTGCAGTGCCAACCAGTGGCTTGGGTCCCCTCTCCAGACGACAGGCGTGGATCCAGCAACACCAACACCGGTGGTGGACTAAAGTGACTCCGAGAGTTTCAACGTCCAGCTGTCCAACTTTGGTGGAGGTAGGGGCTTGCCTCCCCACGCAAGACAGTACCCCTGTGCACGGCGTGACTTGCAGTTGCCAAGGTTTATATGCGACTTTCCAAAATGTTCTTCATGCACACCACAGGTTAGGCCCCCAGCGCTCCATGTTGTGACTCACAGCTTCCTGGGTGGTTCTCCGGCGGCGTGGGAATCCTTTGTGGCGTGCTGCGTGGGCCTCCATTTGCACTCTCTTTGTCCCCGTGCTGTGGGAGTCCTGTGCATGCTACCTGGTCCTCTGAGGGCTCTCTGAGTTGCTGAGAGTCCCCTCTTGGGTAGAGACCACCAGGTCCTTTCTGGTCCCGGGCAACGCCATTTTCCGCTAACTGCAAGCTTTGCGTGTGCCAAGGCTTGTTGGTGGATTCCAGCGATGCAAACCAGACTGCATTCATCCATCCAGCGTAGGACATCCTCTGCACGAACCAGGAACCCGCATCTGTCTCCTTTGGTGCAATACTGGCTTTGTCTTCTCACTGGTGGTTCTTCTTTTGCACCTTCATCCAGGTTAGCAGGGGCTCCTGTTCTCTCTGGACTCTTCAGTGCTTCTTGGACTTGGTCCCCTTCTTCTGCAGGTTTCAGGTCCAGGAAGCCATTGTTGGTGTCTTGCAGTCTCTTCTGGTTCTTGCATTATCTTCTATCACAACTTCTAGTGTGATTTAGGAAACTTGCTCTGTTTTACTCCTGTTTTCCTGGGCTCTGGGGTAGAGTACATTACTTACTGTTGGTGTTTTCTTACACTCCCAGCACCCTTCTACACGCTACACCTGCCTAGGTGGGAAACCGACTTTCGCTTTCCACTATTTTAGTATATGGTTTGTGTTCCCCCTAGGCCCATTACAACCTATTGTGATTTTCACTATTTGCACTGTTTTCCTACTGTGTACTTACCTGATTTTGATTACTAGTGTATACTTTGCGTAATTTACTTACCTCCTAAGGGAATATAGTCTCCAAAGTATTTTTGGCATTGTGTGACTAAAATAAAGTTCCTTTTTTTTTGTAACACTGAGTATTGTCTTTCATGTGTCTAAGTACTGTGTGACTACAGTGGTATTGCAAGAGCCTTGCATGTCTCCTAGTACAGCCTTGGCTGCTCTGTCTACAGCTAACACTAGACAGCCTGGCTTCTAGACACTGACTACGTTTCACTAATATCAGATAACTGGACATGGTATAAAGTGTAAGTAGCTTTGGCACCCACTACAAACCAGGCCAGCCTCCTACATTGGTGGTTGTGATGCTATTAATTGTGTTTGACCAATGACTTTGTGTTTCACCACTGCGCATATTAGTTGCTCAATGTTCACCAGTAGCACATTATATGTTTTGTTCAGTATAGCTGCCTATTGGCTTTGACATGCTGTATTCAGTTCAGCTGCCTATTGGCTTTGACATGATATTAGACATTACATTTTGTATTCAGCTTAGCTGCCTATTGGCTTTGACCTGATATTAGACACTACATTCTGTATTCAGCTCAGCTGCCTATTGGCTTTGACGTGATATTAGACATTGCATTTTGTATTCAGCTCAGCTGCCTATTGGCTTTGACATGGCATTAGACATTACATTTTATATTTAGGTTAGCTGCCTATTGCCTTTAACATGGAGTTAGACATTGCAGTTGAGAATCCAAGCTGTATTTTTCCAAGCTGTGTTTTTCCACAAGATGAACCAAACTGTTTGTTCACATCACACTAGACCTGATAAGAGAAAGTACATTTGGTGTTTTCCTTTCTGCTCAGGCTTGGGAAGAGGAGAAGTCTAGGAGATCTGGCCAGTCTCCAAAGGCTTGCGTAGTTTTCCCGAGTATGAGAGGAGGGGGCACGCTTTTGTAAGGATGACTCGGGGCTTCAGAGATTTAGATTCGAATCTGCTTGACTTCGGGCTGGAACTTGGTGCCAGTTGCCAGTCTCCCGTGTGGTTAGATAATCTCTTTCTCGCAGTTGACCGGAGTCATCAACTTGCAGACCCCAGAAAGATGAAGCTGTATATAGGCCTTACACGGTGAAGAATTTTATTTGTTTTGCTTTGCATTGAATATCTTATATATATAACCTGCTGTGTACATTGCAACTGAGAAGTACTGTGATATATTTTGTTTTTTTTGCTGCAACTACTTTTGTGCTTGAAATCTAATAATTCGTCTCTCAAGAACTTGTGGGTGGGGAAGAATTAACAACAATAAAGGTCTTCTTTGAACTCAGAAGTGCATTCCAGAGATGTTCTGTAAGCTCTGATACGAGATAAGTAGGAAGGCAGAACATTTTGGTACCAGAAGTGGGGTAGGGTCGAATTATAGATTTCTACGTGCACAATTTAAAAGTGTAATTGTTTTTGTTGTTTAGAGAATTACAGAAGCACGGCAGACCATGTTTGAAAATGCATGTGTAGTTAAACTGCCTGATGGTGCTGTGAGAAACATGTTTTCTTGTTGTGATGAAGCATATTTAGAAAATGTGCCTTTCGGAAGCGATGATGATCCTTTTGTTTTTGACAGAAGGGTTTGGATACTGCAGGAGAAATGTAGGCAGTTGGAACATGAAAATAAGAATTTACGTGAGCAAATTAGCCAGAATACATTAATGCAAGATGATGCTGAAAGTTATAAAAATGCTGTTTTAGAAGAATCTGTCTTTTCCCATTCCAGTAATGAGGGGGTTAAGACAGCTTTGAGCCACTCTGAGCCTTCGTGTGAGCCAGGTTTTTTGGCAGTCAAAGTGCATTCCTTAACTGATAACATGGAGAATGACGGAGCTCAGAATATGATTTACGAGTTACCGTTGCAAAATGAAGTAAAACAAAAGATTTTAGAGTTTCTTACTGTTTGCATTAAGCAAGAGACACTGAGTTTCATTAGCTTGTTTGATTTTTGGAAACAGAATAGCCCTCATCTGAGTGAAATCCTAACACTTTGGTATATGGTCACTGGGAAAAATTATATGCAGCTGCGCGCTTGTGATTTGGCAAATGAAATAATTCAGACTTTAGGTTTTTGCGCAGTGCAAGAGGGAAACACTGATTTACATGTAAATCAGGAACAGGGGAAGAAAATAGTGCCCCTAGCTAGGATGATACACTGGATCTGGTACTTGCAAGACAGGGCTAGAGTACCACAGGTAAAAGAGTCACCAGTGAAATTGAGTGCACATTTGAATTTGTGTCCACTGAGGATAAAAAGCATGTTTGTTTGACTAATGATTCATTAACTGAAATGTTGTTTTCTGGCACAGGAGAAGGAACCGCGTTGTACAATGTGTGTCAGATTTTAAAGCAAGAGCTACGTGAGATATGTCATTTTTACACTGATTCTTGGTTCATTGCCAATGGTTTAGCCGTTTGGTTTTTCACATGGCTTGTACATAGCTGGTTCAATTCCCTTGCAGATGTTAAAGAGAATAATTCAGAGAGAGAAGTGTACACCCAGAATTCTGACTTAGTGGGGATGGCTAAGTGGGTGCACCAGAAATGTGAACAGCTGGGAGAAATAGCCACTTACAGGTGGGCAGAGATGAAAGAGATGCACATTCCCCTAGATTTGAAAAAAACTGTGCAGCATGCACAAGAGAAATCTATCCCACAAGCAGCCACAGAGCAGTTGGGGAGAGAAAAGGTACCAGGACAGATATGGCAAATTGATCAGATTTTAGGGGGAGTGATTGCTGCAGATTACCAAGGAAAAAATAAAATTATGCTGATGACTAGAAAAGAATCTGATTCATTCATACAAACTGGAGACAGAATGGCCCAACTTGTCAAAAGTGCAGTGAATGGAGGTTTGGTAAAGAAGGGGTCTGCCCCAGCCCTTCTGACAGTGCAAGAAAAGGGAAGCTGTGGTGCAGCAGATAAAAACCTCAGTGCTGAGGTGTGGGTTGAAGCCCCAGATGACCCTCCAGAACCAGCAGAAATTATAATAAAGGGCCCCAAAAATGTCCTGCTGATTATAAAACAGGGAAAGGAAGAGGAAGGGTACATTTTAAATGACAAATGTTATTTGCAAGAAAAGTCATACTTTTTTCTTTTGCAGATCCTACCACGTTTCGCCACTGTCCCTGAGTGTACTGTGTGGTCTCCCTTCGGGTGTGTGCGTGTGGGGTCGGGGAAGGGACTGAACCCCCAACCTGAACCTGATTGAGTAAAGTTCAAGCACCATGGATCCATTTTGCGCAAATGGCGCCTTCAGTTCAAGTTCGACTTGTTTGATTGCATTCTTCTACTGGAACTAAGCAACCTTAACAGCTAACTGTCTGTGTTTTTTCGTGTGGAACTCTGACTTTCACTTACCTACCAGCAAACCTTTCAGGTGGACCGTGTACCTTTACATGAGTAGAACTTATGCTATATCAACTTGCTATTTTAGAGACACTATAATCTCATTCAGAGTATAAAAGTTTCAGTCTTTTCTGTGTAGATGTATTTGATGTGAAAGGTTATGAGATCAATATGTTAATCCACTTGCATTGCTTTACAGTGATTGATTTTATCATTCAAATCTGATTTGCTGATAATGTTTTTTTTTTGTGTTGATGTTTTTTTTTGGGTTTTGTTTGAAACAAGAGATATGTGAAACAAAAATTCATTGGTCATAGGGTGGAATGTGATGCTATTAATTGTGTTTCACCAATGACTTTGTGTTTCAGCACTGCGCATATTAGTTGCTCAATGTTCACCAGTAGCACATTATGGTGATCATTACAACCCTGGCGGACGGTGTTAAAGCTGCGGAAATACCGCAAACAGGCCGGCAAAAAAAAAAGGGAATTACGACCCTGGCGGTAACCGCCAACAAAGACAGCCACTTTAACACACCGCCCGTCACGGCGGTACAGACAAACAGACTGGCGGTCACCGCCAACAGACAGGCGGAAGACAATGTACCGCCCACAGTATCATAACCTACCAATCCGCCACCTTTTCCGGGGAGGATTCTCCGTGGATAAAAACACGGCGGAAACAGCTTTTGCTATGGGAAAACGCTCACCTTAACACACTCCACGAGGAACAACGACTCCATGGAGACGGAACTCCAAAACCTACCTGCCCTTGTCTTTCTGCTCCTCTACGACCAACAGCGACGTAGGCGCAGAACATACCGGTGAGTACTGCATCTACAACACGGGGGAGGGGGGAGGCAAAAGTTAGGGGGACACCCACTAAACACCCCCACCCCCACCCTCGCATATCACAACATACACACCAATGCAGTCAAAAATATCACATGAACAACCCACAATTCCCCCGGAAGAATGCAAAGACAAAGCGAATTGCGGTCAAACATTGTAATGTGCCAAAATACATGTCATATAAAAATATACAGAATAATATCTCGAAATCTGTCATAATTATATATACAATACAAGAAGTAGTGCAGATATGTACACAACAATGTCCGTGCACCAACAGTCCAAAAATGCATGGGCGAGGCCCACAATAGATACCCGACCAAAATCAGAGAGAACACTGCCGGGGCATCAGATAGAAACACTACAGGCACCTCAGGGGGAAGGGAAGGGGGGCACCTCAGCCGGATGAATGCAAAGCCAGATCCAAGACGGGGCTCCATGCCCATTGATGTATCCTGGGGAGTGCAAAGCCACAGTCTCACAAGTCTTTGCAGTGGGTGGTTTGCCAACTGGACCATCCTGGGGAGTGCAAAGCCACAGTCTCAAAAGTCTTTACAGTGGGTGGGTTGCCCACTGTACCATCCTGGGGAGTGCAAAGCCACAGTCTCAAAAGTCTTTACAGTGGGTGGGTTGCCCACTGCACCATCCTGGGGAGTGCAGAGCCACAGTCTCAAAAGTCTCTACAATGGGTGGGTTGCCCACTGTACCATCCTGGGGAGTGCAAAGCCACAGTCTCAAAAGTCTTTACAGTGGGTGGTTTGCCCACTGTACCATCCTGGGGAGTTCAAAGCCACATTATCGCAAGTAAATGCAGTTCTCAACTGGTACTGGGTGGGACTGGTGCCCAGACTGGATGAGTCTCCCCGTGAAAGTTCCTGTCCTGTCACTGTCCCAGCTGCACATGGGATAAGGATGCCTGATGTGGCGGCCTATTCATACCCACACGGTGTTTGCCCTGTTCAGGGGTCTTCACCATGGCGGTCTTTGCCCTGTTCAGCGGTGCTTTGACATGGCGGTCTTTGCCCTGTTCAGCGGTCTTCACCATGGCGGTCTTGGCCTTGTTCAGTGGTGCTTTGACATGGCAGTCTTTGCCCTGTTCAGCGGTGCTTTGACATGGCGGTCTTTGCCCTGTTCAGCGGTCTTCACCATGGCGGTCTTGGCCTTGTTCAGCGGTGCTTTGACATGGCAGTCTTTGCCCTGTTCAGCGGTCTTCACCATGGTGGTCTTTGCCCTGTTCAGCGGTCTTCACCATGGCGGTCTTGGCCTTGTTCAGCGGTGCTTTGACATGGCAGTCTTTGCCCTGTTCAGCGGTGCTTTGACATGGCGGTCTTTGCCCTGTTCAGCGGTCTTCACCATGGCGGTCTTGGCCTTGTTCAGCGGTGCTTAGACATGGCAGTCTTTGCCCTGTTCAGCGGTCTTCACCATTGTGGTCTTTGCCCTGTTCAGCGGTGCTTAGCCATGGCAGTCTTTGCCCTGTTCAGCGGTCTTCACCATGGCGGTCTTGGCCTTGTTCAGCGATGCTTTGACATGGCAGTCTTTGCCCTGTTCAGCGGTCTTCACCATGGCGGTCTTTGCCCTGTTCAGCGGTGCTTAGCCATGGCAGTCTTTGCCCTGTTCAGCGCTGCTTAGCCATGGCAGTCTTTGCCCTGTTCAGCGGTCTTCACCATGGCGGTCTTTGCCCTGTTCAGCGGTGCTCTGACATGACAGTCTTTGCCCTGTTCAGCGCTGCTTAGCCATGGCAGTCTTTGCTCTGTTCAGCGGTCTTCACCATGGCGGTCTATGGACTGTTCAGCGGTGCTCTGACATGGCGGTTCGGATACTGACATTGGTGTGTGGCATGACAAACTCCACACTGGACATTGGAATGTGGCATGACGAACTCCACACTGGACATTGGTGTGTGGCATGATGAACTCCACACTGGACATTGGTGTGTGGCATGACGAACTCCACACTGGACATTGGTGTGTGGCATGACGTTCCATCATCGCCCAGCGGGGCTGTGGGATCCTGGTCCCTCCTGGGCACTGACTCCGGCGGTGGTCTCTGGACCAGTAACGATACTTGGGCCCTCCTGGGCACTGACTCTGGCGGTGGTCTCTGGACCAGTAACGATACTTGGGCCCTCCTGGGCACTGACTCTGGCGGTGGTCTCCTGACCAGTAACGATACTTGGGCCCTCCTGGGCAATGACTCTGGCGGTGGTCTCCTGACCAGTAACAATACTTGGGCCCTCCTGGGCACTGACTCTGGCGGTGGTCTCCTGACCAATAACAATACTTGGGCCCTCCTGGTTACTGACTCTGGCGGTGGTTTCCTAACCAGTAACAATACTTGGGCCCTCCTGGGCAATGACTCCGGCGGTGGTCTCCTGACCAGTAATGATACTTGGGCCCTCCTGGGCAATGACTCCGGCGGTGGTCTCCTGACCAGTAACAATACTTGGGCCCTCCTGGGCAATGACTCTGGCAGTGGTCTCCGGACCAGTAACAACGGTGCTGGCGGTTGTGTCTGGACGGCCGGAAATGATGGCGCACTTCTCCGCCGTGACACTCACAACAGGCTGGGCAGACTTCCTCGGGACCTTCCCCACCTTCTTTGGAGCTACAGCTGACTCACCAATCGCCTTCGATCCCATTTCAGTTGTTGTTCCACCAGGAGTCTTGACACAGTCCCGTCGTCCACTCTCCAATTTCGGAGCCTTTACAGGGGGTGGGCTGCCAGTGCCTTGGCTCTGGGTCCTACTGCCTGCCCTGGTGGACGGTGCACTCCAAAAACCTGGAACACGCACCACTGGCACTGGAGGCTTTTTGGCTGAGTGAGGCGCTACGACAGGACTGATGAACTGGAGGGGGAGGTGGGGGCAAACAGGTCAATTGACAGAGGGACAGTTTCTGACGGACACTGGGATGGGTAGCTGGAGGGGCTCTGGGAGTGGAGGTAGAGGAGGTGGTTGTAGGAGGTGTCACTTTAGCTGTTTTGGGTGCAGGTACTGGAGGCTGTCGTGAGGTGGATGGATGTTGGGTGAGTGATTGCCGGCGTTTGGGTACTTTGGGAGGGGGCGTCACAGACACACTGGGAGAGGACACAGGGGACGTGTAAATGGCAGTGGAGGTGGTGAGTGCCGGTGAGCGGCTTGTGGTGCTGGGTGTCCTGGTGCGAGTCCTAGTGCCTGTAGATGTGGTGCATGCAGGTGTGTGTGTAGACGACACTGGGAGGGAGGAGGGAGAAGAGGAGGAGGGGGACACAGTGGAGACAGTGGATGTTGCTGTGTCTGTATGGGTGTGATGCTTGTGTGAGTGCCTGTGGTGTGTGTGGTGCCTATGTTTGCTTGAGCTACTTTTGGGTGTTGACTTGTGTGCCTGCTGGCCTGTAGGTGTGCTTGGGATGGACTGGGGTACAGGGGATTGGGTCTGGGTGGAAGAAGTTGGAGGGGGGAGGCTGGACACAGGGACAATGGCTGCCATCAGTGCTGAGGCCAGAGATTGCAGGGTTCGCTGAAGGACAGCCTGACCAGAATGAATGCCTTCCAGGAATGCATTACCATGTTGCAACGCCCTTTCTACACCCTGGATGGCATTCACAATGGTAGACTGCCCAACAGTGAGTGACCTGAGGAGGTCAATGGCCTCCTCACTGAGGGCAGCAGGGGTGACTGGGGCAGGGCCTGAGGTGCCTGGGGCGAAGGTGATGCCCACCCTCCTGGGTGAGCGGGCACGGGGCAAACTCTGAGGGGCTGCTGGAGGGCGGTGCTGGTAGGGGAGGTGGCGGCTGTACCTGTAGAAGTGGGGCGCACAGATGGTGCCGCCACCACAGGGGAGCTCCCATCGGCGGACGAGTCTGTGTCGCTGGTTGGTAATCCTGTGGCCGACGTGAAGCTCCCCTCGTCCTCCGTCCCACTGGTGCATTCAGAGTCTGTGGTGTGGCCCTCCATGGCCATGTGGAATGCATCTCCCTCGTGCTCCGGTGCCATTGTACCTCCGCCTGAAGATGCTGATGTACAAAAGGACAGGTAGAGCAGGAAAAGGGGGGAGACAGAAGAAAGAGAGTTTTAGTGCATGGCATACCGCTACCGTTGGCGGACAAGACAGACGCAGCAGCCCCATGCATTACGCCGTGCTCCTGACCTCTGCACATGCAATTTCTGGGATATGGCCTACATGGCAATGGTAGAAATCAGCGCACATGGATGGCAAAGGGGCAACTATATATCAACTTGCCTCTGTTCTGATCTGGGGTAGAGTCCCACATGGCCTACATTACGGAGGGGCCTTGCCTACCTAACTCGCCCTGGCCTAGGGACACCCACAGCCCACCACCCCCACCCAGACACCTCCACTGCACGCAAAGTCCACAGAATGAGGTTGTACTCACCCCCTTGTGTCTGCTGTGATGTCCTTAAGCGGCCATCCAACTCCGGGTAGGCCACCGCCAGGATCCGGAACATCAGGGGGGTCATGGTGCGACGGGCACCCCTCCCACGTTGGGAGGACATCCCCAGCTGAGCCTCCGCCGTCTTCTTGCTGCAGCAGCGAATGTCCTCCCATCTCTTACGGCAGTGGGTGCCCCGTCTCTGGTGGGCCCCCAGGGTCCGGACTTCCTTGGCGATGGCACGCCAAATGTCCCTCTTCTGGTGGGCGCTGACCTACATGACATGCACAAGGAAAGAGGAACAGTCATTACCTACTGCACCGTCAATGTGAGTGGCCCCCTCCCAACTCTGTCCATGTGGCCCATTCATCCCCATGCATAACTGTTCTATGTACTCTGCCCCCTTCCCTCTTCCACCCAGCCCTCTCCACCCATGCCTAGCCCATACAACGTGCTCCCTCAGTACTAACCTGTTGGTCTGGAGGACCATAGAATAGCGTGTACTGGGGGAGGACCCCATCCACAAGTTTCCAACTCCTGTGCAGTGAAGGCAGGGGCCCTTTCCCCAGACGCAGCAGCCATTGTCGCTTCCAGACCGAGGTCACAGCAGCACTAGCAGTGTAGGTCCTCTCCTGTCGAAGGTCAGGTATCTAGTGATTCAACAGATAGAAAATGGTGGTGACGTCCGCGGTGGTGACGTCCGAGGCGGGGCGCATCATCACCGCCAGCGCACCTGTTCATTGGCTCCTGGGACCCATAGGGTCCAATGTTAACCAATGCAGCATTGCGCCGCGCTCTACGACCGCCTACCGCGAGTGTGTCCAACGCCAGCGCAGTTACCCCACAATTCTATTGTCCCAGTTTAGAGGTCAGGCAGCCGCCATTTCAGGGGTCCACATGGCTTCATTTACTACTGCGTCACACATACCGAGGCCTACACTCCAAACAGTTCCCGGATGGGTTAATTGTCTGTTGTAGTCTTGTGTGTGACTGTGGGTACATACCTGGAGGAATGCTGACAGTTTCTTCGCTGTTGTCCTTCTTAGGCACCGACAGTTGGGACACATTGGAAGATGGCGGAATCCGCCGGTGTACAGACCGCTGGTGGACCTGTTGACAATGGAAGAGAGACATTTGATTGTGACCTACCGGTTCGACCGTGCCACAATCCAGGAACTATGTACCCAGTTGGAGCCAGACCTGATGTCACCAATCCGCCATCCGACTGGAATCCCCCCTGACGTGCAGGTGCTGTCAGTGCTCCATTTCCTTGCAAGTGGCTCTTTTCAGACAACAGTGGCCATGGCATCAGGGATGTCCCAGCCTATGTTTTCCAACGTCTTGTCCAGAGTGTTGTCTGCCCTGCTGAAACACATAAGGAGATACATCATATTCCCTCAGATGGAGGATTTGCCTACAGTGAAAGGTGACTTCTATGCCCTTGGACATATCCCCAACGTCATAGATGCCATTGATGGGACCCATGTAGCTCTGGTCCCCCCCGCAGGAGTGAACAGGTGTACAGGAACAGGAAGAGTTATCATTCGATGAATGTCCAGATGGTCTGTTTGGCAGACCAGTACATCTCGCAGGTAAATGCTATGTTCCCTGGCTCGGTGCATGACGCCTACATCCTGCGGAATAGCAGCATCCCTGATATGATGGGTGAACTCCAGAGGCACCGTGTATGGCTATTGGGGGACTCTGGTTACCCCAACCTGTCCTGGCTATTGACCCCAGTGAGGAATCCCAAGACCAGGGCAGATGAACAGTACAATTAGGCCCATGGGCGGACTAGGAGGGTGATCGAATGAACCTTCGGCCTCCTGAAGGTGAGGTTCAGGTGCCTCCATATGACATGTGGGTCCCCATTCTACTCACCGAAGAAGGTGTGCGACATCATCATCGCCTACTCCATGCTCCATAATTTGGCATTGCGACGCCAGGTGCCTTTTCTGCAGGAGGATGATCCAGATGACGGTGTTGTAGCAGCTGTGGAGCCTGTGGAGCCTGTGGACAGTGATGAGGATGAAGCTGATGAAGTAGAAAACGACAACAGGGAGTCAGTCATACAGCAATATTTCCAGTGAGACACAGGTGAGTACATTTTCATGTTTAACATAATATTAACTTTCACACGTCTACCTCTATCCTGTACCTACATTTCACTCACAATTTGTTAACTGAGTTGTCCCCTTCCATTTCAGTTTCACTAATGTGGTAACCTACGTGTCAACAGCTTGCACCCTTGAAAGGCTTGTGATGTGTGACATTGGTATGTTGGCCTTCCAATGGGTAACCATTTTTTACACTGTAATTGACAATACAAAGTTCAAAATCATTGACTGACTCAAGTTTTATTAGTGTTTCAAGGGTGTTTATAACACTAAAGGGGGGTCGTGAAATGGGGATGGGTTATGGTGGAAGAATGTCCATGGCAGAGTCCAGTCTATTAGTCTCACAGGTACATTGCACATCTGCCCATTGGAAGTGGAGCTGGGGCAGTTCCGATTTGGACAGGGTAACAAAGTGGTACAGTGGGGGGACAATCAGGGTGGTCTTATTTCCTGGCGGGGGTCTTGCCATCTTGCTCTGTCCTGTTCCTGGATCTCAGGGCCTGCTTGCGTGGTGGTTGTCCGTCTGCAGGGGGTGGGGTGCTGGTGTGTTGGTCCTGTGGCGGGGCGCCCTGTCCACTAGCGCCGGCGGAGGTGGTGGGCATTTCATCGTCCTGGCTAGTGTCAGGGGCCCCTTGGAGTGCCACAGTGTCCCTCAAGGTCTTTTGAATGTCCGTCAGCACCCCTACAATGGTGCCCAGGGCGGAGCCGATGGTCCTGAGTTCCTCCCTGAACCCCAAATACTGCTCCTCCTGCAGACGCAGGGTCTCCAGCAACTTGCCCAGTACCCTTGCCATCGTCTCCTGGGAGTGGTGGTATGCTCCCATGATGGAGGAGAGGGCCTCGTGGAGAGTAGGTTCCCTTGGCCTGTCCTCCCCCTGTCACACAGCAGCTCTCCCAGTTCCCCTGTGTTCCTGTGCCTCCGTCCCCTGGACCGTGTGCCCACTACCACTGCCCCCAGGTCCCTGTTGTTGTTTGGGTGTTGGGTTAGCCTGGGTGCCCTGTAGTGGTGGACACACCGCTGATTGTGTCCTGGGTAGGGAGGTATGGGCCCGCTGGGTGGGTGCTGTGCTGGTGTTCGCAGAGGGTGGAAGTTCGGTGTTGGGCTGTGGCTGGGCAAGGGGAACCGACTGTCCTGAGGCCCACGATGGTCCGGGCTGGTCATCAAGATCCAGTAGAGCAGGGCTGCTGTCGTCACTGTGGGCCTCTTCTGGGGGTGGAGTGGTGTTGTCTGGACCCTCTGGTGTGGTGACGTTCCTTCGGGTTCCTGCGGGGGTATGAGTATATGATTATTGCATGTGTGTGTTTCATGGTGTGCAATGGTTGGGTGTGCGTGTACACCAGTGCAGCCATTCCTGTGTGGGGGCTTGTGTGCTGTTGTTTGGGGGGTGTTGTGGGTATGTGCAGTGGGCATGCTTTAGTGATGGGTGTCCATGCTTAGTTGTGTCATGCAGGTCTTGGGGTTGGGATGGGTGGTTGGTGTTATGGGTAGATTAGTGAGGATTTGGGGTGATAGGTGAGGGTGTAAGGGTGGAGGTGTGTGATAGCATGCAGGTAAGGTGGGGGATATGATAGTTAAGATTTGACTTACCAGTGTCCGTTCCTCCAACGACTCCTGCGAGGCCCTCAGGATGCAAGATGGACAAGACTTGCTCCTCCCATGTTGTTAGTTGTGGGGGAGGAGGTGGGGGTCTGCCGCCAGTCCGCTGTACTGCGATGTGGTGCCTGGATACCGTGGAACGCACATTCCCCCGTAGGTCGTTCCACCTCTTCCTGATGTCCTCCCTATTTCTTGGGTGCTGTCCCACTGCGTTGACCCTGTCGACTATTCTTTGCCATAGCTCCATCTTCCTGGCTATGGATGTGTGCTGTACCTGTAAGCCAAATAGCTGTGGCTCTACCCGGATGATTTCCTCCACCATGACCCTGAGCTCCTCCTCGGAGAAGCGGGGGTGTCTTTGGCGTGCCATGGGGTGGTGTGTGTGATGTGTGAGGTGGTGTTTGTGTTGATGAGTGTGCTGAGTGTAGTGGTATGTCGTGTTTTGTGCGTGGATGTTGTGTGGGTGATGGTGTAGTGTGCCTCTGTGTGATGGGGTTCTCTATTCTGTGCTGTCTCTCTCTGGCCTTCTCTCAGAAATTCTGGTCTTGGGGGTTTGTGGGTGGTGTGGGTGTGTGTTTTATATTGTATTGGATGTGTGGGAGTGGTGTTTGTATGTGTATCAGGTGTGTGTATTTGGAAGTGTCCAATGTGGCGGTGTTTTGGAGGTGTGTGTGTATTTTGAGCGCAGCGGTGTGTACCGCCAATGGAATACCGCGTTTGAAAGACCGCCGCGTGGATTCGTGGGTCGTAATAGCATGGGCGTGTTTCTGTTGGTGTGGAGGTGGAGGATTTGTTTCTGCATGTTTATCGCTGACCTTTGGTGTGGCGGAGTTGTGTGGGTGTCTGAATTTCGGCGGATTCCGTGATGTGGGTCATAATAGCTGTGGTGGAATGCCGCGGCCTCAGCGGTGTGTTGGCGGTCTTCTGCACGGCGGTAAGCGCCTTATACCGCCAATGTTGTAATGACCCCCTATATGTTTTGTTCAGTATAGCTGCCTATTAGCTTTGACATGCTGTATTCAGTTCAGCTGCCTATTGGCTTTGACATGATATTAGACATTACATTTTGTATTCAGCTTAGCTGCCTATTGGCTTTGACATGATATTAGACACTACATTCTGTATTCAGCTCAGCTGCCTATTGGCTTTGACATGATATTAGACATTGCATTTTGTATTCAGCTCAGCTGCCTATTGGCTTTGACATGACATTAGACATTACATTTGATATTTAGGTTAGCTGCCTATTGCCTTTAACGTGGAGTTAGACATTGCAGTTGAGAATCCAAGCTGTGTTTTTCCACAAGATGAACCAAACTGTTTTCTTCACATCAGACTAGACCTGATAAGAAAGAGTACATTTGGTGTTTTCCTTTCTGCTCAGGCTTGGGAAGAGGAGAAGTCTAGGAGATCTGGCCAGTCTCCAAAGGCTTGTGTAGTTTTCCCGAGTATGAGAGGAGGGGGCACGCTTTTGTAAGGATGACTCGGGGCTTCAGAGATTTGGATTCGAATCTGCTTGACTTCGGGCTGGAAGCTGGTGCCAGTTGCCAGTCTCCCGTGTGGGTAGATAATCTCTTTCTCGCAGTTGACCGGAGTCATCAACTTGCAGACCCCAGAAAGATGAAGCTGTATATAGGCCTTACACGGTGAAGAATTTTATTTGTTTTGCTTTGCATTGAATATCTTATATATATAACTTGCTGTGTACATTGCAACTGAGAAGTACTGTGATATATTTTGTTTTTTTTGCTGCAACTACTTTTGTGCTTGAAATCTAATAATTCGTCTCTCAAGAACTTGTGGGTGGGGAAGAATTAACAACAATAAAGGTCTTCTTTGAACTCAGAAGTGCATTCCAGAGATGTTCTGTAAGCTCTGATACGAGATAAGTAGGAAGGCAGAACAGTGGTGCAGCGGTGGGATAAGTACTTGCAATCGCCTTATGACTCTGTCACCGGTGATTTCCACAGGAAAGTGTACTCTATACTTGGGGCTATACAAAAGTATACCTAGTCTTTTCACTTGGATTCTAAACTTCGAAAGGTTAGATAAAGTAGGTATTTTCTTTCCTTTAACTTTACTCTAACTTTTCTACCACTATGTATTTCTCTGAGGCCACCCCTAGGGTTATCAAAAACACTTATGAGAACCTAAACTTTAAAAGTCTGTGGGGCTTTGCTTAGAGAGAAGCCTAGGGACTGGAATGAACCCTAACAAGGATTTTGATTTAAATCACCTTCTCCGGGATGACCAAGGACAGTCTGGTCACCAGGTAGAGGAGAGAGAGGGGGATTATAACCCACTAGAATCAGGAGAGGGTACTGAGGATGAAGGGGAGGGTCCTTCACATAATCATCCCCCTATCAAACCATCTAGTGTAGCTGGCAGTGGGAAGGGGTCCCACACAAGTAGAGCTCCATTCACACCTAAAGGCCAGGTTACAGGGGTTACACAAGCTAGGGAAAGATCTGCCTCTGCTCATTCCCATGTCACTTAAGTCTCAGAAGTGTCCCACAGATCCAACCCTGAGGATAGCTCCCTAGATAAGGAACTCAGAAGGCTGAGGTTGGAGGAGGCTAGACTGAGGCTGCAACAGCAACAGTTGGCCCTAGATAGTGAAGCCTTAGCTGTCGAAAGGCAGGGGTTGGCGTTAGTTCCCCATGGTGACAGCAGCAATAGCAGTTTCATGAATTGCAGTGTTAGAGAGAACACTTTTGATTCTAGAAATTTGCACAAGATTGTTCCCCCTTACAAGGAGGGGGCTGACATCTACAAGTGGTTTGCTGCAGTTGAGAAGTCCTGTAAAGTTCAGAGGGTCCATCAGATGCAGTGGGCTGCTTTTCTGTGGGTTGTCCTTCTCTGGCAAGGGGAGAGACAGACTCCTTAGTGTCAAAAAGGATGATTTAGATAATTACAATGTTTTGAAGACAACACTCTTGGATCAATTTGGCTTAACAATTGAGCAAAACAGAATTAAGTTCAGAGAAACCAGAAAAGAGTCTTCACAAGATTGGATAGACTTTGTGGACTGTTTAGTGAAGGCTTTAGAAGGTTGATTACATGGCAGCAAAGTGTCTGATTATGAGGGTCTATATAATCTAATTCTGAGAGAGCATATTCTTAACAATTATGTGTCTGACTTGTTGCACCAGTACTTGGTAGACTCAGATCTCACCTATCCCTAAGAACAGAGAAAGAAGGCAGACAAATGGGTCAGAACGAGGGTGAGCAGAAAACCTCATACAGGGATTAACAAAGACAAGAAGAAGGATGGTAAGCCTCAAGATAAGGGTGGGGCAAAGGATAACAAGTTAGAGTCTTCATCAGGCCCCCCAAAATATTCTGGGGGTGGGCCCAAATCCTCTTCCAACCATCAGAAAAAGCCTTGGTTTTACCTGTGTAAAATCAAAGGCCATTGGGCAAGTGATCCCATTTGTCCCAAGAGGAACACCCCCCCCCCACCACAACCCCCATTGCTTCCACTAGTGTCCCTAGTAATAGCAGTGGTTGTGGGAAAAACTCTAATAGCCAATTTAAGGGTGTAGCTGGGCTCACTTTTGGTAATGTAGTGGGAGTTGGTCTAGTTAGGGAGACCACTGAGGCTGTTTTAATCTCAGATGGTGGCATTGACCTTGCCAACCTGGTTTCTTGCTTGCTGGTTGTGTGGATAATTACAAGAAACTACCCCTCATAAATGGTGTTCAGGTTGAGGCCTACAGGGACACAGGTGCCAGTGACACTATGGTGATGGAAAAACAGGTAGCCCCTAAGCAACACCTACTTGGTCATCAGTACCAAGTGACTGACACCCATAATAACACTGTTAGCCACCCCATGGCTGCTGTGAATCTCAACTGGGAGGGGGTTACTGGTCCAAAGAAAGTTGTGGCATTCATTGACCTACATGCTACTGGGCAATGATTTGGAAACTTCAGCTTGGGCTGAAGTGGAATTGGAGGCTCATGCAGCAATGCTAGGAATTCCTAGGCACAACTTTCCTCCCACCAGTGCTCAGGCCAAGAAGCAAAGAGGACTGGGACACTTGGATCCTGGAACAATGGACCAAGCACTCCCAAAAACTAGGGGTAGAAAGGGCAAACTCTTGTCCACTATCCCTCCCTCTCCAGAAGATTCCCCTTTTGATGAGGGGGAGTCACCTCCCTGTGCAGAAGGCGCGCCAGAGGAGCTTCAGGCTGCCACAGCTGAACTCTTGGGTGCAGGGGGGCCTGCCAGGAGTAACTGAGTGTGGCACAGCAGACCTGTCCCACATTAGAGGGTTTAAGACAACAAGCTGTCAAACAGGAAGCAGGGGATATCAGTGACTCTCATAGAGTTTACTGGGAGAACAATCTCCTTTATACTAAGGCAGGGGACACAAAACCTGGTGATTCCAGGAGACTGGTCCTGGTCATTCCCTTGCAGTATAGGCAATTCCTCCTAACACTGGCACATGACATTCCCCTTGCTGGACATCTGGGGCAAAGCAAGACTTGGAACAGACTGGCCCCTCACTTTAACTGGCCTCACATCTCAGAAGACACAAAAGAGTTTTGTTGCTCTTGTGTCACTTGCAACTAGTGGCAAGGCTGGTGGTACTCCACCGGCCCCCTTGATCCTCCTGCCTGTGGTTGGGGCGCCCTTTGAAAGGCTTGGAGTTGACATTGTTGGCCCCCGTGACCCTCCAACTGCTTCTGGAAATAGATTCATCGTAGTGGTAGTGGACAATGCCACTAGCTTTATAGAAGACATCCCCTTAAGGACCACTATAGCTCCTGCAGTGGCAAAGGCCCTCCTGGGAATATTTTCCAGGGTGGGTTTCCCTAAAGAGGTAGTATAAGACAGGGGTAGCAACTTCATGGCTACATATTTAAAGGAATGTGGAAGGAATGTGTTGTAACCTATCAATTCACCACACCCTATCATCCACAAACAAATGGACTGGTTGAGAGATTTAACAAAACTCTCAAAGGCATGATCATGGGACTTTCTGAAAAACTCAGGAGTAGATGGGATGTCCTACTGCCATGCCTCAGTTTTGCCTACAGGAGGTGCCCCAGAAGGGAGTGGGCTACAGCCCATTTGAACTCCTTCTTGGGCACCCTGTTAGGGGTCCACTTGTACTTGTCAAAGAGGGGTGGGAGCAACACTTGAAGCCCCCTAAACAAGACATTGTGGATTATGTGATTGGCCTAAGATCAAAAATGTCTGAGTACATGAAAAAGACCACTACAAACCTCCATGCAAGCCAAGAGTTACAGAAACAATGGCATGACCAAAAGGCTGTCCGGACTGAGTACCATTTAGGAGAGAAGGTGTGGGTATTGGAGCCTGTGGCACCAAGAGCACTCAAGGACAAATGGAGTGGACCGCATCTTTTAGTGGAGAAGAAGGGTGAGGTCACCTATCCGGTGGACCTAGGCACTCCCTACAAGTCCTCTAAGGGTACTTCAGGTGAATGGCCTGAAGCCCTACTATGATAGGGCAGACTTGACCCTACTAATGGCTACTGATGAGCGGCAGGAGGAAGAGAGTGACCTTCTCCCTGACCTCTTCTCCAACACTGCAGCTGATGGCTCAATGGAAGGAGTTATCCTTGCAGACTGCCTTACAGCAGAGCAAATGGAGGACTGCAGGAACCTCCTGGGTCAATTCTCTGAACTCTTTTCACTTACACCTGGTCAGACTACTTGGTGTGAGCATACCATAGATACTGGAGACCATTTATCTGTCAAAGGTAAGATGTACAGGCATCCTGATCATGTCAGAGACTGTATTACATCTGAGGTTTGGAAGATGTTGGACTTAGGAGTGATTGAGCATTCAGATAGCCCCTGGGCCAGCCAAGTGGTACTAGTACCACATCCTCATTCTCAGAATGGGAATAAGAAGATGAGGTTTTGTGTGGATTACAGAGGGCTCAACATAGTCACCAAGACTGATGCTCACCCTATACCCAGGGAGATGAGCTGATAGATACACTGGCATCTGTCAAGTATCTGAGCACTTTTGACTTGACTGCAGGGTATTGGCAAATCAAGTTATCAGACAATACTAAACCTAAAACTGCATTCTCAACCTCTGGAGGGCATTACCAATTTACAGTTATGCCCTTTGGCCTGAAGAATGTACCTGGCACTTTCCAAAGGCTGGTGAATTCAGTCCTCCAAGGTCTGGAAGCTTTCAGTTCAGCATATCTAGATGATATTGCTGTATTAAGCTCCACCTGGGATGACCATCTGGTCCACCTGTGGAAAGTTTTGGAGGCCATGCAAAAGGCAGGCCTCGCTATCAAAGCTTCAATGTGCCAGACAGGACCGGGAACGGTGACACCTAGGTGGTGAGGAACAGATTGAACCACTACAGGGGAAGATCCAGACTATTCTAGACTGGTCTCCCCCTACTACTCAGACCCAGGTCAGAGCCTTTCTCTGTCTCACTGGGTATTACAGGAAGTTCATTAAGAACTACGGCTCCATTGCTGCCCCTCTTAATGAGCTCACTTCCAAGAAAATGCCCAAGAAGGTATTATGGACAGCCAGCTGTCAAAATGCTTTTGAGGAGCTTAAGAAGGCTATGTGTACTCCACCTGTCCTGAAAGGCCCAAACTATTCTAAGAAGTTTATTGTCCAGACAGATGCTTCTGAGGTAGGGTTTGGGGCAGTGTTATCACAACCTAACTCAGAGGGCCAGGATCAACCTGCTGCATTTTATTAGTAGAAGGTTGACCCCTAGAGAAAAGTGTTGGTCAGACATAGAGAGGGGGACCTTTGCTGGGGTCTGGGCCCTGAAGAAGCTAAGACCCTACTTGTTTGGGACTCACTTCATATTTCAGACATACCACAAACCTCTCTTATGGTTGAAACAGATGAAAGGAGAAAACCCTAAATTGTTGAGGTGGTCCATTTCCCTATAGGGTATGGACTTTTTAGTGGAACATAGACCTGGGAGTAACCACTCCAATACAGATGGACCCTCCAGATAATTTCCACTTAGACAATGAAGACTCACCTGGGCAAGATTAGCCTTATTGTCCATCATTTTTGGGGGGGACATGTAGGAAAGTACACTCTTTTTGGCATGTTACCCCCAATTTCTGCCTGACGTCAGTGTGTTTTTGATTGTGTCACTATGATCCTGCTAGTCAGGACCCCAGTGCTTATGGTTTATGGCCTGCTTCTCAGTGTGTTTCACTGTTTTCTAAATTTTCTCTGGAGTCCTGTTAATCAGGACCCTAGTGCTCATGCTCTCTCTGGTTCTAAATGTGTCAGTACATACTGGTGACACAGTATTTCACTCCTAATTGGCATACTGGTCCCCCCTGTCCCCTATAAGTCCCTAGTATACGGTACCTAGGTACCCTAGGCATTGGGGTTCCAGGGGATCCTTATGGGCTGCAGCTTTTTTTGCCACCCATAAGGAGCCCATACAAAAGTTTCTGCAGGACTGCCATTGCAGCCTGTGTGAAATAGTACATGCACTATTTCACAGCCATTTTCACTGCACCAGGTCACTTATAAGCCACCTATATATCAGGTCTTCCAACCCTGAAGGCTGGGTGCAAAGTACTTGTGTGTGAGGGCACCCCTGCACTAGCAGATGTGCCCCCACATCGTCCAGGCCCATTTTCCTGGACCTCGTGAGTGCGGGATGCCATTTTAAGTGTGCACTATACATAGGTCAAACCCTATGCACAGCTTCACAATGGTAACTCCGAATATGGCCAAGTAAGGTGTCTAACAACTGGGAATTGTACCACAATACTGATTCCAGTATTAGTTGCACAATCCTGTGCACTCTGGGGGCTCCACAGTGGACCCCCAGTACTGCCATGCCAGCCTTCTGAGGTTTTCCAGGCAGCCCCAGCTGCTGCCATCTCACAGACAGGTGTCTGCCCTCCTGGGGCTTGAGCAGCTCAATCCCAGGAAGAGAGAACAATGCATTTCCTTTAGGAGAGGGGTGTTACACCCTCTCCCTTTAGAAATAGGTGTTACAGGCATGGGAGGGGTATTCTCCCAGAGTCTCTGGAAATGCTTTGAAGGGCACAGAGGGCTCCCTCCTTGCATAATCCAGCCTACACCGGTTTAGGGACCCCCAGTCCCTGCTCTGGCGCGAAACTGGACAAAGAGAAGGGGAGTGACCACTTCCCTGCCTGTCACCACCCCAGGGGTGGTGCAGAGAGCTACTCCAGAGTGTCCCTGGGTTTTGCCATCTTGGATTCCAAGTTGGTGGGGCGCTCTTGGAGCATCTGAGTGGCCGGTGCCAGCAGGTGACATCAGAGACCACTCCTGATAGGTGCTTGCCTGTTTAGGTGACCAATCTCCCTCTCAGGGCTATTTAGGGTCTTTCCTCTGGGTGTTTCTTCAGATTTGGATTGCAAGACTGCAGCAGGAATCCTCTGCATCCTTTACTTCATCTTCTGCTGACGGATCAATCGCTGTGTGCTCCAGGAACTCTACAAATTTGCAACAAAGAAGCAAAGACAACTTCTGCAACATTGTATCTTCAGCTCCTGCTAGCAACTGCAGCAGTTTCCAGGTCGTCCATCCTCCCAGGACTGCCTGTCTTCAGCCTGCACCAGAAAAACCAAAGGAATCTCCCGTGGAGTGAAGGAGTCACTTCCCTGCTTCAGCAGGCACCTCTTTGCAGCGACGACTGGTGGCTTGAATCCCCTCTCCAGATGACTGGCATGGATCCAGCAACACGGGTGGTCGACTAAAGTGACTCCCACAGTCCCAGCATCCAGCTTTCCAACTTTGGTGGAGGTAAGGGCTTACCTCCCCACGCAAGACAGAACCCCCGTGCACCGCGTGACTTGCAGTTGCCAAGGCTTGTGTGCGACCATCCAAGAAGTCCTTCGTTCACAGCACAGTTTAGGCCCCCAGCACTCAATCCTGCAAAGCACAGCTTCCTGAGTGGTTCTCCGGCGGCGTGGGAATCCTTTGTGGCATGCTGCGTGGGCCTCCATTTGCACCTTCTCCTAGTTCAGCCTGGGCTGCTCTGCCTACAGCTACATCTAGAGAGCCTGGCTTCTAGACACTGACTACATTTCACTAATAAGGGATAACTGGGCCTGGTATAAGGTGTAAGTACCTTTGGTACCCACTACAAACCATGCCAGCCTCCTACAAGTCAGAGACAGGGAAAGTCAAAAACATATGAATCAATCAATCACACTAACCGAAGCCTGAATCGTAAGAATTCATAATCCATGCCGTGATTTCCCTATTATTCTAGATTGTACACCGCTCAAACACCATAAGAACTACTGTGCATAATCTTAAATTGCACAATGACTAACCACATTTAGCCATCTTCACAACATGATACATAAATCAAAATCTTTAGATGAGAAGTAAAGTGAGCAAAAAAGAAAAAATGAAGTTGTTGCTGTTCGGTCCCACATGAGTCTCAAACTAACAACGTTAAACAGCTAACCTCATCCAAACCTGTCATTCTACTATAGCTGAGATTGTTGCAAGGCGCCATTGAAACATCTAGAAGTCCAAGAAAGCTAAATTTGAGATAGCCAGAGGTTCAAAAACCTTTCGCCTCACATAACAACATTTTAAATCCCTAAACCTCACGATGGTGAAAAAGCAAAAAATAAGATAAACACCCACAGAAAAAACAATATGTAATTACAAATGAGTCCATCCTGAGTCTCAAACAGGCATTGTTACATGCTTTGAAATATTATGCTATATACAAATATACCCCGCTGCTATAGTACGGATTGTGTTGCATCCCTCATCTGATATACTTCATCTGTTTCAAGCACACCTCCTCTAAACTAAACTCAAACATCAAGAAAACAAATGTTGACTAGCTTCAATCGTTTACGATTCTCAAATCCCATTGGTTAACACAAATCCTCCTACTTCAGTTCTATTCTCCCTCGAGGGAGATAAGGTAACTTTCACTACACTTCATCAACTTACATGAAGTCTCAAACTCCGAAAATGTTTTATCATACCGGTCATAACCTGTGCAAACAAACGTACCTTTAGTCTGCACACATCCTCCTACCTAAGTTCCATCCTTGATGGATGGAGATAAAGTAATATTCACTGCAGTTCGCCAACTTACATCACGTCTTGAATTCCAAAGCATCTAATCATCCCGGTCATAACCTGTACAAAGAAATGCCATTTTACTGAGATCCTGTATATACTACAAGCAGCCCACTGAAAACTGTCCAACACTAGAACACTGCATTTCAACATAATGGACCCTCAAGATCTGTTTACACATAATACTTCTACCTCATGTAGGTACCCATCTTACTGAAAGTAAGACATACATGTTGAACAGAAACATATCTGGTCATGAAGAAAAAATAAAAATATTAAACATAAAAGGCATTAATTCTGAAAAAAGCAACAAGAACATGTCAAGGTTTTGCTCCCTTACAATTTGGACTTATGTGCCCTGTAAAGAATCAAACACCTAAAACCTAAAGTCCAAACAGAGAACGTTAGAGGACTAGATGTATTGGCTGTAATACTTGAGTCTAAACCTTTATCTGATCAAATGTTTCACCTTAACAGAGTGGTATGAAGTTCATGATCTATACTTAGACCAAATCTTATAGATTGTAAGCAATTGATCCACCAACCTTTTTTCTGCCTCAATCTGAGATCCCTATCTCCTCCTCTGTGATGCATTGGTATGTGGCCAATACCAATGAGAGATATCTGACGTATGTGTGCTGGTAAATGCTTATCCATAAAGTATAAGGCAATGGGAGATTTCATGTTTTTATTTCTAACAGTGTCCAGATGTTCCTTCCATCTTTCTTTTAATGGTCTCTTGGATGCACCTACATATTGTAACCCACAAACACTCGTTACCATATAGGCACAATAACTTGTGTTGCAATTCATAAACAAGTTGACCTTAAAATGCTGAGATTGATCATGATAAAAAACAATAGAGATGTATTCTTAACATATTTGCAACAGATACATTCCCAGCATTGATAAATTCCTGCTGGTTTAGTATCTAGCCAGATTCTCGCTTTGGCTGCTGAATAATGTGTTTTATCCCTAGGACTCAGAATACTTTAAAGAGTATTGGCTCTTCTAAAAGTAATCAATGAACAATCAGACAATACACCACATAAATCATTGTCTAATTTCAAAATGTCCCAATGTTTGGACATGATCTTGAAGATCTCTTTGTTTTCAGCACAAAATTTGGTGACAAAATGTGTCTGTTTATCTGTGATACCCATTCTTTTTTTAACTCGAGATGTCATATCAATAATGAGAGAGGTTCTTTTAATCTCATTCACTTTCTGCAAGGCAGTTGTCGATAGCTTGGTAGGATAACCTTGTTGGCAAAACCTGAGAACAGTATCCTGTGCTAGTACTCTGAACATATCAGGTTCACTACAGTTTTGTGTCTGCCTCCATAATTCTTCTGAATGGAATGTTCATTTTTTGTCTCATAGGATTCCAGAACTGAAATTCAAGACGCTACTGCTTGCAGTAGGTTTACAGAAAGATTTACTGTGAATTGTCTGGTATGTTACACAAGGTTCAAGATCCAAAAAAGTGATTTTATTTGCATCAAATTCTAAAGACAATTCCACATTGAAAGCACTTGAGTTAAAAAATGTATGGTAATCTTTTATTTCTTCAACAGTACCATTCCATATAAGGAAAATATTGTCCATAAATCAATACCATACCAAGACGTTCTGGTAGCCGGTATGCAATTTTTCATTCCAGGCATGCTCCCTGTCATACCAACCAATGAAATAGTTGGCATAAGACGGAGCAAACCTGGCACCTATTGCTGTGCCTCTCAGCTGATGATAAAAATCCTTTTGAAAAAGAAAGCAGCTGTACTCTAGTACAAATTCAGTAATTTTAAGTATCATCTGTACATGTCTGCAATACCTCACAGATTTAAATGACAAGAAATATTGAAGAGCTTTGATTCCATCATTATGGGAGATAATCGTATAGAAGCTGTTCACATCCATGGAAACTAACAGATATGTATTCTCCCATGGGATTTCAGACAATTTCCACAAAAGATCTTTCGTATCTCTGCAATACAATGATAGTGCTGTAACCATTGGGCCTAAATAGACATCAATATATTCTGACATCTTTTCAGTGCATGAGCAAATACCTGATATGATCGGTCTACAGGGTGGGTTAGTTCTCCCTTTATGTAGCTTCAGTAGGAAATAAATGATAGGTATGATTGGATTTTTCAAGAGTAAGTATCCCTATTCTTCTTGAAAAAAAAAACATCATCAAGGCATTGGCGCAACATCTTTTGATACTTATCGTGAGCATTAATTTAGTCTTTGCATGTACATTTAGCATAATCAGTTTAAAAATCCCACTGTTTTCTTGCTTCAGTTTCATAATTCTTAAAGTCCATCAAGACTACATTTCTACCTTGATCCGCTTGACGCTTGACGTTTTATAATGTAACAGTCATCCTGTAAATTCTTAATCACTTCAAACTCTTTATTAGAGAAATTATTGTTGCGCAACACCTTTTGTAGCAAGTCAAAATCTTTCGCAACCAAATCCTAAAATACACCTATCACATTCTCTTTGGGAAGAGTAGAGATGAAAATCGACTCCTTAGACAAACCCCTGCCATTATTAATGTGTTCCTCAATCAAAAGGTCTGATGCTAATTCTTCAATGTCAAGCATAAAAGAGTCATCAAGACTCATAATTGTGTGGGTGTCAGAAAGATCTTGTAACATCATAGGAGAAATGTTTGGCTCTCGTTCAATAACAGTAGGATTAACAAGTTTATTGCAAAAAAACTTCTTCAATTTAAAAAGCCTAATGAATCTATAAAGATCTGCTTTAAGTTCAAAATTGTCAAAATTGACAAGTAGGTGAGAATGATAACACTTTGTTAAGAACCTTCCTTTCATCATCTGTTAGCTGTCTGGATGACAAGTTTACTACTTGGAAGGATTCTGCACTTTCATTCCTTTCTTGGTCATTGATCTTGTTGGAACCCTCATGTTTGAGTTTCCTCCTCCTAGTCCACTTTGATCACTAACTCTGTCCTCTCTAAAAGTTTTTTTAATTTGTTTCCTCTCCCTGTTCCATGTATTTTCTGCTACCTCTTTTTTCAATTCTTCTTAAAAAAGTATTTGTTCTAATTTCGGGCACAGAATTAGTGTCAATGCTGGGATTTCTGGAGTTTAGGCGAATCTGAAAGAGAAATATTGTTTTGTGATGGTACATTTTGCAATGCCCCTCTTTTGAAACCAGAGCCAAATTTCTTAGCATAAGAGTATATGCGACCTGAATTATAATCCCTCCCATCCCTGAGAAACTTAGATCTTTTTTTTCCTTGATCTCTTCTTGGTATTTCTCCAGTAATTCTTCTAATATTTCATCATTGTTCTTAGTGCCCTCTTCTAATGTCAAGTCTGCAATAGCTTTTTTGTTTTTTTCAATCTACTTTCTCAGAGTGTATATTTTAATTTCAGTTTGCTCATTCAGCATACCTATTAGGTCATTTGTTCCTACTTCTCAGCTTGAATAACACATAAATCTTCTATAAGAGGGAATATATTGATGTGTAGCCCTCTTGGGAACCAACCTACCCGTAGATATTGTTTCAAAGTGACTATTTACAACCATTTTGGGACTCTTTTTTTTGCTATTCTTTCCCATTTAACAAACAAGATTTCTGATACCTCTGTGTGTTGTGGAATTATTACTGCCACTTTCATTACGTTTAGATTTAAAAATATTATCAGCGAATGTTTCCCGTGTCTTCAAACAATTTGTCATCATCCACAAAGATAAGGTGTTACAAGTGAATGGTAATTCAAACATGACGTAAGTTGGTGAAGTGCAGTGAATATTACTTTATCTCCATCCAGGGATGATGAAATTTAGGTAGGAGAATCTGTGTAGACTGAAGATAAATTTTATTGCACAGGTTATGACCCGGATGATTAGAAATTTTGGGAGTTTGAGACTTGATGTAAATTTGTGAAGTATAGTGAAAGTTACTTTGGCCCTCATTACAACCCTAGCGGTCAGTGATAAAGCGGCAGTAATACCTCCAACAGGCCGGCGATAAAAAAAATGGAATTATGACCACGGCGGAAACCGCCAACACAGACAGCCACTATAACACACCAGCCGCTATGGCGGTAGCAACAAGCACTGCGGCGGTAACCGCCAACAGCCAGGCGGAAGACAATGTACCGCCCACTGTATTATGAGACACCAATCTGCCACCTTTTCCGGGGTGCTACCAACGCCATCAAAAGCACAGCAGAAACAGTACACAGAAGTGAAACGACTCACCTCTGGAGACTCAAGGAAGAACCACGACGGCGTGTAGCCCGAACTGCAGTTGTTCCCCATGCTGGTCCACCTCCTCCTACACCAAGAATGCCAACACCGGCGACAACGACCATGGTGAGTGTTGCCACCTAGCACACAGGGGAGGAAAAAGAGAGTGACACACACACGCAACATCCCCACCCCCACCCCAACACCATACACACAAACAGATGCATTAACATTACATATTCGCCCCCAACCCCTCAGGAATAATGCAAGGACAAAAGAAATTGACTAACGTGAGTGTAATGATATAAAATACTAGAAATACGTCCTCAAAAATCAAAATCAAAACAGTATTTACAGATATACAAATGAAGGAACACTGCCCAGTCCATAATGTCCGTGGGCAACAGGGCCATATCACGTAGGCCAAGGCCCCACTTGACCTCTGCCTCAATACGGAGAAAACACTGTTGGGCATCAGGTAAAAAATACACAGGCACCTCAGGGGAAAGTGGAAGGGGAGGCACCTCAGCCGGAAGATGGTACAATGCCACTGCTCCTGGAGGCGGCTACAGGCCCTCCATGATGGCCTGGGGAGTGCAAAGCCACAGACTGTTACGACTCTGTCGTCCCATTTCTAGGGGCGCTGTAAGGGGACTGTCGGAAGCCTGGGAATCACCTTAAACACTTATCTAGAGTCCCTTGCTGATTCCTGTTTGTTTCTCTTTTCTCCATGGTACACTTGTGTAGTACTACATTTGCTTCCTGGGACTGCAAATCCCATAATGCACAGCCTGGTAGTCAGGAAAGCCCGGATTCTGTTTCCCATTGTTTTCTATTGGAGAAGTCCAGTTGCTCCTTTTCACCGGATCCTCTCCTCCAGGACTTGCAAGTGTCTGAAACTACACACACCTGAGACCTCCCCTGTGCAGCCCAGCTTGGAATTGCTTATAAGCAGCCATTTCCTCAAGATCCCCGTCGTGCATTGGACTTCGATTCCTTTGTGTTACAGACCCTTTGTTGGATGGTGTTCCAGTTTTGTTCCTGTTCTGTTCCAGCTTGATCCTGTTTCCTTCTTCTCTGCCCTGCTCCTGATTGTTCCAGCCAGAGTCTGCCCCCTATCTCTTAGCCTTGTACCTGTTTGTTTCTTCCAGAGCCTGCTCCCTGTTTCACTGCCCTGCTCCTGCCTTGTTTCAGCCTGAACCTGCTCTCTGTTTCCCAGTCCTGTTTACTACTTATTCCTACACCCTGTATTCCAGTCCTGTCCTTGTCTGTTCCATCCAGAGCCTGCTCTCAGTTTCCCAGTCCTATCTCTGTTTGTTCCAGCCAGAGGTTTGCACTCTGTTTTCCAGTCCTCGTCCTGCCTTTACTTCAGCCTGAGCCTGTTCCCAGTTCTTGCCTCTGCCTCTTTGTTTGTTCCCTTGTGTTTCTGTTTCTTCTTGGTTCTTTGTGTCTGGTAAGTGTTCTATCAGTCTTCACCAGTGTATAAGTGTCCTCCTTTGTACTGGGGTTGGCTCCTGGTTTCCAGGAGGCAATTCCAGCCCCCATCCTTGTCTAGTGTTATACGTTGTCTTTCGTGCCTAACAGTGACAGTGTGCTATTGCTGTTTTTTCAGGAATCGCCACTGTGTTTCCAGCTGGACCCAGAAGAGCGTGTCCTGTGTATGTAAGTACTATCCTTGTTTGTGCTCTAGGGTCTAGAGACAGAATCACATCTGCTGCCTCCTTTCTATGGGGCTGGCAGGGTGACTATCTGTAAGAACAAACTGCACAGAGGCATTGAGATTCCCTGTCACTGTGGGAGGTTCTGCTTCTTACTCTGTGTACAACCCCAGCGTGTTTGTCCACTAGTAATCTGTTTCCTATTTGTTCACACAAGGGTTGCTCTGCTTTTACTTTCCTGTTTCCTGTGTCTGTCCATAGCTGTCCTTTCCGTGTATGCCTTTAGCTGCTCTTCTGCCCCAGTACACTACCTCTTTAGGATATTCGGTGACCTCAAGGGGTGTCCCAACCAGAGTCCTGATCAGACCCGCCCATAACCGTGACACAGTCTCTCAAGTGGGTGGTTTGCCCACTGCTTGGTCCTGGGGAGTGCAAGGCCACAGTCTCTCTAGTGGGTGGCTTCTCCATTGGTTCTACAGGGAGCTTTGTGCCCAGTGTGCTTCATCCTGGCAAGGAGGGAGTGAGTGGGTGCCTTCGTCCACTGGTTCTGGAGGGGGCCTTGTGCCCTGTGTGCTTCATCCTGGCAAGGAGGGGTGAGTGGATGCCTTCTTCCACTAGTTCTGGAGGGGGCCTTGTGCCCAGGTGTGCTTCTTCCTCGCAAGGAGTGGGTGAGTGGATGCCTTCGTCCACTGGTTCTGGAGGGGGCCTTGTGCCCTGTGTGCTTCATCCTGGCAAGGAGGGGTGAGTGGATGCCTTCTTCCACTAGTTCTGGAGGGGGCCTTGTGCCCAGGTGTGCTTCATCCTCGCAGGGAGGGGGTGAGTGGATGCCTTCGTCTACTAGTTCTGGAGGAGGCCTTGTGCCCAGTGTGCTTCATCCTCGCAAGGAGGGGGTGAGTGGATGCCTTCGTCCACTGGTTCTGGAGGGGGCCTTGTGCCCAGTGTGCAACATCCTGGCAAGGAGAGGGTGAGTGGATGCCTTCTTCCACTAGTTCTGTAAGGGGCCTTGTGCCCTGTGTGCTTCATCCTGGCAAGGAAGGGGTGAGTGGATGCCTTCTTCCAGTGGTTCTGGAGGGGGCCTTGTGCCCTGTGTGTTTCATCCTGGCAAGGAGGGAGTGAGGGGATGCCTTCTTCCACTGGTTCTGGAGGGGGCCTTGTGCCCAGTGTTCTTCATCCTGGCAAGGAGGGGGTGAGTGGATGCCTTTGTCCACTAGTTCTGTAGGGTGCTTGTGCCCTGTGATCCAGCACATGGGGAGTGCAAGGTCACAGTCTCTCACCTGGGTGTCAGATCTATGAGATTTGCTGTGGGCAGGATGCATGACACTCCATGGAGGCAGGACTACGGTCCATCCGCCGGCGGCGACGGCTGTACAGTGGTGGTAGTGCCGGTGCTGGTGTTGGTGCTGCCAGTGGTGGGGGGAGGCTCCAGCCCTTCCCCTGCAGCCTCGGACAGCTGCCCACTGTGGCTGCTGCTGCCACTGGTGCTGCTGGCGGTGCTGGTGGCGGTGCTGACAGTGGCAGGGGGAGGCTCCAGCCCTTCCCCTGCAGCCTCGTACGGCTGCCCACTGGGGCTGCTGCTGCTGCCAGTGGTACTGGTGGCGGTGCTGGTGGTGGTGCTGCCAGTGGTGGGGGAAGGCTCCAGCCCTTTCCCTGCAACCTCGGACGGCTGCCTACTGGGGCTGCTGCTGGCAGTGCGAGTGGCGGTGCTGCTGGCAGTGCTGGTGGCGGTGCTGCCAGTGGTGGAGGGAGGATCCAGCCCATCCCCTGCAGCCTTGGATGACTGAAGCGGCATGGTTAGTGGTGGGGGCTCAGATCATGTCACTGCACCAGGCCTTCTGTCCCTCCTGCCTGTAGGGGCAGGCCCTTTACCCTTGCCCTTGGCAGCTGGTGGTGCATCCCTGGCCTTGGCAGCTGGTGGTGCCTTCTTGCCCTTGGCAGCAGGTGGTGCCTCCTTGCCCTTGGCAGCTGGTGGTCCCTTCTTGCCCTTGGCAGCTGGTGATTGTCGTTTGGCCTTGCCCTTGGCAGCTGGTGCAGGCACACTGCCAGTGCTGATGGGTGTCTCCTTGGAGCCGCTCACACCTGTAATAGCTGCTGAAACTACCATGGCCGTGGATTGGGTGGCGGAGGTGCTGGCCTGGGTTCTGCCCACCTTGGCCCGAAGTGAAGGACGGGAGGGGGAGGGGCAGGGGAAAAGGTCAAGGGTGGAGAAGAAAAGCTTTTTAGGGACATTGGGGCAGGAAGAGGGTGAAGGTTTGGGAGTGGAGGAAGAGGGAGTGGTGGTTGGAGGTGTCTGTCTGCTGTGTTTAGGTGCAGGTGCATGGGCTGGATGCTGTTGTGAGGCGGATGGCTGTTGGGTGTTTGATGGCTTGCGTTTGTGTACTTGGGGAGGCGGGGGCACAGACACAGTGAGAGAGGACACAGGGGACGTGTGCATGGATGTGGGGGTGGTGACTGCCAGTGAGGGGTGTGTACTGATAGGCGTGATGGTGATGGAGGTAGTGGATGAGGATGTAGTGCATGCAGGTGTGAGTGGAGCTGCAACTGGGAGGGAGGTGGACGAGGAGGAGGAAGGGGACACAGTGGAGGCAGTGGATGTTGGCATGTCTGATTCTGGATGGTGTTTGTGTGAGTGCCTGTGTGATGATGTGTGGTGCTTGTGTTTGCCTGAGCCACTCCTGTGTGTTGTCTTTGGTGCATGCTGGTCTGATGGTGCGCTTGGGATAGGCTGGGGTTGAGGGGAATGGGACTGGGTAGAGGAAGTTGGAGGGGGAGGCTAGAGACAGGGACAATGGCTGCCATCAGGGAGGAGGCCAGAGCCTGGAATGATCTCTGTTGGGCCGCCACGCCAGAGTGAATGCCCTCGAGGAATGCATTGTTTGTTGCAAATGCCCTGCCAGCCCCTGGATGGCATTCACTATGGTTGACTGCCCAACAGAGATGGATCGCAGGAGGGCAATACACTCTTCACTCAGGGCAGCAGGCTTACTAGGGCATGGCCTGAGGTGCCTGGGGCCAAAGACCCTCCTGGGTGAGCGGGCACTGGAAACACGCTGAGGGACTGCTGGGAGGGCAGTGCTGGTACAGGGGTGGCAGCTGTACCTGTAGTTGGGGTGGCCACAGAGGTGTCCAGGGCGCTTCCATCGGAGGAGGTATCACTGCCCGAACTGTCCCCTCCAGACTCCGCCGTGATGCTCCCCTCGCCCTCCGTCCCACTGGTGCCCCCACCGTTGGTGGATTCGGCCTCATGGGCCCTGGCGGATGCAGCTCCCTCCATCGCTGGTGCCTCTGTTCCTCCGCCAGATGATGCTAATGCACAGAAGGACAGGGTGACAAAACAAAAAGGGGGGGGAGAGACAGAGGATACACTTGGTCAATGCCAGCAACAACACCACAGTTGGCGTACACAACACACACCCTATGCACTAAGTGATGCAATACCAGTCACAATGCTAGTCACCAGGCCATGGAGAATAATGTCTAATGCCAATAGCAGCATACCTGAGACCCACAGAACCCTGCCCAGTAGTAGATGCCCACTAGCATGTTTGGGGGGAGTGCAACAGACCCTGCCCAACATGGAACCTACCCTGCAACGTTCGACCTGGCATAGGGGCACCCACAGGCCCACATCCCCCACTCAGATAACACCTCACCAGGCACAGGCAGGCCATGGCACATAACTGCGTCACTGCAGACATAAGCACATTTATGGACTACACGTAAACATACTGTTTCTGTCACAACATGCAATGCATTTTACTCTGAGGATACGTTTGAAAATGATCAGC
Source organism: Pleurodeles waltl (assembly GCF_031143425.1). Taxonomy (NCBI): domain Eukaryota; kingdom Metazoa; phylum Chordata; class Amphibia; order Caudata; family Salamandridae; genus Pleurodeles; species Pleurodeles waltl. The sequence continues at coordinate 668,592,162 of NC_090447.1, forward strand.
TGCTCACCGTTTTACCCTCCAGATTACAACAGCTGAGGATGATTAGGAGATGGAGACATCCCCGTGTACAGGCCCCTCATGGACTTGGCAACAAATGAGGACAGGCACATTATCCTCACCTACAGACTTGAGAGGGCCACAATCTAAGAGCTATGTGCCCAATTGGAGCCAGATCTGTTCTCAGCTATCCGTCAGCCCACTGGGATAACCCCTCTTGTGCAAATCCTATCAGTGCTACATTTCTTGGCAAGTGGCTCCTTCCAAGTGACAGTGGCCATGGCAGCAGGGATATCACAGCCAATGTTCTCAATTGTGCTGACCAGAGTATTGTCTGCCCTAAAGAAACACATGCGCAGCTACATCGTTTTCCCCCAGGTGGAGGATTTGGTCACAGTGAAGGCTGACTTCTATGCAATGGGACATATCCCCAACATCATTGGACCAATTGATGGTACACATATTGCCTTTTGTTCCCCCCGAGAAATGAATAGGTGTTTAGAAATTGAAAGAGCTTTCACTCCATGAATGTGCAGATAGTGTGCCTTGCGGACCAGTACATCTCCCATGTGAATGCAAAGTATCCTGGGTCTATGCATGATGCCTTTATCCTGAGGAATAGCAGCTTCCCATATGTGATGGCTCAACTCCAGAGGCAGCTGGTGTGGCTAATAGGTGAGCCCATGGTCCCCACTCAGTGTCTGTTAGTATATGGGTGTGGGGTTGTCCCTAAGGGTGAGCGTGTGGCTAACAGGTATCCCTCGATATTTGCAGGTGACTCTGGTTACCCCAACCTCTCATGGCTACTGACACCAGTAAGGAATGCTAGGACAAGGGCACAGGAACGTTACAATGAGGCACATGGGCGTACAAGAAGAATTATTGAGCGCACCTATGGCCTCCTGAAGGCCAGTTTCAGGTGCCTCCATCTGACAGGTGGATCCCTGTGCTACTCACCAAAGAAGGTGTGCCAGATCATCGTGGCATGTTGCATGTTGCACAGCCTTGCCTTTAGACGCCAGGTGCCTTTTCTGCAGAAGGATGGGGCTGGAGATGGGGGTGTGGAAGCTGTGGAACCTGTGGACAGTGACGAAGAGGAGGCAGAGGATGAGGATGTGGACAACAGAACAACTATCATACGACAGTACTTCCAGTGACACACAGGTAAGAAACTGTAACTTCACCTTCCATTGCAGTTTTGTGTAGAGATTTTTCTCTGGCAGGCTGCTGTTCCCACTACTATGGCCACTTACTGTACCCTTTGACATGTCTATTCACAGATCTTTTTGCCCTACTCTGGCTCCTGGTGTATTGACTGCAGCACATTACAGGTCATACCTATGTATACATAACTGTACAGTCTAATTGCAATGTCTACAGATTGTTAAACGAATACATCCTTAAATCATTTGACAAACTCCATACTTGTATTTTTTAAGAGGGGGTTTATTTCAGTGCTGAGAAGTAAATGGGGATGTGCAATGGGCTGGGGTGATGATGGAGGAAAGTCCAGGATAGAGTTCAGTCTATTTGTATCACAGGTGCATTGTCCAATGGGGAATAGGAAGGGGAGCAATAGCGGTTCAAGGTGAACAGGGTAACAAAGTGGGACAGAATGGTGACAATCAGGAGAGTCTTATTTCCTGGATCGCCGGGATCGTTTGCGTGGTGGTTCTCCTTCTGCAGGGGGTGGGGTGCTGGTGGCCTGTTGGTCCTGTGTCAGGGCCTCCTGTCCACTAGCGTTGGCGGAGATGGAGGGCTGTTCATCGGTGTGGCTAGTGTCAGGGGCCAGTTGGTGCGCCACTGCCTCCCTCATAGTGTTGGCCATGTCAGCCAGCACCCCTGCAATGGTGACCAGGGTGGTGTGGATGTCCCTCAGGTCCTCCCTGTTCCCCAGGTATTGTCCCTCCTGCAGCCGCTGGGTCTCCTGCAACTTGGCCAGTATCTGGCCCATGGTCTCCTGGGAATGGAGGTATGCTCCCAGGATGTCGGTGAGTCCCTCGAGGAGAGTCGGTTCCCTGGGCCTGTCCTCCCCTTGTCACACAGCAGTCCTCCAAGCTTCTCTGTTGTCCTGTGCCTCTGTCCCCTGAACCGTGTGCCCACTGCCACTGACCCCAGGTCTCTGATCGTCCAGTGTTTGTTCCTGGGGGCCCTATAGTGGTAGACACACTGCTGATTGACGTGTCCTGGGGAAAGAGGTATGGGCCAGCTGGGTGGGTGCTGTGCTGGTGTTTCCTGAGGGGGGAGGCCCTGTGGTGGTATGGGACTGTGGCTGGGTAACCGACTGTCCGGAGGTCCCTGATGGGCCAGGTTGGTCATCCTGATCCAGGCGTGCAGCACTGCTGTCATCACTGTGGGCCTCTTCTGTGGGGGGACTGGATGTTTCTGGCACCTCTTCTCCGGTGACATTGTCTGGGGGACCTGTGGGGATGTAAATGCAGTGTTATAGTTTCTGCATGTGTCATCTTGTGCATGGGTGTGTTGCCCTCTATGGTTGATATTGCCATGGCAGATTGGTGTTAGTGAGAGTTGTTATTTGGTGGTCTAGGTGATTTTCTCTAGTGTGCAAGCAGTGGTGATGGTTGTCCATGCAGGTCTGTGATGGGTGTCCATGCATTGGTGGGACATGCAGGGTTTGGCATTGGGATGAGTGGGTTGTGATGGTGGGGTGTAGGTGAAGTGGTGGAGTTATGGTGGTGAGGGTAGGGGTAGAGGTTTGTGATGGCATGCAGGTAGGGGGGTGAAAGTAGTAAAGAGTTGACTTACCAGAGTCCAGTCCTCCTGCTACTCATGCCTCAAGATGCAGTATTGTCAAGACTTGCTCCTCCCACGTTGTTAGCTGTGGGGGAGGAGTTGGGGTCCACTGTACAGCTATCTGGTGTCTTGCAACCAAGGAACGCACCTTCCCCCATAGGTCGAGCCACCTCTTCCTGATGTCATCCCTTGTTTTTGGGTGCTATTCCCACGGCGTTGACCCTGTCCACGATTCTCCCATAGCTCCATCTTCCTTGCAATGGATGTCTGCTACATTTGTGATCCGAATAGCTGTGGGTCTACCCGGATGATTTCCTCCATCATGACCCATAGCTCCTCCTCTGAGAACCTGGAGTGTCATTGTGGTGCCATGGGTGTAGTGTGAGTGGTGTGTGTGAGGGTGTGTGGTGTGATATTTTGGAGTGTGCTGTGAGGTGCGTGGATGGTGTATGGGTGATGGTGTTCTGTGGCTCTGGTTCTGTGGTTGTCCTTGGTGTCTCTCTCTCAGTAGTAAATTTTTGGGGAGTCGTAAAGGGTTGTGGGTCGTGTGTGTGTGTTTTATATTTGTGTGGGTGTGTGGGTGAGGGTGTGGTGTGTGTATGTGTGTCAGGGGTGTGTAGTTTGAATTGTCCAATCTGGTGTTGTTTTGTATGTGTGTGTGTATTTTGAGTGCTGCGGTATGTACCGCCATAGGTTTACCGCGGTTGAATGTCCGCCGCGGTGATTCGTGGGCGTAGTTCTGTTGGCATAACGGTGTGGGTTTTGGTACCGCCATTTTATCACTGACCTTTGGGCTGGCGGACTTGTGTGTGTGTGTCTGTATAGTGACGGATTTCTATGTGTGGGTCATAATATGGATGGCGGTATACCACCGCGGTCGCGATATGTTGGCGGCAGTCGGCATGGAGGTAAGCGGGAATTACCGCCAATGTCATAATGAGGGCCTTTATCTCCATCCAGGGAAAATGGAACTGATGAGGTACGAGGATTTGTGTTGACCAATGGGGTTTAAGAATTATGAACCGTTGAAGTTAGTCAGCATTTGTTTTCTTGATGTTCGAGTTTAGTTTGGAGAAGAGGTGCTTGAAAATATCAGATGAGGGAAGGGAAGGTACGATAGCAGAGAAGTACATTCGTATATGGGTGAATATTTCGAAGCACAGAACGATGCCAGTTCGAGATTTGGAATGGACTCATTTGTAGTTACACATTATTTGTTTTTCTATGGGTGTTTATTTTATTGTTTGTTATTGCTCCTTTGTGAGATTTAGAGATTTCAAATGATGTTATGTGAGGTGAAAGTTTTTTCAACCTCCTGCAATCTCTAATTTAGCTTTGCTGAACTTATAAATGTTTCAAAGGTGGCTTGCCACAATGTTGGCTATTGTAGAACAACAGTTTCAGACAAGGTTAGCTCTTTAACATGGAGAAAGTCGTTAGTTCAAGACTAGTGTGGGACCGATCAGCAACAATTTGATTTTTTGTTCTATTTTTGATTTTTCATTTTTTACTCACTTCACTTTGATTTTAAGATTTAGATTAATAAATCATGTTTTGAAGATGGCTAAATGTGGTTAGTTAATGTGCAATTTAAGTTTATGCACAGTAGGTCTTACGGTGTTTGAGCGGTGTACGATCTAGAATAAGAGGGAAATCACAGCATGGAGTATGAATTCTTACGGTTCAGACTTTGGTTGATGTGATTGGGTCATTCATGTTTTTTTTTACTTCCCTGCATCTGGGACTCATTGGATGAGACTAATTGACTGGTACATAGGCCTGATCTATATATACACAGGGGACACGGCGTAGAGATTGTTAATGATTTGCAGAGGTTGGGGTGGAAGACTTTCAAAGTGAGTGTGAAATTTTGTGGGCTGAATAGGGCAGATGGTACTTTGTTGCAAGTGAATGACAGAGCTACTTTACATTTGAGTTATTGAATATGGACTGAACAGGATGGTGTGCTACTTAGGACTGGAAAGACAATTGGACCAGA